>NC_049169.1:153068267-153384696 GCF_009769625.2 Cygnus olor | reverse complement strand
GCTGAAAATATAAAGAACATCTTCAGTGTCTAATCCAATGGTCAAAGCTTCAGAACTAGGAAACAAGAAAGACTAGAACCAAGACTGGAAAAATACTCTGAAGCTCTGAGTTCACTTATCTATTAACCTGCAGGAGCCACCCACCTACTTGTTCTTATCACCCTCCTGAGTATATTTTGAAAAGTATTTGCTGAGGCATGAAAGAGACGGGACACTCAGTGAAAGCGGAGGACTATAAACTCATACATTTAAAAATTCTGATTATAAACATTCAAAATACCAAATAAACACATACAGTAGATCTCCTTTCCTTAGTATAAAATGTCTTGATTTTATCGATTATCTTTATTCGTACAGATACTGCAAATATTTTCTTGAATAACCTGACTCCTGTCTAGGTTGAATTTCATTTAAAATTTACTCTTAGCATCTCTGCATTGTTTCAGCTTCTTGAAAGGTAACCCACAACTTATCTGTCTCTGACCTAAGGAAGAATACAGGTAAATTTTCTCCACTAATGTTCATGTATCTAATATAGGGTACAGAATTTTGGACAACTATGTTCAAGAAAGATGAAGCAAACTAGTAAGATACAGAATAAGAATTATTTAAGATAACTACTGCCATTTGTTAGCTTTAGATAGTAAAATAAAAGCTAAAGAAAAAAATCAAGCTACTATATTCTCAAGGAAAGATTTGATACATATTACAGGAGTGTTTAATACAATATATACAATACACTGTGAAAGAGACTGGATCCAGTCACTTCTCTCTGCTGTTTGCAGTATTTTATTCTCAGGCACTCAAAGAGAAGCATCAAATCCATCCACCTTACAGTAACATATCTCCTGTAGGTAACAGCACACAGCCCTCCCCACCTACCTCCAGTTTCACACACTGTACCATTGTTAGGTAAGATCTTGGATTAGTTCCTTTATCACCTACTATTTTTAACACAGAGATCCAATTAAATTTAGATACTTGTTCTTCAGGAGTCAATGGTATTTGACAAACATACAATCTTGTTAAAAAACACTTTAAAAGGACCAAAACTTTTTTTTTTTTTTTAGGGAAAAAAGTAATTTTTAAAATACAATCTATCTTATCTACATATAGCATCTGGATAATGCTTAATTTTGCAGACACCACAGACATTCCAAGAATTACTGCTTATCTTGAAAGAATCCCTTAACAATTCTGAAATATATACTTTGCTGCTAAGAGTTTCTCAGATTTTGCCTTAAATGTTCTGGGTTCTAACAGTTCCAGAACAAGCATGCTTCTGAGAGGTGTCTTGCTGTCACTTCACATTCAGAAGACTTCCTCAGCACAATCAAAATTATCACGTATATTTTACATTTTTCTACATATGAAAAACCTCACCTGCTTCCATCTCAAAACTGTTTTTCTAAAGCAGCATGAAATGCCCTAAGTATTCCAATTTTATGTGTCTGCAAATAGTAACTTGAGTACAAACGTGTCAGCTGTATCACTCACTACCTGTTATTTCAATGCAAATGCCTGGGTGGAAAAGAAAAAGGCAGGGCAAATGAACCCCTTGATCCTCTCAAAAAAAGAAAAAAAAAACAAGGAGTCAAGAAGAGATGCATCTTCTTTTTTCTATCTCAAATACCTTGTGGGTTTAGAGAAATAACTTTAATTAAGATATAACGATTTCCCCAGAGAAATTCTCACAAAACTAGATATTAAATTTCCCAGCCTCAGAATCAAAAAACTTTGAAAACAGTTATTTAAAACAAGTTGCAAATTAGAAATCCAGAAGTAGCATAAAATAACTAAAAAAAATAATTAAAGACCGTAAGTTTAATTGTGTAGGTACACAATTGTGTAATATAAAGTTACACAATAATAAATTACAAAAGTCAGTCTTTTTTTTTTTTTAAATCATCACTTATCTTTTCATTTTTTTCCCTCGTTTGCTCAGCCTTTTCTCCTAAAGCTTTCATCATCAACTGCTTAGGGTCATATGTCTGAATTTACAATATAGTAACCATGAATCCAGTAAACTCAGGAATACTAAAGTTTTAAAACAAATCTAAAATTCAGTAAAATGTGGAAATGCTGTTAGGACACATAACTGTATCAATATCCCAGTTTGAAGCTAAGCAGTAGCTATCTATTACAGTTATGGCACCTTTACGTTTGTAGCCTCAGATTAAAAGTGATCTTTAAGGCCCTATAGTTCATCCTTCCCCTTGCCACAGAAATACTGCTCAAAGACAGTATTTATTTCAAGTTTTCATCATTCATGCAAAATACCTGCAAAGAGGTAACTACTGTTGTAGTGAATCTTAGCAGCATCTTCAACTAACCCTTACTGGAAGTCTTTGACGTTCTTAGTTAAAATCTGCACACACCGCTTAACAAGAAAAATTTTTAAATGCTCTTGGTGAAGCAGTTTTAACGAATTGCTTGATACATATTTTATTTTTAGAGCCAGTAACTTGTATACACTTACTTTATGCCATGCAACAACAGCAAAACACAAGTAGAGCACCACTGTCAACTCACTTTGGCATCACCAGAGTAACAAACCTCCCTCCTCTTGCCCTTCCTTTACAAGCATCTCTGGCATGCCTCACATTCCCTAACTTACTGTCGCTTTCCTTTTTAAAGCTGCTGAAATTATTTTTCTTGCCTGTACTTCTTTCTTTGTTGAGCACATATTCCCCATTTTTCCTTTTGAATAAAGCACCAAAATCATTAAATCTTCTATAGCCTAGATTAATAATTACATATTTACACAAAATCACTCGCATTTGCAAAAAGAAGCTACACTTACATACTCAGACTAGGACCATTAAGTGTTCAATTGTAAGATCTGAAGTAAGACCAATTGTCTTCTTTTAAGCATCAGTCCCAACATAGCATTGATTTTTCTTCCAAGTACAGTGGAGCCATGGTGAGTCATCAAGCCAAATTTAGGATTACTATTTCTCTAGATGAGCACATTAATTGAAGGCACACGGTACATTTCCTTTTTCAACGTAGGAACAAGAGGTTTTTTCTCTGATGCCATGAAACTGGGCAAAGGAACAGTTTCGGAATCTAAAAGCTCTCTCACAAATGCAGAGTTTCTATGAACCCTTTCCAAACTAGGTTGCTCTTCTTACCGTTGGACTTCTAACTCTAAAATCACACAAAAGCCTTACAATAGCAGCTTTATTTCTGAAGTATTCACCATTAATTCACTTATATACCATGAAAACAGTTTTAAGACAAGTGCAGTTATAACAAGTAAAGAACTTCTCGTAACATGTAAAATCAAGGACCATCCACTCCCCCCCAGCTATCCACCAAAAAAAACTCTAGTCTCCAAAGCAGAACAGAAATCAGAGTGTACGAGAAATATACAGAAATAAGTAATCAAGATTAAAATGTTTCTTTAGAAGTCATTATGAAGCTAATAAAACCATTTCAACAAACATGGAGACTAGCTTCAGAGATGCTTTGTGTATTTGTTTGTGTATTTAGCAGGAATACGCGTGTTTTAGTGTGTATACGTGTGTTTCTTTGCGGTGTGATATTAAACAGGAGAGATTCACCTATGTACTGGGTCTATATGGTAAGCTTTTGGTAGAAGGGGGGCTACAGGGATGGCCTTTGTGAGCAGAGCCCAGCAGCCGCCCCATGTCAGATCAGAGCCAGGTCCAGCTGGCTCCAAGGGAAACACTGCTGGCCAGAGCTGAGCCTGTGAGCAACACTGGTTGGGCCTCTGGGAGAGCAGAGTTGAGAAAAGGAAAGAACTGCTGCGCAACAGCAGCTGGGAGACAGGAGTGAGAAAACATCAGAGAAGCAGCCCTGCAGCCCCCAAGGTGCGTGCAGCAGGAGGGCAGGAGGTGCCCCAGGCACGCAGCAGCAGTTCCCCTGCAGCCTGTGGAGAGGCCCCTGGTGGAGCAGGCTGTCCCCCTGCAGCCCATGGGTCCCACAGGGAGCAGATCCCCACGCTGCAGCCCCCCCGTGGAGGAGCCCCCGGTGGAGCAGGTGGAGGTGGCCTGGAGGAGGCTGCGGCCCATGGAGAGCCCCTGCAGGAGCAGGCCCCGGGCCGGAGCTGCAGCCCGTGGAGAGGAGCCCACGCAGGAGCAGGGGTCTGCGGGGAGCTGCCGCCCATCTGTGGGGGACCTGTGCTGGAGCAGTTTGCTCCTGGGGGATGGACCCCGTGGTACGGAGCCATGTGGGAGCAGTGCTCGAAGAGCTGCTGCCTGTGGGCAGCCCCCGCAGGCTCAGTTCGGGAAGGACGGCATCCCGTGGGAGGGACCCCACGTGGAGCAGGGGCAGAGAGGGACCGTGAGGGAGCTGCGGAGACGAAGCGTTGGGGACTGACCGCTGCCCCCATTGCCTGTTCCCCTGTGCTGCTCACGAGGAGGAAGTAGGAGAGGGTGGATGAGGGAAGGTGGTTTTCATTTGTTTTCTTTGTTTCTCAATTCTCTAGCTTGTTAGTAATACGCAATAAATTTTATTAACCTCCCTCTGCTAAGTCTGTTTTGTCCGTGACAATAATTGCCGAGTGATCTCCACATCCTTATCTCAACCCTTGAGCCCTTTCCATCGCATTTTCTCCCCCCCTTCCCTTTGAGGAGGGGGAGTGAGAGACCAGTTGTGGTGGAACTCAGCTGCGCAGCTGGATAAAAACACCACAACCTAAAGCAACCAAACCAAAGTATGTAACGATGAAAATGTATCTAAATCACCTTTCTTGAGGGAAAGAGGGGTTGCAGAGTATAAGATAATACAGCGTCATGAACAAGAAGGACCAGAAGAACGTGAAGGACCAGCTGACCTGTACAGCACTTCAGAATTTAGCCAGAAGTCTTAGAACAAGGAAGTCAATTAACGCAGTTTGAAAACAGTTGCACAACCGTGAGCCCGTCTGTTTTTAAGTGAAACAAAATCCTCCACCTATTGCAAGAATATTTCCCACCTTAAATTCATGGTACATAATTAGCAGCAGAATAAAGGGTATTTAATAAATAAATATAAAATATTTTTACTGAAGGCTTGGTTTGTTTTGGAGACAAATGATCTGCAAATTCCACTCATAATCTGTATTTGCAAACATTTTAACATGTCAGTCATTACAAGTCAAAAGGAATCACAAACTACAAGTTACCTATTTGATAGAAATACACATCTGCTAATCAAAATAAGAACTACATTAAATTGATCTACATACTAAAAGCTTTACTATCATTGGATTAGTAGAAAAACCTACAGTATCAAAAGACAGAAGGTATCAAAATACCCTGAACAGAACCTCAATTAATCTGGGAAAAACAAACTAGTTACAGAACTGGTATGCATAGCACAATGTGATGCATGATATTTTGTTTAATGAAAAACAGTTTAACTCATATACATGCTGAAGTCATAAGGGCCAGAGAGATAGACTTATATTTCAATAATGGTATAAATTTAGTGTTAATTTTCATACTGATTCTCCAGCATTAGAAACCAGATTAAAAGCACCTTGACATACACAACCTATACAACAGGATAGCTTCTCTATGTTGCATTCCTGCTACAGGTTGTTACCACTCTTCATGGAGATTTGTCTTTTGCTAACTTCTCATTTATAAACACCAGGGTCAGTCTGACAGCTATACCAAACAGAAATACTATTTCTTAGATGCACGACTTAAAAAACATGATCAGTCATCATGGATCTCACTTTATGCACCTATTTTAATCTACCTTGTCCTCCAACTCCTTGTTTTGGAAGGAAAGAAGGATTTTACAGACACTTCACACTTGTGTTTTTAACTATGCATCTGAAGCCCATGCTCAACTATACCACCAGGTGGCACAATCACATAATGCCAAAGATGCGCTCTCACTGTCCCCCAGCCCCAAAACAAGTTGTGCACCAAACAGACAGAAGTACAAAAACCACCCGTCTAAAATGAATCTGAAAAGACCTGGCACTCCAACACTCTTCATAAAAGGAGGAAGAGATGATTAACCAAACAAATACATCCTATTTCCTCACATTCATCAAGTTCAACTTCAGGCATCTTGTTACTCATTCACCATCCCCTTTGAACATCAGGTCACAGTAGCAGTCCCTGCCTTGTTATACAGGATGAAAAACGGGCACACTCTGCCATACGAATCCTCATTACCGTGTTAACTCAAATGGACATCTGTGAGTTTATATGCAGAGATAAGGTACCGATCAATAGAAAAAAAAATAGGATGCCATAAATGATGCATTGATACACTAACAGAAAATGGTATTTACCTAATTGTGGCACTTGCTTCTCTTAGACAAGCTAAAACCATTTCACAAACAACAATAAATTTTGCCATCCTCTCAAATCTGTAAACATCTATCAAGAAGTATCAAGACCTCCAAAATATTTTACATGCCTTTCCTCAAGAGCATACAACTTTTAGAAAAAAAGAATATACATACAAGAAAATTATTCTTCTAGACTGTTAGAGAGAAGGCACCTATAACATGAAGTATCACCATTAGATCCTTGAAACTCATCAGGATTTGCAATCTTTCTTGTTGTTAGATGACTGTTCAATTTCTAGATCCACAGATGAGTGCTAGAACAGGTACCGTTTGTCAAAAAGCGAGTTATTTATCAGCACATACATAAAGATATCAACGCTATTCAGCAAATGCATGGTTTTGGCAACAAATACATACAGTTCCACCTCACGGCCTCAATTCCTGTCATATCTAGACTAGTTATAAATATTACCCATATATATTACTGGTTCAATTCAGACCTAATCAGAACTAGATCCGGTGTTACCATATGTTAACAGTGCAAAACGCACCATTTGCTTTCATGCCGTTCTTTCCAGAACACGATCCTTGGACAGAGAAGGTAAGGAACGCACTGTTAAACTTCAAACGGCACTTCCACATGCCAGTTAGATTGCTCAATGTCATTTAATAACTTCTTTGACAGATAAAAGGGATGTGACAAAGGATAGAATTCACTGATCACAAAAGAAAGTTATTTACACTGCAGCTTCTCCAAAAGGTGAATACCATGGGCACCCAATTCAGTTAAGTTTAAGTAGTAAATAATCAAGCTCTCCCCCCTACAAATGGACGAATCGATTCTACCACTCCACATCTAGCTCCCGTGGCTGTACAACAGCTATCAAGAAGGGCTATAACATTTTTACAAGCTTTTGGAACTGTCTTCACAGGAGACAAAACCAGATAAAAATCTTTCATCGCCTATTCACACCACCTTTCGAAGACAGTATAGTTTGTTCTTAAACACAATCTCAATAAGTACTGCTGTTTTTCTTGCATATCTGATAAGCAAAAAGCTCTCTAGCCTTATTACGAGGAATAAGGAATTCCACTATCATTCCAAAACCTCCTAACAAGCTTATTGAGTTTCATCATTCACTGAATCCTTCGCTAAAAATTTCCCTTGACAAGTTATTCATCTGCTAATATTCTTCCATCTATTTCCACCTACTACAATACAAGCTTGTACAGATTGGTGTATCATTTTATCAAGAGGGATGTTATTTGTTTACAACATCAGATTCCATTAAAAAAATAAGAGAAAAAACAACCAAAAACCACCATCTATATGAAGATGCTGATACCTGAAGAACCTGAAAATCACATGGCATAAAAAAAAAAAGAGAAAGTTGGCTTTGAAGAACAAAAGTCACTATTTCATGAGAGAACAAGACTAAAGTCACACAGATTGCCTTAGCCACCAAAGATACTCTCTGGATAAACTGTCCTCTCCCTCCCCTTTGCTCCTCATGATCCTGTCACAACTGATGTTCCACGCCTTAGAACAGTGTCTTCAAGGACTGTCCAGTGTTCTCAGAAAGGTGAAGAAACTGAACACCAATTGAAACACGAAACAGCCGCAGTGTCCATCTCTAATCTTGGAAATTAGTGTTCCCCACTTCGGGGTTTTGAATTATAAGACCAAAGGCAGATGTTATGAAATACAGATGAAGATATTTATTCATCAAGAAAGCTGAAGCAAAAATCTGGTCATGCTGAAGTAGATAATCTGGTATACTACTGAAGACCACAGATAAAGTTTACTCTTCTTCTTACATGAATGACTAAATGTTATTATCAATTGACAGGCTCCAAAGAGAAAAAAAAGCATTGCTCTGAACATCAGTTTCCTCCAGTAAAAAATACAAAGACAAAAGAATAACTAGATTTGCCTTTGAAAGGGATTTAAGTATTTCATGAATTCCAGAGCCTCCAAACAACAGAACACCTCCCGCATATAGCTAGGTCTCTCACTTTATTATAATGAATATTCAACAACAACTAAAAAGCAGTGTAGCAATTCTTAACCCTAAAAAAAAAATAAAGCAACATCTTCCACTGACTTTAGAAAGTTACTCAAACAAAGAAAATAAAAAATGCCTTTGTTTCCTTCTCATCCACTCCCAGGAGAGGGTAACCCATTAATAAAAATATATTTGTGATTCTCTTTAGCTTGTCTTACAGGAACAGAATGAACTTGCTAAGATTTACACTAGCTTCAGTGTGGTACCGCTCATTTCTGCATTTTCAGTAATACCTTGTTAAGAAAAAAAAAGTGCTAGAATAACTCCCAGAAGAAAAAAAAAAAAAAAAAAAAAAGGAAAAAGGAAAAACAAAGCAGTTGTGAAAGTTTCATTCATTCAATTTGATTTATATATATATATATATATATATATATATATATATTTGAATATTTTGCCTCTTTGAATACCAGAAGGGGCGAAGAAGTAACACATTGTGGAAAGACTACATATTAAGAAAAAAAATCCTACAGTTGACGAGTATATTTACATACGAAAGGTAGAAGATTACAAAATAATTTTTTCCAGTGAAACTATGAAAGCTGATTACTGCAACAGAAGATCATTTGGAAAAAAAAAAACAGCAAACAATTGTTGAACATAAACAAAAACCAAGCTAATTTAATCTATCAACTTTGCCAGGACATATAAACATTTTACGTCTGGAGGAGCTGCAAGTTCTTCATAAAATCCATAGGTAAATCTACACTTACATATCTTTGGAAGAGAATTAGATGGGTTATTATTTTATAGGATGACCTTAACATATTTAAGGTACAACCTACAAACCTTTGTATTTATACAATACAGCCCAATAAGAAAACCAGCTAGGTAGCAATTATTAGAAGTGCTCTACATAGTCAGAAAGCTCTTGCCTAGGCTTAAAGAAGTCAGACTAACAGCCAAAAAAAAATACCCAAATCATAAAAAGGAAAACAAGACAAAAGTTGTTACACAGGGTACCTGCAGTCATACAGGACATTAGGAACAGATACATCTTTAAAGGTCTGAATGTCAACTATGCTCTCCAAATCCACACCCTTAGACAAAATCTGCTCAGCAAACACACAATTCATTTTTACTAATGGTCTACTCTACTCACAAATATTCTCATAAGAAAAAAAAAAATTGGCAAGATCGTTCCTCCTCATGTTTCCAGCCACATTGCTAGAGGGTTAGTGGGTTTCACATAACGTTTACTGGAATAAGAACAAGAAAAACAAGATCTATAGCTCAGCTTTCCTATGAATGATCTGATGGGGTGTGGAGCAGAAGTCACCCCTGAAAAGTTTGCTTTTATAAAAAATAAAAATAAATAAAAAAGCTAACAGCTAACGTGGGATTATTGTGTTTACATTTCTGATTCCAAGATAAACAACTGTTCATTTTCAATTCATCTTCCTACTAAATAATAATTCTATAGGCATTTAGAATTGTATACAGATTTAAAAAGACATAAAGACAGCTGTGCTATATTTAGGTGGCATCTCTGACAGAAAAAAAAATCCAAAAGATCTATTTCATAGAAGAATGAAATGCAGCATTTTGTTTCTACAGAACTTTCTTCAGGTAAAGCTCTCTAGAAGTCTAAACACAAAGAATTAGGTGGAAATATCTGGGTATGAAATTAATCATTTGGAGATCCATTTAAAAACAAAAAGTATTTTTCTTTTAAAACTGTGTGGAGCAAGCATCTGGTGTTCATCCCCACTCCTCCCCCCAACTTTATCTTTAAGGATCGTGAATTGAGAAAAGCTCAAGTTTTGAATCTCATCCAAAATATGGAAGACAAAACAAGGGATGGAGGTGAGCATACATCTGAGTACAAACCCAGGAAGTATAAAGTGTCTTTTTGCCCTACACTGAGGGCACAAATGGACAAGGGTTACTGACAGAGATGTGTATCTTCACGAATCTTAATGGGGCTGCAACCAGCTGATGAGGCCTCGGAGTTCTCAAAAGATTTCCATGAAGGAGTGATGAACAAAAACCTTTAGGAGATGGTAATGCTGTACTGAAGAATATTACCACGCTGGGGTGCAGGGCTGATGAGCGTATTTTGTCTGGGGAGCATTTCTGAGGCGCTTACCTCCTTTGAAGTCTCTTGGCGTCAGGATGAATGCTAGCTGTCCTCGGGCTGCCATCCCTTTGAGGGGAGGGAGATACAGATGAGCCCAAAGGTTCTCTTCTAAACACAAGTCCTTATGCAAGCTGGCCAAAAGGTCCCTGCAATCAAAGAAATCATTGTGGTTTTGCATGTGGCGCATTTATGTCCTTTAATCAAGGTTTGTCAGCCATCTAACGTTCAACCACAAAGGAAAAAAAAAATAAATGCATCTGCCAGGTAGCCAACGCAGAACAGAGTCTAAGGAGAAAGAAGAATTGTTCATTCCAGATTGGACACTGTATACTCCACGAAAAACACGCAGTATGATTTTTCAGACTAAGCAGAACAGTACCCTCAGTGGACAGTATTATGTATGTATATATGCATAAAAAATGCTATTTGCCTTTGGAATCATTTTCCAACACACTGAAATTCCTGCCTTGTTCAGATCTCAAGGAAAAGAGAATTGTCATTTCTAGACATACGGACTAGTCAATGCATCCTACAACCTAATGCAGCAGTCACTCTTCAACCATGATCTCTTGCAGTTACCACAGCAGTATACAATTGATCCCGAAATGCATTCTTTTTGCTGTACGCTAGTTTAACAGAGCTTGCAGAGCCACTTGCTAGAGGGAAAAAAAAAAAAAAAAAAAAAGCAACAATGAAAGTTCTGTCGCACTGATAAAAGATTCCTTTTGCTCAACATTTAGATTTAGCAGACTTGTGTTAGCATCGCAACATGCTAGAGCCACGAGCTCCTTGTTTCCCTTAGCCTGAGTCATCCCTAACAGTGTCCATATTCTCAGGCTCCCTGGCGTGTTTCCTGGGGACATGCCCTTCCATCACAGAAAAGAATCCTTACAGCCCAGCTGTCACAAGCCTGGGCTTGTCATACTAAGCACATGATTTCCCAAAGCTCCAAGCTAATGGGCAATCTTAGTTCATACCAAACCCAAACTACGTTATAGGAAAAGCAAACAGACACACAATTCTTGCGGTGGCTGCAAAACCAGTTCCTAGCTAATAAGCACAAAAAACTTATACAAGTACAGAACTGCACACATTTCACTTTCTAAAGCAGTGGGTAACCACTTCTATGGAACACTGCGCAATCCCAGAGCTGAGCACAGCCTGGGAGAAGAACTCACTGAGAGCAGCCCTGCAGAGAAGGACTTGGGGGTGCTGGTGGACAAAAAGCTCCACACGAGCCAGCAGCGTGTGCCTGCAGCCCAGCAGGCCAACTGCGTCCTGGGCTGCACCACCAGAGGGGTGGCCAGCAGGGGAGGGAGGGGATCGTGCCCCTCTGCTCTGCCCTGGTCAGGCCCCGCCTGGAGTGCTGCGTCCAGGGCTGGGGCCCCAGCACAAGGAGGACGTGGGGCTGTTAGAGCGGGTCCAGAGGGGGGCCACGAAGTTGATCAGAGGGCTGGAGCACCTCTCCTGTGAAAAAAGGCTGAGAGAGCTGGGGGTGTTCAGCCTGGAGAAGGGAAGGCTCTGGAGAGATGCCACTGCAGACTTTCAATACTTAATGGGGGCGTATAAAAAGACGAAGGGCAACTTTTTACGCAGGCAGATAGTGATAGGACAAGGGGGAATGGTTTTAAACTAAAAGAGGGGAGGTTTAGATTAGATGTTGGGAAGAAATTCTTTACTCGGTGGTGAGGCACTGGCACAGGCTGCCCAGAGAAGCTGTGGATGCCCCATCCCTGGAGGTGCTCAAGGCCAGGCTGGATGGGGCTTTGGGCAGCCTGGTCTGGTGGGAGGTGTCCCTGCCCATGGCAGGGGGGTTGGAACTGGGTGGTCTTTAAGGTCCCTTCCAACCCAAGCCATTCTGTGGTTCTATGAACAGCACGTGTACAGGAGACCATACTCTTCCATTTCCCACTGATCTACAGCCAGTTTTCCTCTTTTCTCTTCAAAAATGGGGGTGGCAGATGAAAAAGCATGTCTCTTACACCCATTACACTTTGAACAGTTAAGCTTTTTTATCGCCTAGTGTGGCTGACAATAGTCATTCCCTTCCTCCCTGTCCACCAGGCAAAAAAATACTTCATAACCATGCCTACCCAGTCCATACTTAATGGGAAAGAATTAACTCCAATCTATGGCAGATTTTTCCCAAGGATCAGTGAGTGAGTGATGTGGTTCTGTGATAACCCCAACATTTCTTTTGTTTACCTCTACTGGATAAAAATGAAATCCATAATCAAATCATAATTTATATGGAGCTGAATTTTACTGAGAAGACCACCAAATGATTATTAATACTCTACAAAGTCCCAAAATAAGGAATTGAAAGCAAAAGTATGTCAACATTAGTTTACAGAGTTCATTCCTCCAGGCAAACTGCATTATAACAAAAGCAAAACTATCAAGTGAACTTTGCATCCAATGAATAAAAAGAATTAGTTTAAAAAAAAAATCCACCAAAATGCCACCCTACTTGCACATAAGTATCTTGGACCTCTTTCACTGCAATAGCTGCTATCAGTTACACTCAGCTTTTACAAATTACTACCTGCTCTAGACCAGAAACAAACTTCCAAGAGAAAAAATGAGGCACAGGAACCCTTTCACCTCCATTGCCCAAAAAACAATTTTTCTAATGCTTCCATCTTTTTCCTCTTTACCACTACGTCAAACTAAATTCCAAATGAAAGGTACAACTCAAGTTTTCTTCTCCTTTGCAGAAATATCAATCCACCCATCAGTTTAATCCTTTCTACTACTAGTGTATACAACTCTCTGGATCTTTTGCATTCTTGCTCTGCAGACTCTAAGTCTTTACTTCTCTTTTCCTTTTCACTCATGCATTCATGTTATTACTAAACCCCACTGTTCCTTTTGCAGGATATTCATAGGCTAATCCTTTTTCCAAACCCTTAACTACTGATGAAGTTTATTTATCAGCCCTAAAACTGGCCAGGATCTTCAACCCACACTTCTGCCAAGCTCATTTCTCCAATCCCTGTAAAACACGTAATTTCCACTTTCTCTCTTAAACAACACTTCCTTTGGCCTCTAATAACTGCTAAAACCACCTTCTATGCACACCCCTCATTTCCATTTTGCCTTCCTCCCCACATTTTCTTTTCCTTCGTACAAACTGCTGTTTCAAGGAGCTGTTAAAGAAAGAAGAGCAGGAAAAAGCCTCAGAATCTCCAAATGACCCTTTTTTCCCCAACTGTTTTTACATAGTAGCTTAAGAATTTCTTAGTATAGTGAAAAAAAGTGGGAAAAAAATAAAAAGAGAAACAAACCTTAAGAATTTAGTTGAAAACACCGGTTCCTAAAAGATCACAGTTCTTTTCATCAGAATTAACACAGCACAAACCTATTTATTCACTGTGGAACTTTCCTTTAGAAGTTCAGTATTTCTGAGTTTCGTATTTCTGAGTTGCTAACCAACTTTTCAAATAACAGTTTCTGGAAGCTATACATTCAAGCATTTTAGTATGTTTATTAACTTGTTCCGTAACACGCCATAATGTTATTCCTTGACACGTGGAAAGAATGTGACATTTTCTCTTTTACACAACTGCCTCCATTCAAACCGCATGAAGACCTAAGCTTCATTTGGCCTGAAGAACTGTACAAATGCCAAAGATACTGAAGTAAAAGAAAATTTACTGAGCAATAAAAGCTTCCTAATGTTAACACTGAAGACATGACACGAACATAATAACTATGTAAGAGCACAAGATTATGGTGGAGAGGTATTCATAATCAACATGGCAAATATTCTAGAGGTACCCAAGAACATCAGATCAACAGATTGGTGGTCATCTGCCAGGAGACCTCTTTAGACAATACACACACCAGCATTATTGCTGGCTGATTTAAAAGGTTTCATAAATAACAACGTGGCAGTGCGTGTCCATAAAAGAGTGCGTGATCTCCTCCACTACCCCCTACTTTAAAAAAAATAAAATAAAAATTAGTTTTGCCTACTCACTGAGCTGAACCTCTTCACTCAAAGTGCAAAAAGGTCCTGGTGCTAGGGCGAGGAAGCGGCGAGTCGCAAGGCAGAGCTGGATTTCCCCTTGCAGCAGCAGACGAACAAAGCTCGCACCTAGATGCCACACTGACATTCCCTTTTGAGATATCTCACAGGCCAGCACTTACCACACACCACAAAAGGACATATGACAAGCAACACTATATGCTGTTAAAAACCACTGCTATGTCATCCTGATCTGCATGGCCAAACTAAGTATGAGGCTTCCTGTTACAGTCTCAACAAGCAACAAAGCTTGTTACCAAAAAGAGTGGTCCCTCTCTCCCTTAGCCTCCCAATTCCTGGGCTCACCCCCTCCACCTTTTTTTGCCCTGAACCCAAACCATCTGTCTGGCTAATTCATAAGAGGTGATTTTGGAAGGGGTAGGAGGAAGTCACTGGAAAAGTAGTTTCCCCACATGAACCAAGTCATTTTGCAGTCAACACATCCAACACCAGCCAAGTGGCAAGAACCTGAAAGCAGGATGGGGAACAAGATGCTGTTGCTGCTTATTTCAGCAGCAACCAGCTGTGAGACCAGCCTAAAAACAGGTATCAAAAATGTGAAATTATGGAGCTTTCAAGGGTTATCACAACAAGCACAACACATGACTTCCAAGAGACAGTATTTTACATTGAGATTTCTAAATTTAGATTTAAAACAACATGGTTAAGTACCTAACTGTTGGACAACATGAAAAACAGTTACCACAAATTCTCAGTTTGCCTTTAGATATACTAGTGATGCTTCCCAATCTCAGTAAGCCAGTATAGTAAGAATTATTTACCCATAAAAGAGTAGCAGTTCAGAACTGATTACGCTGATAAACAAGAAAATTCTTGAAGTCACCATTTACTAGACAGATTTTTTCACAGATTCTGAAAAACATAACAGTCTACATTAGATTCCAAAAATTAGAATCTCTTGGACTGCTAAAAGTAGTGGAACAAAAAGTTTTGAGTCACAATTAGAAATATCTTTGAATAAAGACAACGCAAATGAGCAACTCCTTTCTCATTAAAGAGCACAACAAAAGGCTACAGGCAAACACACAAGTAGTAAAGACTATAGGCAAAGGTTCAGACTTGCAAGGTAATCATCTCTGAAATTAGGGGACCAAACTATTTTCAATATGAAAACAGGGCCTCAGAGCAAAACCACCCCTGCTAGAAACAGACAGAATGTATGGGATCTTGCATACACTCTTGCTTTTGTCTTATTTATGACTGTTATGGGCTGCGTTAATGGAAGCTTTCAACAACATCTTTAAATCGGTACTCCATCCAGACCTGAAATCCAAGCAGAACTGTTCCAGAAACTCCCTTCTACCTCTATCAGGGCTGTCCAGGCAGATGGCATTTTCTCATTTACAGTGGACAAGTGAGGACAGGCACCTCTTCAACTCCTCTGCCAGGAGAGAACCTGGGGGTTTATGAGGGGGTTTGGAAGGAAAGTAAGCATACCTGTACAGGAACCGCCTCACACGGAATCGTGCCTCATTTTGATCCTAACACGCTCGCTTAGGGTCACATCAGTTCAAAAATGCTTGTAAATGTTAAAGTCAACCAGTTAAAGCTGTAAAGCAAAAGGATGCTGACCTAAAACATGTTAAAGTCACATATAAACACTCGCACTCAAAATTACATTACGCAAATAGCCATGGCAAGAATATTCAATATATGCTCTACAACACCCTTGAGTTTAATGAAGTATGCAAGCTTAGGCTTCTTTAAGTTCAGCAAGTACCGATTTAGAAACAACTGCAAGTGCTATAAAATCCACTGCATATACATTTAAGCTATCTTCCTTTTAAAAAAAGTATGTGTCATTTCTAGATGTAATTTGCTTAGCTTGGCCATTCACCCATGCCACCCTGTCCTATTTTGGTACAAAAGGTTAGAAAGCACTGACCTATCAGCACTTTAACAAGGAACAGCTTCCATACGTACAGATAAGCCACTTCCTAACCTTCCCTTGGATGAAAATCAAGGCTGAACTTCAGCCTTTCCCTGGAATACGGGCTTTCCAGAGCTCAAACTGTTCCTGAAGCTCTCCATTGAACGCATTCCAGCCCCGCTGTGAACTGGCCATTGCTATTTCAGGAATGGCCTCGCTGATGCCATCTAAACCGAGGCCCTAGCCAATACGTGATTTATTTTGGCTCAGCCACAGCATTACTTACGGACCTCACATCCATCTGACTGCCTAAAATAAACTATACGTTACTTTCAGAATCACTGTTTTTCAAAAATATTTATTTCTAGACTTCATTTACCTGAACATGTTGTTCTACAGAGCCCAGTTAACCAAACTTCATAGAAGTGGCACATTTTATTTCAAGGCTATATCATGTCATTCATAAAAGTTAACCAGAAGCTATTTTCTGTTTTCTTGCAGTATGTATGAATGACAGCTTGACTTAGAGCAGTAATTGTAGTATAACAAGACATAGAAATAACTACTGGTACAGGTATAAGCTACAACAAAAATTATCAGCAGCTATCCTTTAAGACTCTTACCATTGTCAGTTCTTTTTATAGATTTCTTTTTTAATCATTCTTAAAATAGTTTTACAGAATGGGAAGTTTTCCAGGTAAAAGAAGGAAGAAATAAACCAGAAGTCTGGTTCTCAATGGATCTGGTTTAAACAGTTCAAAAGAGGGCATCTCCAAAGCTACAAAGCATGCCAGAAAAATACATCCAAAGGATGAAAAAACCATGAGCTTAGAGACTTTTTTTTTTCTAAACACATATTATAGAACTAGTTAAATATTGGTTTGCCATCACTAGTATCTGTTTATATTGGATGCTGAAACTACTTGGTGATCGTTTGCTCTATCATTACATTCATCTGTAGAAACGTCTATGACAGGGACTTAAAGACTATATATATGTGCATATATACATACGCACATTATATATGTATACATACATGAACACGTACATCTCAGTTTTTATCCATATATTAAGCTTGGCTTTGAGTAACATACATATATGAAAAAAAAAAAAAAAGGCCAAGATTATCCAAAACTATTCTTCAATCATATAAGGACAAAATAACAGAAACTAATATTCATATATTTCTAAGTAGTAATCCAAGGCAAAATAAATATGAAAATATTATGAAGTTATAATAAAGCAGTGACTAACGTTACTAACACAACTGAAGAAAAAATTTCAGAGGCATCTCCTTCTTGGAATTAAAACAGATTTCAACCAACTTGAACTGAACAGGACAAGCGAAACAACTTTAGAACCAAATCTAAGCTCTTGAAAAACTGGTGAAGCAGAATAAGATGCAGAAACCAGAGCTGACAGGCTCCGAGAGAGAAAAGGGTTTGAAATAAATAGCATAGCAATACTTTTAAAAAGATATAGTGCAGCAAAGCTCAGATGAGACAGTAAAAAACGTGAGAGAATTTAAAAAAAAAATTGACAAGAAACACAGAATCCTTATTCCATTACAGGGGAGGCAGTGGATGCTGTTACCTAAAATCTAAAGAAGGCAACAGACCCAGCCAGGTTTCATAAATTAGCTTTCTAAGGATCTAAAAAGAGTTATACTTCTCTGCATGGAGCATTTACAGATCACAGACAGAGCAGATGAACCTTTCATTTGGAAGAGATTCAAGAACAGATATGGTCCCCACAGCAGAGAAAATGGAGTCATTGCCCATTTCATTAAGCCTACTTCATAAAGGAACACTGATACAGGTTTTTAACACACCATGGCAGATACGGAGTCAGTCCCTTTAGATACATGCACCCATATAAACCATGTTGCTGTGATACGCTCCAAGAGCAACCATCTAGTTATTTATGACCTCCTATGACAGACAAAAACCCTTTGTGCTAACAGAATGGGAACATGAAGACACCATATTTTAAAGTGTGGTCTTTGAAAGGAGTACTTGCATTTCTGTTTTATATAAAGACACTGGGATTTCTGACAAGGAGATGTTCCTGAAATTAACTTATATTCATAACCCACTTCGTTACTACTTATAGCTCTATTTAAACAAACTCAGCAATTACACACAAACCTCCAACAACAAAATCTAGAGAGAACAGAAGACTTGCTCTGTGCAAGCAGAAAGCTGTTTTTTATTTAAGACTTACTTTCCATGTTAAAGTTGTAATACTTCACACATATAGATATGGCTTATTCACTGGATATATATATTAAAAAAATACTATAAAGCAAATACATTCCTGAAAAGATGAACTCAGAATATATATTTTTTAAAAAGTAAGAAAATTTCGCAAGGTACATCACACTGCTCTAAAAAGCATAGCTAAAAATCATTTTTTTAGAAACAAGTATTTCTGGGACGCAGCAACTGTCATTAACTCATTAAAGATAACACCCATTTTTAGTTGTACTTCCACATCCACATTGTTCCGTAGACACCAAAAGCTTGATGAGCTATTCTCACAAACATCATGACACCAGTAAGAGGCCTCAGGCATGTACACCAGTATTATACAAGCCTTTTAAAATTTCACTAACACACTAGCATGTATAATCATGTAGCTTAACTGAAGCAGGCGTGGAGTAACAGAGAATGAAGAACAATACAAGAAGGATTTCTCAAAGACATATGATTCAGATGGTTAAAAACAAAAGAAAAACTACCTAAACATTCCAGCCACCTGGAGAATCTTCAAAAATGTAAGTTTTCATGGTATTGCCCGTTAACCACCTTCGCTGAAAATACAGAATGCTTCTTAAAATCTGTCAAACATTTTAAAGGATGTCAGAACAGGTCTTCTGCAGTTCCGTAAGCGTTCCCTACAAAGGGACATGAAATATTCATCATCAGGTCTGCAGAGTCCCAGATGGGACAGAAATACTTCTTTTCTGGTGTCTTCAAACTTGTTAAAACAATATAAATACCAGAAAGTTCTCATAAAAGCTACTTATTCCTACTTAACAACTGACATGGGAATACTTGGGGAAAAAAAAAAAAGTTATTACATAATAAAAGACACCTCTTCAGCTCACAAAAGGATGTGTAAGAAACCTGAGGAAACAAAGACTGATCTGGAGCATGAAGAATAAAGAAAATGAGAGGGAGAGAGAGAGAGAGAAAGAGAGAGCATAATTGTTATTGGAATCATTATTTGCCTGTCAAATATAATTCACAGAAAACCAATTTAACATTTCTCTATAAAAAGCTCCTCTTTCTGCCCATGATCCACCAGACACATGGCCAGTTCTTACCACACAGCACAGGCTTTAAAGAATAATAATTGCTGCGGTGGCAGGCAACATACCCCAAGATCTTACGTTTTCCTGCTTGATCACATCAAAGAGTATCATTCTGTGAGAAGAAAAACTATTATCTTTTTTGTAATTAGTGCTAAAATCTCATGGACATTGATGGAATTAAAAGATGGTCAGACCTTTCCCTACGTATGGCAATCTCAGCTTGCACAGGCAACAAAGGATCTGAAGCAAATAAACCTAGATTCCCAGCCAAGACAATTAACCAATTCATTTAAACATCAATATGTTCCTTCTTAAGTATATCTGTATTAGTGATGACACATCATTGCTACCCAATAATAGATCCGACCCTTACTTTAAACAGCTAATGCAACTGCATAATGTTTCCTTTGCAAGATTTCATCGCATCAGCATCACCAAAACACCACGTATTAATTTTTGAGAGCATAAATAAAGATGTTTTTTATTTTGAAGACCAAAAGTTCTGTAGCACAAAGCGTCTTGCAAAACGATATAAATTCACAAACAACTGAAGTATGAACATGGGTTACCAGTAGGACATTTAGAAAGAGCCATGTTTTCTTTCAGAAGTAACTGAATCTTATACAGCCAGTGTTAGTGCAGTATCTTGGGGAACTGGTACATCAAGTTGGAAAATTCAGACTACTGCACTTAACAGAAGGGGCACTGAAAGCACATTTTCAGAAGGTCCTCACAACAATAAGCACAAACATCACCAATGACGCCTCATCCCAGCCAAACCCATTCAAGCTGCCAAGCCCTACGGTCTCCTCTTTTCTTCACTTAGTGTGGCAACTATTGCTTTTGCTGTCTTCACAAAATTTTGACATTTGCTCAGTTCAAAACTGGACGCTGGATTCTCTTTGCCACACTACACTTTGTTAAAACTACTAAGTAGCATTCCCATCAAACTTCAAACTATTTTTCTTGCATTCTATTTCACTTATCCTGTAAGATCTTCCTGTTTCTCCTGTAGTAAGAAAAGATTTGAAGCAGGGATACAGTCCAGAAGGAAATAAATAAATAAATCCAATTCCTGCCTTTCTTACAAGACATACTTCACCACTAAACCTGGACCGATAAGTTTCAAAAGAAGTAATAAAAGCTATGATGAAAAACACAATTTACTATACTCAATCACGTGCCTCCTGATATGTTCTGGTTTTGGTTAGGATAGAGTTCGTTTTCTTCCTAGTAGCTTGTATGGTGTTGTTATGATGAAAATAACGTTGATAACACACTGATGTTTTAGTTGTTGCAGAGCAATGCTTGCACAGAGCCAAGGACTCTTCTGCTTCTCACGCTGCCCTGCCACCAAGGAGGCTGGGGATGCACCAGGAGCTGGGAGGGGACACAGCCAGGACAGCTGGCCCAGGCTGGCCAGAGGGACGTCCCATACCGTGTGGTGTCATGCTCAGCAATACATCTGGAGTAAAGCAGGAGGAAGGGGGGACGTTTGGAGTCTTTTAATGGAACCTTTATGCATGATGAGCTTTCCTGGAAGTGGCTGGGCACCTGCCTGTCGATGGGAAGTAGTGAACGAATTCATTGTTTGGCCTTGCTCGCGCACACGGTTTTGCCTTACCTGTTAAACTGTCCTTACCTCAGTCCACAAGTTCTCACGCCCTTACCTTTCTGATTCTCTTCCCCACACCACTGGTGGGGAGCGTGTGAGCAGCTGCGTGGTGCTAAGCTGCCTGCCAGGGTTAAACCACAACATGATGCCTCTGAGATCTAAATTACACATAACTTAAGTACAGTACTGCTGAGAGGTTATCAGGTCTGAAAACATTTACCTTCAGTGACAAACTGTCCAAGCAAACAGGTTCAGAGCACAAGGATGAAAGGACAAACTGTCTGCCCCTTCAGTTATGCATCTCCTGGATTCAGATAAAAAATCCTTTTTCCTTGCAAACCAACTGGTAATCTCAGAAATCCATAGATAAAAAGGGGTCCCACTTCCAGAACCTTCACATCTTTGCTGATGAAGTAGAATGTTTCCACAAAAGCAAAAGCAGACTGAAATTTAATTTAGAAGTATTTTCTGCCTACTCAATTTCAAACCCCTTCAAGAGTACGATCTCTTAACCAGCTTGTCATCTGTTAAAAAAATAAAGAGCTACCCAGATGGGGGACACGAAGTCTGACCACAGAAATAAAGTAGTACCAAAAGCTTCCAGATATTTTCACTACATGCTAGAGGTAATAAACCATTCTATTTGGCCAATTAAAAACACTCCCCGCAAAAAAAAAAAAAAAAAACACCTATTTGGCACACTCAAAAATGAACCCTGAAATCCTGAAATCTAAATTTCTCAGGAGAATCTCAGGGAGGATGGAAGCGGAGCAGATCCAAAAAGCAATTAATGGAAAACCCTTCTATTACCTTCACGTATGGCTAATGTGCCATTTGCTAATGAGTTCGTAGATTAACTTTTTTTTTATTTTGATTTTTAAAACATTCAGATCAAGGCTGGTTCAGCCTCCTTAGAAAAGCAACCTATACTTTGCTACTCAGCAGACCTTGATAGAAAAATTCAAATTTTGCAGAACAGCTGACACTGCATTGCTTTTAATGTTTTGACTATTCAAATACAGATTTAGGTAATAGTTTTCTGAACGTAACCAATGTTTAAGAGGTTGCATTTTCCTAATATTAGGAAAATCTACACATATTATTTAGAAAGAGCTTAGCAAATTGATGTCGTCATTTAAATGAATTCTTTTTGTACAGAAGTGGCAAGACATGCTTTTTTCCAATTAAATTCTGTCACATATCACAAAAATATAGTAACACATTCTTTCTTTAGAAATTGAAGAACAAAAATAGATTTTTCTTCAACTAAGGTCTGCTTGAAACCTCGCCCTTGAAAATAGGCATGATTGGACAACTTGGAAAAGAATTACTGGTAAAATCAAACCACCATCAACTGTGAGCATCTTACCTTTAAATAGGATCCGTAATATTTAGTTACATATGAACTGTCACATTGACTCAGCACTGTGATCTCTTGTTGGATGTCTTCTATTTCGTCTTCTGCTTCTTCCAGATCAATAATTTTTATAGCAACCACTTTCTGAGTCCGATTGTCAATTCCTTTGAAAACTTCACCAAAAGAGCCCTTACCAATTTTCTCCAGTTTTGTAAAAAGTTCTTCTGGATCTGCCTTCAGAGTCTGTTAAAAAATAAGAGAAAAATTACTAAGCATTTGTAACATTAAAATGAAATGTGACGTTTTTAAAGGCAGTAAACACTTTAAAAATTCTACATGTTCCAATTTATCCAAGTACTCTTTTTTTTTTTCCATCTCCATAATTAATGTGTTCTTTCTACATCCTTTGTATGCACATATTGCAATATTTATGCTTCCCTGTATATAAAGTGCAAATTTATCACAGTCCCTGTGACAGAGATTTACCCTATCTGGCACGAGAAAATGGTATTACCTCAATTTCTTTTTCTTGGGCAATAAGCTACACTGAGAATGAAAGATCCTTACAAAGATTTTGTTTCTATTAAAACTAAGGTCGGTCAAATATCATTACCAATAAAAGTAATCCTTTCTGCTGTCCCTTCCTCTTTAAATTGCTTCCTTCCCAGGATGCAGGGACCTATTCCTTTGAATTTTTCACACACCTCATCCTGTAAGGATTCGGTTCCCACTCTTCAGTGCACTCACTATTTCCTTTTGTTTGTTGTGGGAAGCAATTCTCTTCAACTTTCTCCTCCTAAGGATCACCTGCACAAACTGCCATACTTCCTCCTTATTCTTGACCCCAAGCTTTTCCTGGATTTATTTTTTTCTTCTCTCAGTTGAATAAACTCTTTCACTCCTAACACACACTCTGCTCCCAGCTATCTCGAAGCAAGTTGCGTGAGGACTACGAGCACCTACCTAAACACGTCACCCCAAAAAAGAACCCAAGACCTATGTGAACCATTCCGCCACAGCTGGTTTTTCTCCACCATCAAGTATTGTTAGCTACGGCTGCTCTCCAGCTTCGCGCTTCTAGTGCACAGATGCTGAGTTCCACCGTGTGTCTTCTTGATCTACCAGCAAGGGTCTTTATAGCTACTAAAAATACTTAGGTTACAAATACGCTGGATAAATCATGCCTGGAGGGAACAGTCATGATGTGCAGGAAATACAGTGGCATTACTTAGACTCTTCCTCTTAAGAAACAGACACCTGGAAAGGCTTCCTATTGTTCTTAAAAGGATGAGGTTCACGTTAACCAAAGTAGAAATATATTATTGGTATAGAAAAAGGCTCTTACTAGACAAATACAGTAATGTCTAAATAAGCGTTAAGCTAAACAATTCATACTACTTAGACAAACTCTGCAAAAGCATAAACAGGGGTAACAGCACAAATTTCTAAGCTACCACAGACAAGTGCTGAGCCAACATTTTCTCTTCAACAATTAAGTTGAGCTTATCAAGCCTCTCCCACCTATACTTCTGTTTCTGCTCTCCTATCTCAAAGGTTACATAATGAAACCTTGCAGCCCCTAGAGGCAGATCACCCAGAAGACGTTTTAGTTTGCCCAAAGCTATGAACCACGCAAGTTTCACAGCTGAATTAGGCATGTTGAGGACCAGATAGTTGTGTCTGTCTGAGTTCAGAGATAAAGCCACTGATTTCTTCAGGCGGTGCGTTTGGAAGTTCTGAGAAGTTCTGAGAAGCTGGGAAGAATTGGTCCGGTCTGAGTTTTTTATGATCAAAATCTTATGGCCATCTTGGAAAATGAATGGTTCGATAATATCTGGTATTAATACAATATAAACAATATTGTATTACAATAGGATTCTTCTCCAAGCTCCTTGTGAAAATATTTATTACTATATATATATAGTAATAAACATATATATACATAATTGGAAGTAATGTATATAAATAAACATATAGAAAAGGGTATGTACCTACCTTCCAAAAATCAGAACTTTCGTACATGCATTTCTTAGTTTTAAAATTTAAAAGTTACCGTTCCTGAACTTTGTTCTGAGCCACAGGAGGTAGGAGCTGTTCAAAAAGAAGCTCCCTTGCCGTGTGAGAAGGTCCAAATTTTCTTCCCAGGAGACTAGGTGTTTGAAGTGCGAGCCTTAAACTACTGGCAGCCTGTGTTTATGGAAAACTACCAGTTGGGCTCTCTTTAATGATCTGCTCTATTTCAGAAATGGCCAGATCAGGCCTCCAGATACATAATGAACTGCTTGAATTTGCAATTACGAGCGGCCAATTCCCATTCATTTTTCTGAGATAACATCTGGAAAGGATTCTCGCCAACTTTTGTTTTGTTTCCGCAGAGCCTTCCAACAGAGCCAAAATATTCAAATAGCTTTATAAATATTCTCTCTATACAACTGAATACAGAGAAAAATGCTTTCCATAGGTTCTGTCACTAGTCTCTTGCTGACTCTTCGCAAGCTTTCGCTGAGCTTAGAGCATTTTCCTACTAATATTACAAGTATGGGAACTGCTGAAAGCACCTTCACAGAATTGTGACAAACCACAGAACAGAAGAGCAACATCTGCTCCAAAAGGATAAAGCCAATCATCTTGTTTGGCAAGGAGCTAGACTCTCTGCCACTAAAACTTTTACTTCAAAGCATGTCACAGAATCCATACTGCAGCAGAACAGAAACAAACCCAAGGAACGTTTAGGTCTAACAATCACAAAAATCCTGATTTCCATAACCAGTTAGTGGCGGTTTGGTTTCTGTTCGGATGGCTTCTCGCACTTCTCACACCGACCACAACCATCCCTTCTCAGCCTCTGGCTTGTTTAACTACGCAGAACAAAGCCCTTCACTTCTCATCATAAGCAGCGCCGTCGTTCTCCCAATAATTACAGCAACCTCTCTGTACTTGTTCCACGTCGGATTCATTACTTCTGACCTTAATTAGCCAGAAAAATATCTTGCACTTAAGATGAACTCTTCTAGGTACTCTGCTCAGTAATCAGCGTTGCCCACTGCTACAGAATAAATAGAGTCCCAAAAATTCTGAGATCAGATTTGTTCAGCCTGGCCTCCTGGCTCAAACTCACCTCTTCCCAGTCCCCTGCATTTCCAACTCACGAGCACCCAGCCTCTTGCAGAGGTTCTTTGTAGTAATTCATTCTTCTGACACCCTGCACTTCATGCTGGTTTGTTCAGGAATTCAAATCCTCAAGGTCACTGAGTTGTTCAGTAGTAGCCTACTTTTTTTCCTTTTTTTTTTTTTTTTTTTTTTTATTGCCAAGGCCACATCTCCATCACCAACAGTCAAGAACAACCCTGGGGAAACCAGCAGCATCACCCCCTGCCATCACCTGTCCAGTTCTCCCCTCAAAGCCAGCACTACACACATCTCACAATGCAGCTGGGTTTATGTATCTCTCATTCTACCACCCCTGTAGCTCAATAGAAAATGTTACTGAAATTCAAATTAGTTAGATCCAGTATGCACTTCTAACTTCATTCATAACCATTCTGACCTAAGCCATAGCTTTAACAGGAGTCCTTTTCGCATCCCAGTTCTTATTTCTCATCTCCTTTTATGAAAGCTTATTCATTCAGTTATTATTATTCAGAAACTTTTCTCTTTAACCTACAAGAATTCCAAGCCATCTCCTTGTTCAAGTTCTCAAATTATTTGGGTAACTGACTACTGGTTTCTCTATGCTCGCTCTTTTGAAATAGACAATTGTCTTTCGACACCTCTTTCCTATACTTTTAATTTTACCAAACCAATTTCCAATTAATCAGTCCAATCCTCACTCCCTATCAAGCCCAAAACACCGTCACCCAACCAGGTTTAGAGATTTCTGAGGAATATGAAATACCCCGTGGTGACCTGGCTTGTGACTGCTGGTGATTACTGCTGTCTGCTACCACACTTGGAGATAAAAATAATATGGCTTGAACCTTGTTCACACGTGTGCAGGGAAACCTGGATACACGCTGTAATAGAGTGCCACAGTCAATGAACCCTACAAAATCATTAAGGACTGCAGAAACTAATAGAATGAAATAAAAATGAACATAAAGAAATCCATCCACATAATCACTTCTGGCTCTGGAAATCCTTGAGCAGTACAATTTACCAGAAGCTGTGGAAGTATGCCATGGAAGTATTGCAAGTTACCCCATTCTTACACTTTTTTTTTTAGACATCTATTCCTAACCACCACCAAAGACAAAACACTGGACCAGATGGGCCTACAATCTGACCCCATTCAGCTGGTAACACCGTTAAATTATTTGCATCCAAGTCAGAACTTCAAAGACAAGCTGAAAATACACAAAAATATTTTTATATTAAAATAAAAAGAGAAATAAAGGGAAAAAAATCCACAACAAAACAAAATTGTATGCTTAAATGGTTTCACAACATCAGGAACAACTGCTTACAGGAAAGAGAAGCCTCAAATTTTGCTACACAGCATTTTACCTTTCTCAGAAGCTGGTATCAGTTTTTGCTTTCCACGATATATACATACATACCAGATATATGTATAGCTGATACAATATACAAGATCATTTCCTGTAGTTGGTGGGAAACTGAAATAAGACGGAGGCAGGACGCCATAAATTCTGCCGTGAAACTTCAGGGGGTTATACCCAAAGGGTGGGGGACAGGGGTCCTCTAAAGCCTTGCATCTCTCAAACACTTCAGTTGTTGAACAGAAATGAAGACAAACCCATACAGCATGCATCACAGTGGCCTTACTAATACTCACATCTGTTTCACAGGTCAACTCCCTTATAAACTCTGTTTTCTAATTAGATTGGAAGAGGTTTTAAGCAGGGTTAGGGGGAGAGTTGCCTATCATAACATTATTCCTCATCCATCGTACAACCCCCTTTCCACCTACTTCCAAGGAAACTGCATTTGTCTGGGATTCAGAATACGAAACTTTTAGTTCTTTATCAATAACATGGATCTCCAAGACATGCTTCCAAACTCCCAGTGAACTAATGTCATCTTCTGGGTTCAGTGTCCCCTGAAAAAAAGTCAAACCTTAATGTCATGATATTGTTCATTCAGATTATCATTCAGAAGGCAACTTAATGTACACCCTTAGGGGTTCAATGCCAAAATTAACAGTTGCCTAACCATAACCTGCTTTTTTTTTTTTTTTCAAGCATTCAGAAAGAATAAATTTTAAATAAACATGAATTCTAATTCAAATAGTTTCTCAAGTTCATTTGTAATTTTTAATAACATAGCATTTTAATACCATAGCTAGCAGCTTTCAGAAGCTGTACTCCTCCCTCCCATCCATCACACTATTTAAAAGCAGATTGCTGCAACTGAAAAAGTCTCCCCGTGCCTTCAGCATGCAATGAAAACAGCAGATATCACCAGCAGACACAGCACTGACATCCAGAACGTATTTTAGACAGCGAGTGAAAGACAGCTAAGGAAGAGCCTCGAAGAAGAGCTTTCTAACAATGCCTCTCCCTTGTTTGCACTTGTTCAGATCAATCACCCGCAGACACTGCGAACATCACGCCTCACATGCCCTGCTATTGTTCAATGCCAGAAAGTGGTGGCTCTTGCTGGAAATTGCCACCGTTGTGACCAATGGCTGAATAAATCACAGTAGTAGAAGCACTTGGAAACTTATGTTGCGTTAATACTAATTGAGAAAAAGAAGAAAGAATGAGTTTTAGGAGCTACAGCATTCCCATAATTTGAGGGAAGACTTATAGCTATTCTATCATCTGACAAGACACCCCAAATGTCTCTTAAAAGGTGCCTAATAACACAACTTGAAAGAGAATATGAGTACAAGCACTCCCAGAATATTCCTGATTCAAGTCTTATTTTCTATAGAATTATTAATACAGAATGAACACACACGACAGCCTGAAGCCTCTGCAACCCAAATATTTCTTACTCTCAGATCTGCTCTTGTCCACTGAGAGGAAATGATTCCACACATAAATACTTGCAGTAAACAAAGTATTTGTTGGCTTATGAAAGCAATTTCAGAAAAGATGTATATACGTATATTGTCAATTCAAAACACCCCTTCAAAAGAAAACTACATTTATCTGACTTTGCAACTATACATCCTGAATATGAATATTCACGAGTTTGATTTCAGGAGAGACAGCAGGGAGGGACATGGGAGAAAAAAAAGAAAAAAAAAAGATTTTACTGATATCAGTTAACTTGGGAATGCCATCATCACCCTGTACCGATCATGACGCAAAGCTCAATCAAGCATACAACCCAAGCACATCAGCCCAGAAGAGTGCCTAATTTTGTCAAGATGAAATTGCTACTTTTACAGTCAAAACCAAAATGTAAGTTCTTAATAATGGATTAGGAAACCCAAGAAGAAAATTGTTCTGGGACTGGTCATGGAGTATCAAGTCATAGAATCATTTCCTTTTACGTGAAGAAGAAATATACTCTTGAAGAAATATACTCCTTCTCACTCCACATCCCAAATTCAGTAAACTGGTGTTTCCCAATGTATTGTCTCTTATTAATTGCCATGTGCATATTTACGCAAGAAAACGTACCCCAGGTTAAGAGATGCAGATGGACAAACACAAGAGTCCTCAACTTCAAGAGACAGGGAACATGCAAAGAATTTTAGCACAACTTCAGATGTAGCCAGGATAGAAATAGTCATTTCCTATCTCAGAAACACGAAAGAC
The DNA here is from genome assembly GCF_009769625.2 of Cygnus olor. NCBI lineage: Eukaryota > Metazoa > Chordata > Aves > Anseriformes > Anatidae > Cygnus > Cygnus olor. The sequence goes on along the minus strand of NC_049169.1, from coordinate 153,355,357 downwards.
CCCACTGTGTACATCGCAGTCAAAACCCTGTATACCTCTCAAAACACAGGTCCCAGTATTTAAACGTACTGGCTGCATCAGTAGTCTTCTGTCTCCTTGGGAACTAAAATGACAGCTGACTAAAAGGGCACCTTACTCCAACAAGAGACGAGAAACTCGCCGACACCGTTGACTAGACTAAACATACCTGCCAGAAGCAGCATCTGTTTACCTGTTCTGGAAGTCCACCTGATGGAAATGTGCTTTTCCTGTTCAGAGGCTGCTGACACAAATGTTGAGACAATAAGAAGATAAAAAGGTGAATGCAGTAACTGATAAGGACATCGAGCCATCGTGGATGTGACTGATACCAGAGCAGAGATACAAAAACTAGATTTTGTAAGCTCAGTCTTGGGAAATCAGAGTACCTCTCCTTACCCCCTCTACCTCTGTATAAACACGCCACCCTGCCTTTATATAAAAATTTAAAATTAAACAGAAATCTGGAAATCACATCTAAAATGGATCGCTCCAAAACCACAGAAAGGCTGAAACAAAGTAACAGATTCAGGCAAGTAAGGATTCCCTCTTGTCACTCATTATTGCAAGAGCTGTCTTCCTCAGTCCTTCAGCTATTTATGAGGTAATCTGTCACTTCTGGGGCTGACTGCATCAACTACCTCAAACTGCTCCCCAAAGGCAGAGCAGTCCACACATTAGGATTTTTCCACCTGACAGAAAAGGACCTGCAAAGGCCACAAGAAGAGTAGAACAAAGAACTGTAAAGAATAAGAAAACCATAACTCACCTGCTGTCATTTTAACTCTACAGGCTGAGTTTGCAGCACCGTGGTTTAAATAAAATCCAAACCTGAAGCTTCACCCTGCAACAATGACTTCCTAGGAAGCTTCCCCAAGAAGTCATCCACTGCATGTCCAAAGGAAACCAACTCTCACTCCTCCGCTTACACTTAATAGCAAGATTTTGGGGGTGTAGGAGAAAAGAGCTCAGTAGGCACACATTCGCTAGAAGCTGCGACACGTCTTCGCAGTATCAATAGTTCCGCTGTTGGCAAAAGTTGACTTGTCTAGAAAAACTCCAGACAACTGTTGCATAGCCTTGATGGAGCCTTTGACCTAAAAAGCCAGAGGATGCCAACTCTGTTCCTGCAAAATGAAAACCCTTCTGTCCTCGCACTGAAGGACCAAGCTTATAATACGCCACTGAGTCCGGGGCATCTGTCCCCTGGATATTTTACAACAGGTCAGCCATGACCATAATGATCCAAGGATCTTTCATATAATGAACTGCTGCAGGTTACTCTATCAAACTATCACTTAAACAAGAGCAGTGAGCACAAACCTTCAAAAAATTGAAATTGGAAAAAAAAAATTGAAACTCCCATACACGTGCTGCAGACGCAAGGCAGCAGAGGCTGCACAGCCTTTTCAGAGCCTTCAAAACCCAGTGCTCTGTGGTTACCAAACACAGAGCTCACACACAAGACAGCTACAACAGTTTATTGTAGAAGGAGAATGAATTACAGTAGGGAAGACAGTAATATGCATAATGTGTCAGAGCACAAGAAGAGCCATGCTGGATCAGAACAAAGCATCCTGGAGGCCCCAACACTTTCTCCTACAGCAGCCAAGAGCGAACATCCTGGGAAAAGTGCAAGAACACACAAGTAAACATCGGCATTTTCCAAAACACTCTTCCAGTCTCCAGCAAATTTACAGTTCAGACACTCACCGAGTCAGAAGTGGTACCTTTATACTTAGCAGCCCTTCTTCATTTGTCAAGTTCTCACTTAAATCTAGTTAAAGTTTTAGCTAGGGTTTCTTGTGGCAAGGTGGTGTGATTTTTTTTTTATTTAATTAGATTTTGGATGAAGAAATGGATGCAGTTCTCGTACTGAAAATGAAGAATGATTTTTTTTTAATGGTATACTAAGCACTATTATTATTACCAAAAAATGAAAGGGAGGAAGATAAAGAAAAGTTGCATCATACACAAGAGGTTTTGGCTTCAAGATGATGCAATTTTAAAAGCACATTAGGAATTTTATGAATGTGGCATACGGGCACACCTAAAAATACAAACAAAACTTCTCAGAAAATATTTTTTCTGGAAAAAAAAAAAAAAAAAAAAAAAAAAAGAGTTCAGGGCATTTCAGGGCAAAAAAGAAAAAAAAGGAGCGTTTTTGTTTTGGCTGTGTTTTTTTTTCCCTTCAGGAAACTGAAATAGGAAAGGTGAAAGTAACTATTTCTTATCAGTAATTCTGCAGTCCATCAGCATTCACATCCATTATGTCACAGAAATGAATTTGAAGCTCTTAGTCATGTGAAACTCTTTCTCACCTGTACTGCAGAAGCACAGAGAAGTATCATACCTAGATCCCCTCCAACCACTGCACTGTGCTGGCTGAACACAGCTAAGTGCCAAAAAGGCACACACCACCTGTGGGCTTCTCTCACTTCTCCAGGATCTGACATTGATGGAGCCACTTATCTTTCCTCAGCAATAGTTCTTGAAAGCATTCTTCTTGTTAAAACCACAATGTATGGTTCATTTTAAAGGAACTTCACACAGTCAGAATTACACAAAGAGATGAGGTTAAAAAAACCAACTGCTTTTCTAGTTCTCCAACTTCAGAAACAAAGGAAAACAGAAACAAATCAGACATAGCTTAACCCCAAAACCTTCTTAAGTGTGGGAAGAGAGGAGAAAGATGTTTAATAACTATTAATTTTAGCATTTTATTGCTAAAGATTACATTAAAACTGCTTGCTGCCAGATATCTGACAGCTTGATGTACTGCAGTACCGTGTTCTGCAGCTTTAGCCCTTGAGCTTCTCTCTGCAAGCCTACATATCCTGAGCTTTCTGGTTCAAGACACTCCTAACAGGCTTCAAAATGGATTACAGCCCACCAAGCACCCGTACCACTAATTTATGAACACAGTATTTTATCATTTTAAATGGTTTCATAAAGAAACTGTAGAAGCTTACCACAGCCTTGAAAGTGCAAGCCAGCCTGGTCTGAAAGTCCCTTTTACAGGTCACACACACTTTTTCTGAGCCAGCCATGCGAAAATATCACACGTTACAGACAAGCAAGCATTCTTCTTAAGTCAGCTGTGTAAAGCAGAGAGAATGAAGAAGACTTTCTGACAGTTTAGTAGTGATGCCCCTGCATGCCACACACTCAAATGCCTATCGACACAGAGCCCTTAAACTAAGGGCAGTACAAACATCGAGTCCAAACTTATTTGCACACATCGAAAATTAGGTCAAAACCCAGCTCTGTTTCTATTCTGGTTAGAACATGCCCGCTTCGCAGCAGACAGTGAATCTTGGATTTGACAACCTTCCAGCACCATCCTACATTTCCTCCACAGCTTCTCATTCCTTTGGCTTACTCTCTACCCACTCACTTTTCATGCATCACTCTTCAACCATCGATCAGATATGTTGTTCAGAGAGAAATACATTAATCCTTCGTTCCTCTGCCCTGCTTACACACTTCTCTGCTCACACCAAACAGCGTAACAAAGCGCTAGTGAGTTTTTGGGGTCAGGAAGTTCCTCTTGTTCACAGTAGGATACGGATTGGTCTCTTGGACAAGCACAGCGAAGAACGCGAGAGAAAGCTGCCTAACTTTCTCACTGACATTGTTTACACCATTTGTTGCAGAAGCTGGTAGGTGGGGAGAAAGGATCACACTACAGAATGAGAAAACATAGTCCCATGATTTAGACAATTTAATTATACCTCAGAGAACTGAGCTCCATTCCTCTCTTCTACCTAAGCCACAAACCATAAACTTTGTCTTATTTAAGCAGCTGCCACACATAGTACGTACCTTAATATTTGAACATTTATCTGCAAGTAGAGTCAAAAAGAATCGTGTGCTAAAAAGAGACCACTATGAGATTGCAGTATACTCTGACAGAATGAAAATGGATCTAGGCATCTTGAAGTGGGGGCAGAAAATTAGCAAGCAGCTTTCGCATTGCTCATGGATTTTATGCTTCTACCTATCTTCGTTTGGTCTTTAACAACAGTGTGAAAAAGACACAGTAAAGTTCCCAAACACTCAAGAAACTCTAATAATAATACATTAAAATTCATGAGAATAATAACACTGTCCTAAATAAGAAGAGATTGAAGTAAAACCCCAAATTATATGCACTAACAAAAAAATCCTGACAGCCTTACAGATTTAGTACAGCTCACGGTATTACAAACTAAATATCAAATCAAACAAGCCAATAAAAAAAGAAAACAGATCCCTAAATTATGAAATGACACACATGGACAATACATACATATTGCTGGAGGAACCTTCATTCTCTTACTTCCCAGCAACTCCAAATCTGACTTTTTTCAGCCTAAAATACAGATTCTGTTTCAAAATAAGTACCAGAAAATTTAGCATTAATCCAGCCCTACCCAAAGGAAGAAAACGTTACTTCTGTGTGTCTTTGGCCATCAGCAAGGGGCTCACATTTGGAAGGTAAACTCGAGCACTCCACAGCAGTACCTACCGAGCGATAAAGCAATCGGTTCAGGGCGAGGGCCTACATACTCAGTTTGGCATCCAGTGGCAGCCTGAATATACAACTCATGCTGTGCCTAAGAATATAACATTTTAAATTCAAACCCTCGGGTTATGCAAAGACCTGAGATTCACGAGGTAGAATCTGCTTTGCAAAAAAAGCACGCAATCCCAAGTAAATCCATACTTACACCACACGAAGCACAAAACCTTTCAGTCCAGGATTCAAAAAACCTTTACCTCCCATTCATAACTTTTCCTTTTGGAGATCGCGGCAGGCAAGCATCTAACATGATGTGGGAAACCTTAGAATAACATGCAGACACTGATGCCCTTATGGCTTTTCTGCCAGAAGCTTGCGTTGCAAGCAGTTCAACCACCAGAAAACCACATCGGCTGTTTAAATATATATATATATATATATATATATATATCGCTACTGCACAAACCCAGCCAACTCCATCACGTAAGGCCAGCAGCTACCCAGCCCTGAGGGCCAAGCACAGCCCCCAGACATCCATCCACCACCATCCACCCAGCCAGTCCTACAGATGACCACTGCAGCATGGGCTGAAGGTCAACATTTTCGGGCCCTGCTTTCCCCTCGTTAGCATCAGGGGGCTGGAAAAGCCGAGCTGCACTTCGTGGATTAAAACACGGGGGAGAACTACTGGGAGGCTGGAGGGGGAATTTTAAAAAAAAAAAAAAAAGAAGGAAAAAAAGGAAACGAGACACAGCCCTTTGCATGCTTCCAGCAAAGCGGCGGCTCCTAAGGGAAGGACCCAGCAGGCACAGACCTTGCTGGCAGCACGCCTTGTTCCCGGGGGTTTCACGACCCTACACCCACACATACCCCCCACACCCCATACACCCCACACATACACCCCATACAGCCCACGCCGCCATTTCGGCCCCCGCCCGCCCTTCCCCGAGCCCCGCCGGCGGCGGGCGCTCACCTGCATCCCCGGCAGGCCCGTCTGCACCGGGGAGTGGGCCATGGCGGCGGCGGAGGCCTCGGGGAGGGGGCCGGGGCTCCTCAAGCGGCGCCAGGGGCCGGGGCTGAGCTCATCGCCGCGCTCGTACACCCCTCCTCCTTCCTCCTTCCTCCTCCCTCCTCCTCCTCCTCCTCTCCCTCCCCCCGAGCCAGCAGCAAAGGGGCTGTCCCAAGCGCCGGCTCCTCAGGCGCCCGTCACGGATGCAACGGCGGCTTCCTCATCCCTCCTCCCATTGACCCTCCTCCTCCTCTTTCTCCTCCTTCTCCTCCTCCTCCTCCTCCTCCTCCTCTTCCTCCCCCCGTACGCACCGCCTGGGCTTGCATCGTCCTCGGGGCTGGGCGAGGCGCCTCCATCCAGCCCCGTAGCTCCGCACCTGGGCCGTGGCCTTGCGGGGTTTGGGAGGTTTTAGGATTGTTTTTGTTTTTGTTAATTTATTCGTTGTTTCTGGCAACTAAAAGCCCCGCTTCTCCTCTCCCGCAGCCCCGTCAGTGGGGCCGAGCAGGTGAAGCGAGACAGGAGCCAGGCTGGGGGGCCGCCCGCTTAAAATAAGGAAGCCGGGGCGAGGCGGTAGATGAAGATGGCAGAAACCCTAGACATGTGCTGGTGTGTCCTTTTCCTGCCTCCCCTTCGGGCGGACGCTTTCAGAAAGGTCACGGTAACGCTAGAGCTCGTCTGAGGGCTATGGTTTCAGGAAGCACTTGACTTCCTGTCAGAAGCTGCAAAAGCAGCAAGCCAAAATGACGGCCTGGATGTTTTTACAGCGCTTGTGAAGGGAAGAAGAGCGGGTCAGGAGTCCGGGTCTCCCCCGCACAAGAGAAATCCTGGGCCTGTGTAAAACCTTGAAGAACTTGACAATATAATACTCCCTGCCCTTGGCCTCCTGAAGCTGAGATCTGACAGCTCCACCACACATTTTCCAATAGGCTGGTTATGGCCAAAAGGTCCCCTCCTTTTCCCCCACGAACAGCTAGGTAGCTCCACAAGTACTGAAAAGACTGGAGCCTGGCAGACAGTGGGATCTGTGGGACAGTGGTTCATAGTCCTTTCAGCCGAGCTAAAGAAAACCACCTCAGCATAAATTGCTTTTCAGTAGGTAATCCACCAGAGAGAGTCCATAGAAATCTCTTAACTGCAGGAAAAGCTTTAAAATAGAAAAAGATCTCGTATGGTTAGACATAAACTCCCTCTGAAGCTTTTTCTTGTAGCTAAGATATTCCTTGTTGTCTTTATAGGCTGAGCTAATGCTGCATAATCTTATTTTCCTGAAACTTACAGAAACGTAACTCTATGATTTGTACCCCTCAACTGAGCCTGAATAAAATTAGCTAACAGCCTCGTACAGGCACCTATATGTACATACACACCAATTGTTCCCCTTTGAAATAAGACTAAACATAGCAGCTCTTGAGTACAGTGAAAAATGGAAAGGATGATGGATAGGAATTGGGTGAAAACTTGAACTGCAGGATTTTTTTTATTAGTTGTTCTTGAAGGACTTGCTAGTTTCCTTAATGCGGGAATGGATTTTAAGTTATGCCTTTTTTAGCTTCAGAAAATATAAGAGTGCTTCTACTGTTTACTAGCTAGTAATGTTCTAAGAAATATAAAAGCTTTCATTTGAGTTCTGCCTCAGTCAAAATCAAACATGTCATAAGAATTTTTATGAAAATTTTCTACTACATTGATCTCCACCTTAAGGCATTTTTGAAATCTGTTTTTAAAAAGTAGAGCTTTAGTATCTCCATGTTTGCTGCACTGTTTGTAGTAATTTTTTTTTAGCTTGCTAGGAAGAAATCTAGTTGAGATAAAGGTGAACCTTTTTCTTTCTCCCATGAATACCACTGAGCTACATCACAGAGTGTTAAAAATCCTCATTGAGAAATTGCCAGGTTTACCATTGGCTGTGCAGTTTTGATTTGATCTTTTCTGTATAGTTATCACAACACAGATTTTATCAGCTGCCTTACTTTTTCTGTCTGAGCACATTCAATGCAGAGTGAAAAGACAAAGGGTATAAAACTAAGCTTTATCTTTTGTATTTTGAAAGGTATAGAGCTGTTATTTTCTATCCATTAGTATACTCTTTGGGACTTAAATAATTTTCATAGTTTCCTAAGGAACACAAACTTAATTTGCTAGGGTTGTTTATGTTTTATCTTGCTAATTCCCTCTCTACTTTCATTTTGTAGATTCTTTAGCTCAGGGTTCATAAGCACAAAAAATTACCGTGTGCTAGCTGCTCTGAAGTAACTTTCCCCATGTAAGCTCCTAGCCCAGGGCCACTGTGAGGCCTTTTTCTTGCTTGTGTGCTATCACTGAGTAAAAATCATGGATTTACTTTATCTCAAGGTTTTGCAGTTCTGTATTACGTATTCAGCAAGACTGTGCCTGAAAAAGGGATTGTTTGAGCGAGGGGAGTAAGCTCTCTGAGTGATTTTGCTTGTTGGAATCAATGAAGCAAATTCGAAACACAAATTCTACATCATAAACGAGATACTGGACCAAGTTAAATTTCAGTGGAGTAAGAGGAATGTCCAATTTCTGCCAGTTTACGTATCATATAGTGCATTTTATGTTCTGATACAATTCCAAGTACACTCTGGGCTTGGAGAAATTTTAGCCAAAATACTTTTAAATGTAATCTTAAAACAACGATCATGTTTCTGTTTGCTGATAGTTTGTAAATGCTAGTCTTTTGCTTTAAACTTAAGCTCCTTCATTGCAGACTAAGAAACAGAAGCCTTGCATTTTTTTCACTCCTTTTCTCAACCCTACCCGAGAAAAAATGTTTTTGTGTATTCCACTCCAAAGAAGGGCTGCTCTTGCAGAAATCTTTATTAATTATAGAATGATAGCATGTTATGACGGCCTGCCATTCCAATACAATGACAAAGACTTCAAAAATAAACAATTCTTATTAATAAAGTTGTTCTCTTTTGTATCTTTTTGAAGCCGGATGTTTTCAACGTGCAAAGATTCAATCAATTTATGTGTTGACTTCTCAACAGTCGGTTTGCTTTCAACTTGAAGCAACACTTTGAATATGCAAAGAATTTCTGCTTTGCTGGTTACAGAAGATAAATGTTACAAAAGAAGAATATAATTGCATCGTTGCACTGGCAGTGACTGTGAACTTCTTTTTATAAACTACCCATGAAGAAAAAACATTGTCCTTTTACCTTTCTGTCCAAGACCAAAATTTCTTCTCAAATGAGAGATGTAAGACCATTGATGTTTTCCGAAATGAAAGATATACCAGAAACTTAGCTCTTCTAAAATTCGTCATATACCATAAATAAATAACTATTCCTATTTTGAAAGAAAAACACCACAGAAAAAGTACTGTGGGTTATACCAGCTGGGATATTTGTCTACAAAATACTGCACGTGGGAAATGTAGCAGTGACTAAGAAGGAGGCACAAGTTTTCCTGGGGAAGAGAAGTATGAGCAGGTGATGGCATTGCTTGCAGTAGCGAATGGCTGCAGGATCACAGCAGCTCCCAAGCAGATGGGGTTGCCTTTGGGCACCCTGTATGGCAGCAGTGGTATCCTGCCATCCTTGACTTGAGGTCTGAGCAATTAACAAAGTCATAGTACCATGCTGTTCTCTGCTAGGCTTGCTGGTGTTTTGTTTTGTTTTCCTTATTATCTTTATCTACGATCTTCTGGCTTTCCTGTTTTCTTTTGCTACATTTCCTTGACTGGTCAATTTCTTGGTAAGCTCTCGTAACAACTCGTATAAAAATGTAATTTCTTCTCTTAGTTGTGTATACCAGACTCCTAGAGATTTTTTTTAATTACTCTGCTAGTAGCCCGATGGACTGTATACTTACAATGAAATTCTCAATAGCTTGTCAGTAAGGTTCCAGTGTGAATGCTTACATTCTAAAATGGATGACACTTGCCTGTATCAAACAAAGCAAAGCAGCTTTAGCAAGGTTCTTCATAAATAGACCTGAAAGACCTTAAGTGGTCCTGGGATTAAAGGGGAAATCCTCACGTGCATCTATAGCTGATAATAGGTAGGAAAGAAGAAATAAGTGCATTTCACAGCGGAGGGCTTTGCCGGTACACTGCCACAGGAATCCATCTGGGACCAATCTTGCTTTGGCATATCCGTGAATGATCTAGAAAGAAGACTAGAGAAAAATGGCAAAACAGTCTCACGTTGCCAAGAATCATGAGGTAAAACTAAAACAAAGTGCAAGGAGTTGTGGAAGAATCTCAGAGCAACTGGCTGCTGAGTGACACACCAGCGGATAGGAGTTCAGCATTGAAAAATATAAAGGGGGAAAGTACACAGGAAAACAATTTACATTTACATACTGTAGTTCCTAGCAATCAAGAAGGAAATCTTGGCTGTCGCTGATTTCAAAACAGTCAAAAGAAAAAAACTATATTAGGAGTTACTAGGAAAGGAATAAAAAAATAACAGAGACAATATTGTTATCCCTCCTTATAAATCCATACTGCTCCTACAGACTGTTCTGTTATCTTCTATTTCCAAAACAATACTGTAGGGTGGAAAACAGAAATGGAAAAAAAATGTGATCAAAGAGTCATAAAAACTTCTCTACATGGAGAAATTAAATATATTACGTCTCTTTGGCCTAGGAAAGAGACTTTTTGTGGGGGTGGTAGCGTTCTATAACTTCATAAATGACCTGGAGAAAATGACTAAGGAGTGACTGTACATTTTTTCTCATAACAAGAGCTATCCAAAGGAAACTTTAAAATAGAGAAATGAAGGTAGCAACACAAATGAACAGTGGGACTCACTGCCACGAAATGCAGGAGGGACCAAAAGTTAAAATATTTTCATTTTAAAATGTTACAAATTCATGGAAGATTTGTTCCTATGACAGTAACATGTTAGAATTCACTTGTTCCTAACTTCCCAAATGGAAATCTGTAGTCTTTACTATGACAAATTAAAGAGAGTATTAACTTTTGGTAAATCAGTCTACAAGAAGAGAAAAAAAAGTAACAGGACTCTGGAGAGCCCCAGTAATGAAATCAAAGAAAGAAAGGCTTTAAGCTTCACTTGCTGTGTCTGGACAGCAAAATACTAAAATAGCTTACCCATACAGCCAGATGGATCCCATCCCTTCTCACATGATTTTTCACATTGACATCGAGAACAGAATTTCTCTGTATCAGAAATAAAAATCTGGTCTTTTGACTTAGATGAGGACAGGATTAGACTCCATATTATTCAGTTGGTATCCTAATTATAGCTGAATTGGCACATTACCATTTATATTAGAAAAAAAAAGTTTAAATGAAAGATATTTGCATGGTGAAGGTTTATTTACCTACAGTTCACAAACAAAGTGGAGACAGCGGGGGGCTCACGTCCCGTCCTTGTGATTAGGCCTGGTTGTAAGGGGGATCTCCTTGGCCACGAGCACAGGGAGCTCAGCTGAAGCATATACAGTCATAACAGAGGTCAAACTAAGACTTCAGTATTTTTAATTCATTCATGTTCCAGCATCTCTCCTCTTCCTCCCCCCAAATATTTGCAGAGAAGTGTTGTCCAGGACCAACATTTTCCCTGCCTCCAGTTGTGTTTGCGCCACAAGCTCCGTTTCACGCTGTGTGGGGATCTCACCCCTACAGAACTTAGGGTGTGTTTTTTCCGCTTGTCAGTTTTCAATTTTTAGTGGAAAGGATCCCTTCCACAAAGATGACATAGAGCTTTTCTTCCTCTCTGATGACGTGCCAACAGCAACCCTGTAGCCATGTATTTATGGCAGCAGGGCAAGCTACGTGGCTTCAGAAGCACACAGATCAGCCTTCTGCAACTATACAAGGATGTACATTCAAGCTATGGGACAACAATCCATCTTGTCAGAAAATGATTTTGTCTATTACAGAAGCATAGTTTGATGTTAAAAAATGGCCTTCTTCTTTAAGCCTCATAAACACTGATTTGAGAAAAAAAAAATTAATAACTTTTTATGTTCCCCAAAGAAAAAAACAATAATTTGCTAAATTTGTGTAAAACATGCTGTTATTCACAAATTTGGCTTCCTGCAGTGGTATATTTCATATCTTTTATATAAAATTGCAGGTTTTTGAGATTCTTATGAATAAGAGAAAACCCACTTTCTTGTAGTCCTGAGAATCATAATGGACAAGCAGGGATGAGGCAGGAAATGGAAGAAACATCCTGAGCGTTGCATGCCCTTTATTAATAATGAGCAGAATATAAGCGCTTGAAAGTATCTTAGTATTCCAGACAGGCAATTAAAATTACATAGGGAGCTAGAGCTCATTAAGAAACATGAGATTGATTATACTGCATGGTGCCTCTGTCCCCAAAGAGCACCATTTCATTAAATCTTGCTTTTTATAAACTTTTCTCTTACCCCCTTGTCACAGAAGCCAAACATACACAAACAGAAGGCATACCTTCTGTATCTGCCTCATTCACATTTAGTAATGGAGACATCAGTTCTTATCTCAGATTAATGCCTATGTACACAACAGACTAGCAGAATCTCCAGGCTAAATGGATGCATTAAGGGTGACCTTGTAATCATGGTGAGATGCTCTAAACTATAACTCTGTCCCTAGACGGTTCATTTCATCACAGATCTAAAATGTTTGCTTGCAGGCCACCGATGTCCCTGAAGAAGAAGTTGCACTGTGTCTCATTGGTAACTGATAAGTGGTGGTCTTGCAATCAGTGACAATGTTTTCATTCAGGAATTGCCAAAATGTATCCCTTTCTTAAATAATATCACTGTATACCAGAAGCTACCTGTAATATCTTGTGTGGGCAGAAATGTATTGTATTCGTCCACTCAGCACAGAAATACATGCATTCCTGCAAGTTTCAGTTGTCAGTCTAGGGTGTCAGTAACAAAAGAAAATCGTTACAACATGATGATGTTTTTTTTTTAGGGTCTGGTTTCATGTTATGCTTAATCCAGTTTAACTGCAGTCTGCTGCCAAAGTGCTGATCCTGCTCTTCCTTTTTCCCAGCCCTGGCTCCCTTCCATGCCTTAGCAATCACATGCCTGCATGATGATTTGGATCAATTTGCTGATCCCACGGGAAATACATCCACAGCTGGCTGGGCAAGTCTCCCGTCGCAGCACTGAGCTGAGCCCATGTGTCCCACAGCAGGGACACCGTGACGAGGGACGGAGGGAGGCCTGCTCACCCCATCGCTGGTGGCCTGCAGTGGGCTCAGATGAGCTATAAATCCATAGTGCATCCGCGATGTCCTGTGTGGAGTCGGGTGGTGGCTCCGGCTCTTTGATCCCATAAAATCTAGCTTCTCAGCTTGCAGCAGGAACCCACAAAAACGCAGGGCCTGTGCATGTGCTTTGAGCCCTCCCCATCACTCCCATCCCACGGCCTTCTAAAAGTAGCTACCCGGTAAGCTCCTGCAGCACTCCCGGTGCTCTGACAAGCTCCAGCAATATCCCACCTCCTCCTGCAGACCTCCTTTCATTCACAAAAAGCTGCTGCAGCCTCCCACTTGCACCAGACCTTTGGCAGGATCCCAAAGCCTTGCGCTCCTTTGGCTTCTTCAGTCGCCGGCTTGGTTTCCCTGCTATCTTTGTAAAGACGGCAGGCTTCCTGGGGATTTTGCTCTTCTTCCAGCTGACAGAGTGGGTACCTGGTGCCTTACTTGCAAAGAAGAGCAGGTTTTGCTGCACCACAACAGCACTGGTGTTCTTCCCTGCTCTGGAGTAAACTTAAGGGCCTGCAGGCTCACATCAACACTGCCGGGCCATGCGGCGGAGCAGCACCGACTACCCATCCTGTTGTCCCTGATAGCAGGGGGATTTGCCTCAGCGCCAGAGCTGCAAATAGAAAGGGTCAGAGGGACCGGTAGGGGGCCCAAATGCCTGCATTTATTTTCTGATGAGGCTCAGGTGAGAAATTGACAAATTAGCCTCAGTCTCTGCTGCCACAAATTAACCTTACTGACTCTGCATCTTCTGAAGACAGACTAGACTTTCAATTTCTGCTCTTTCTAGGCAGTACATCAGCTCCTCATGGCACGTCTTCCTTTCTCTTTCCTTTGCATAAGGGCTGGCACTATAGCCAGTGACTTATCTCCATGAGCGATTTTCTCACAGAGCAAGCTGGGCTTGCATTGTAATGCAGCTCTGTGCTTGCATTTGTTTTTATTTATGAAAGCAAATAAAAATTTGTAACCTGTTCCTTATTACAGCTCAAGACTTCACTATATGTTTCTGTGTCATTCCTCCCGAAGAAACCCAAAATTGTGTAACCATGTTCTGCAAGTGAAACAAAGAAAGAAGCACTTTCAAAATAAGTGTATCTGTGATTTATATATACCCAAAGTGTTTGTATTTAATGACTTTGGTGTTTAACAAACTTCTGTGGAGATCATTTTAAAGCACTCCAATTCGCCTTTGAACTTAAACTGCAGACCTCCCAGAAATCCATGTGGGTGCAGCATCATTCTGGGCTTTAACTGCTGAAAGACTGCTCCTCCCAGTGAGCATCTCCTCCTGCACGGGCATTGTTTCATATTAACTTAATCCGAGCTGAAGATTCACCCACAGCGATCCTGAACCACAGTTTCCCCTGCGGAGGACATAGCAGGGAGAAGCAGCTCTGGGGAGAGGGATCAGGGTGCAGCAGACCTTGCACACGGGTCCTGAGCCCCAACCTGAAGATCTGGTTGGAAGTGCCTCAGGAGCTGCCGTCCAGTGACTCTCCACAACTACCTAGCATGGCCTCACCAGGCTGCCATCAAAGACGCCTGGGTCTCCCCCAAAATGCAGTGATGGTGACTTTCTTGTTAAAGAAACGGGCTGGGCTGAGAGGTTGTACAACACATCACCAGCATGGGACATCTCCAGAGAGGCAGGAACCTGACATTAGTCGATCCCTAGTCCTTCAGGACTGAGTGTAGATTCAACCCAAGGTTTGTATCCACATAAAAATAATCTGCAGTCTGTTGGTGGAGTGGCTACACACACCTGTATTTAACATGGGGTGGTATTTTCTCTTGGGATGAGTCCGCTGCTCCCACAGGAGCAAACTTTCATTTGTCTGACTGACATTTCTCTGTCACAAAATGGCTGCACCTCCCCAAAGCTGCTTGGGGCTTTGCTTCTCAGGGCAGGGTTTCATGTCTGGTGGTTTAATCCCCGTGATTTTAATCAACGTTTAGAGTAAGAGTGTTGGGTGTTGCAACATGGGCAGCTTTATTCTTCTTTACTCTCCGTCAATATCAAAGTCTCTTTATACAATGCCACCTAGGATTTGGGCTGTTCTAACAGGTTTTTAAAAGTTTTAAGAAGACTGCAAATAAGACTTCAAACGGCACTGCCAGGGGCCATCGCTTGACTAAATCAGTCAGGGTAGTTTTATTTTCGTAAACACGCAGCTGCCCGAGTCTTCAAAAGCAGTGGTGATGCATGCACTAGCTATTTTCTATATCAGATAACTTAGAGTTTGGGATAATTAGGAGTGGAAAATCGTTGCGAAACGACGCAAGAGGGTCTTCTCCGTCTCAGACCCAGTGCCACCACATCTTTTTCAGTCTCTTTCGTGTAGTTTTCTGCCATCTGGTGGCTGGAAATGACGAGTCGGTGCCGGCGAGAGGGGGGGATTTACTTTAAATTAGGGAAGTTTGTGCAAGGAGTCTGTGACAAATGTTAAATAAAAATAGGAAATGATTAAATATTTTATTCCTATTAATACTACCTAGAATCTGTAATGACAACATGCAGATTTGATGAAAAAAAAAAAAAAGCCTCACAAAATTAAACCGGCTCAGAAAAGTGCCCCAGGGCAGGCTGGAGGTGGCTCCGGGCTGGTCTAACTGCTGGCCACCTCTCCCTCCCAAAAAAGCTGAAACCTACCCTGGGTTTCTGTAGCTCAGACAATGATGCTATGGTCAGTGACCATGGTCTGGTCTCACACTAGGGGACGAGGTGGTCTGCAGCAGCCACTTGGGCCATGCTGGGGTGGGGAGTAGCATCACCTTTAGCCCCACGCGCCTGCTTTCTGTAGGGCAGCAAAAGCCCAGGTGTAAATGTAGGTAATGTACGCTTGCATTATGCTGTCCCCCCACGCTCATTTCCATGCTCACATGCAGCCCCTTCGCTGACTCAGCACTGATCCAGGCCTTGCCAGCATGGCTCTGATGTTGGTAAACCCATGCAGCAGTGTTGGCCCCTGCCTGCCCGTGCTTGGGAACAGATTACAGTTTGAAAACGCACTCGGTGTCATTAATTCGGTTAGGTGGTTACAGAATTGATCTCAGGCACCCTGCTGAAGTAAAGTACCAGCCTGGAGCAGCGGTGCCAATTGAATTAACCTTTACTTGGAATGTTTTTTTGTAAGATAAAACCTTTAGGACATAGGACTGCCATCTAAGTAGAAGACATTTCCAATTTTTAATACCAAGGAAGAACAGCATGGCTCCAGGAGCACTGATTTTAAGAAAATAAAATATAAAAAGTTCATCAGAATTGAATAATTTCCCAAACTGTAAGGAATGGATGTTCAATTTGGAATGAAAAAAAAAGCCTATATGGGCTATGATGGAAAGGAACTCTGACAGGGACAAGCACTGCCATCAGCTGAATCTCACAGGAGAAAGACAAACAGATTTTGGCACGAGCAGACAGCTGAGATTTCATCTTAATCTCAAGAGGGTTTTATTTGCCACTAACAGCAAATGCAGGTCAAAGGAGGGGTTGCAACAGCAGATAGAGAGCAAGTGCTGCAAAAGTGCCTTGCTCTGTTTCCCTCCTGGCTCTTGCATCATTTTCATTAATTTTTTATTTAGTTACGCAGCTCCTTCAGCTTCAGTTTCTATTTCCTCCTCACCTCCAAAATGCAGCGATGTTGTTACCCAAGGCAGGGCCACTTTCACCAGAGAAGTCTCCTTAGGACTGTCTCAGAAGGTGTCACGGCCATTTTGGCATTGCAGGGCAAGACAAATGAGCCTTCACCAAAGCACAAATGGTTTGGCCATGTCTGGTCCCGCTGCTGCCCAAGGAAGTAACTGTGAAGTCTACGCAGGGAAGAACTGTGCCTGCTTCTGCACTGGCTTCGCCCGTGACACTGCCGTGCCGACGACACACCTTTCATCCAAGCTCAAGCAGGCCCTGCTGCAGGAGAGCAGCTCCTAGCTCCTCCCTGAGCTCTCTACACTTACAGAACAGCTACCCCAGCCCCTCCTCTCCAAAAAGATCACCTTCCCCTGCCCCCGATCCTGCTGTACAGTCATTGTGCTGTTGAGTCATGATGCTGCTGAGAGCCTCCCAAGTGATGGGGTAGGTGCTGGTGGAGGAAAGCCACTGATCTTCACACAAACCTTTGAATCCATTGTGTTGTAGGCTCCTGTGTCGTCTTTGTAGTGTCCTAAACTCCACAAAATCCAGTCCTGCAGCAGTGTCTCTAGGCTACTGAGGACCAGCAGTGACTGAATTAGGCTGGAAGTGGAGCATCCTTGACTGCCCTGACCCACCTCTTGGTAGAGTAGGATAGTTTCAGGAGCTGTTACTTCCCCTTTGACAATATATCTTTTTCACTTCTTAGGGCAGGACCCCATTATTTTACTATCAGTATTCTGGCCTCTGCAAGGCAGTGGCAGCATTGTGTCAAGATGTGTAATGGTATTTATAGGTGGTGTGCAATTAAGTCCAGGAATTTAATTTCAGAAATTAAAAACAAAAGCACAATTTTGTACAGACATTTTTCCAAAACTATAGGGAAGTTCTAAAAGCATCGTGCAGTGAATAGGCTCACTTTCAAGAACTGCAAGGGGCAGGGACTGGATTCATGCAGTTCACAGAATCTGACCATGAGCAGTTTTAAGTGCCCCGGTCAGGAGTCATTGGGCTGAGCTAACAAGTAATAGGAAACAACGTGGAAGCTGTACAGTATATTTGAAATATTTGCAAGCACACAAGATGTACACACTCCTGTAGCTATCTGGTCAGACAGGTGTGCAAATTTTAAATGCATTTTTTTTAAAAAAGTATTTTTGTCTGAAATAAAGAACCACATTGTTGTCTACCTGCAATGACTGAAGTTAGAATTATTGACTTTTAATTAGATTAATTTAATCTTATCTTCTCTGTAACAGAAGATACGTGAAAGACCATCCTAGCACCCTGGCAGTCTAGACAGCAGCATACAAAAACAAACATACAAAAATAAACAAAAATAAATTAGTACTCTTACCCCACTTTCAATATTTTGTTACAAGACAAGTTTTATTGCTGTTATTCCAAATATCATTTGCCATTGTCTGTTTACCTCAGTGGACACCTCATTAATACATTTAATTAAGAACATACCAGGAGTCAAATGGGTAGTTAACAGGCATACAAAGAACACCAGAGTGCATGTCCAAGTCACTGCTATGTGGAGTGCAGACAACATTTTAACCTGAGAAATCCAGGAGCTTTGCTCCCACAATCCTTAAGGACATACAAAAGAATTTAAGGCACGTGTGACCTGCTGCTTTCAAGTAACAATGAGGGTAGACGGGTCATGCAGACAGTTTGGCTTCAATTACTATTGCTTGGCAATACTTGTTTCTCTCGTGATATAAAATTGAAATGTAGTACAAAAATACAGCTCTTCACAGGGTCTAATAGTGCCAAGTGCAATTCCAACATTTTAATGCTATGGTATTTGAGCTTGAGGTACATTTTAAGAGTGCAAATTCTGCGGGAGTTTCTTCAGGATACCATGTTCTGTACAATAGATTAATCTTTTCCTCTTGATTCAAGAGGCTGCATTTAAAGTCAGAACAGTTTTTTCTTAACATCTCCAATGAGGCATATTATCCAGTGCTGTTAGCAATACCCTGATTCCTCTTACTGCATGGACAGTTAATGGGATACCATGATTTACAAGTGCTCTTGAATACACCTTCTACATCTGAGAGACAGCTTCAACTTCCTTTTCATGGAAGTCTGGATCCTTTTTGACTTGTTTTTCTTCTTCATCGAGTTGGGCTTCAATCTCAGTTGGATCAATATAGGTATAAAAATAAGCCATGACAGAAAAAATAATGCAAACTGCAAACAGCAAGGCAGCAAACAACACATACTCTGCCCACTGTAAAACACAAAACAAAACACAAATATATAATTAAGCCATCAATGGTCATTCCTTCAAAGAAATACACCGTCTTACCATTTGCAAGGAATTAAGTTAATTCCAAATGTGGAACTGAGCACACATAACCAGTAGTGTATGACTTAAAGGAACAAGTATTAGATGTGTACAACAAATATTAAAGCATCTCTAAATTGAGACCCTGTCAACTGTTCTGTCTTCACTGAAAAGTGAAAAGAAAAAGTCCTGTGCATGCTGAAAAGTTTAACAGTACCCTTCTCCTGGAAGTGTGGGAATGGACCAAAAAGATTGAAGAAGAAATTCAGCCTCTCCTTTTGGCCAGAGGGCAAGAGGGTAAGGCAGTCTCATTTTAAACCAGGCTGGCAGGGGTAAAGTTTCTACTGACCTGGGTGGAGAGTGAGACTAGTTCTACAGCTGACTGGTAAACTCTTCTACCTAATACTTCAGCCTCGTGTATTCCAGTTGAAAATACAACTCCACTGTAATAGCTGATATTCAAAAGTTATGGCTGAGGATTATTGGTTGTGACTCCCCTCTGTATTAGGGCTGCTTTTTAGTAGTGTAATATAGTAGTACACCAATTGCCTGTGCGCTTACCTGCTGACTGAGTTTGGATGCTCCAGCCACGATAAGGACAATTATGTTACCGACAGCCACTGTCAGCAGCCATCCGGCCTGCAGCACTGACTTCATGTTAGACGGGGCCTACAGAGACAAGGCACTTAATTTTTAGTCAAACACCGCTAGCACTTTCTGACGTTTACAGCATTCTTTACTTTATAACAAGCACTGGTTCTCTAAACAGAACTAAACAGACCCAGGGAAAGCTTTGAGGAACAAGAGCTTTCTAATAGTGGCTATAACACCTACGTTGTACACACCAAGTAGCAGGCACATTTTACGTTTGGCTCAGTCTCACATGATACACACCAAATGAAGAAACTGAGCACATCATAGTCAAGCAATCCACAACTTATGTTCCCACCATTGCAGTATATAGACTCAGAATTAAGGGAAGAAACACACAGCTAGTAGTACAAATTGAAGTTAGAAGACAGGGCAATTCAGAGTGTATAATTAAACTGCTGCTAAAGACTGTGTGGGGAAAAAAATAATTAAGCCAGTGCAACCCTGAAGATAAGGTACTGTCTCATTTTATAATTGAGAAGTCTCTAATTTGCTTTTACAGCAGCAATACAGTTCCACTTATTTTCAACGGAATGTCACATGTCAGGTAATTTGAGGACTGGTGATCAAATCTTCATGTGATATAATTCAGCATAGCTCCATGGAGAACACTGAATACTTAGTGAAACAAGCCCATTCTGCTCCAGCCTACAGTCCTTCTAGGGGACTCTAAAGATATCACTGCTTTGTTTGAACAATGATGAAACCTCCTCTTAAAACAAGAGGTCACAGAAGATTTTGATTTGTACCAGGGTAAGGACTTAACTCATGACTCTTAGAGGGCTCTGAGTGGCAAAACCTACCTGTGAGTATGAAAACTCCAGCCCAGTTACAGAGAAGACTACTTCTCCACATGTTAGAATAAAATACTGAGGGATCTGCCAAGCCATATGAACTGTATTGGGTGGAATATCTTGACTGTAGTTTAATGCAGCAACATTTCCAGAACACTGAAAATTAAAGTGACACATTAGGAACAGCAATAACGAGTCTGTACACTAAGGGCAATATAAACAGTTCTACATCATTTGTGTAATTATATATACGTACACAAAGTTCTGGGAAAGTAAAAATATTGTGTATGAAGCACCACACAGCAAAGTGTAAAGCAGTAATTATTTTAGAGCAGAATTCATGCAAATCCTTAGTGTACAGTAAGGCTAAGAATTTAAAGCCATTAGTGATGAACACAAATTATTGCATTATATCAGTATCATGCTCATCATTACCTTTGTTAATGAAGTGTTTATGTTCAGACAGTTTAACATATGAGAATTCTACCATACGTATAATTAAAGGCAAGATAAATAATTGTTCAAGTGTTTTTTTAATTAAAGAATATTAAAATGAAAAGAACTATTGTCCATCTAACAGCACCTCACCTCATTAATTATAATTGTATATGCACCGCCAAATCCAAGTGAGTTTGAAGTACCTGTACAGTTAGTTACATTTGTAGAAACCACAATCTTATCTGTTCTGAAGAAAGAAAAGACCACAGTTCAGTCCATAGGTATAGCCAATTGTGTGTAGTACATAAAAAGCTTCTATGTCCTTTTCCAAGGACAAGTATGTCTATTTCTTTAAGTGGTTAGATTAAGGTGCGGGAAATGCTTACCTGCCTCCTGAAAATACACCGTAATTACTGGCAGAGAGAGGTATCAATTCTCCAAAATCCGCATCACCCATAGTGACATTGACTGTCCAAGGCAAATTGTTTATGAATCTGTAAAATAAAAAGTGATGAATACTTTTTTTAGTATTCCAAAGAATAGAGGTTTTAGTTTATATATTAGCAGCACAATGAGTATTAAAGCCTTCCCCTTTCACTTTTGAAAATTAACACTTTTGAAAGAACTGTAAATCTCTTAAGACATGGCTAATGCAAGAAGCAAGCTAGATCCAATATCATCCCACTGCTTGCTTAGGGAAATGTCAGAAGCAAGCATTTACTTCAGTCAGTAACAAATGCATCTGCAAAGGGAAGACGTGGAAGAAAAACAGACAAGTGGTAGGATACTTCTTATCTGAGATTAAAAGGAGGTAGACATCTATATCTGTGCTTGTCAACAACAACAAAAAAAGTCTAGACAGTAGAGTGAAACACTCACTTCCAAGATTTAGCTAAATTATACCCAAAATAGATATGCAAGATAGCTCAGATGAATTGTGTTCTGGAAGTTCCTACACCCCCTAAGCATCTGAGTGAGGGGTCCAGCAAATGGAGATCTCCTACAGTATAGAAAGTGACATTGAGCAAGAGTCCACCCAAGAAGTAGATTGAAGGGGTAGTTGCACCACTGCAAAGCTGAGGAGCAAAACAAAATTTACCTGATAAGATTCTTTCCTTCTTCTGGTTTTGATGTGACATTGTCAAGCAGCTGGTGGAAGAGACCATTAAGAGGCTTAATAAGCATCAGTGAACAGCTTAAATGTGCACTATTACATACAAGCGAAAGCCAATAGAGGCTTCAGGGCAAGACTCCAGACCTTACCTCTAGGTTACTACTAGGATACGTATCTACTAGAAAATGCTGTAAGGCCACATATTTAAGCCTCTTTGAAACTGTCAAGTTAAGCTGGCCAAGTGTCTTTTCGTTTCCTTTGTAGGATTGTTTTGTCCCAGCATCCTGCCCTGCTCTCTACAGCTCAGTCTCACTGGTGCAGTTTTCCCTCAGGCAGCAGAGGGAGGGAGAGGGAAAACAAGACAAAAGAGAGGCTCCCCAGAGCTTGTCCTCTGAGCTTCCCACACTCCACATAGATAGTTGCTAAGACATTAACGTATTTCTTAGGATTTAGGTAGACTTACCCACTGAGTGGCAATGCCCGACATCGTATTTTTAACTGTGAGAGTGTAACGGTTTCCGCCTGCACTGGTGGCATTTAGTATTGCACTGTTACTTCCAGAGGCTACCATTACAGATTGTAACTGGGAAATCTCAAACGTCCTGTAGTCCGTCTACAAAGAAGACAAATTGCTGTGAATTTCCATGCAACTGCATTTGCCTATACCTTTGAGGAAATGCTCGATTCAGTGGGTCATAAGTTTACGGGGATGTTACTTCTGAAGTAACAGAGATCACGAGCATCTCCTAACTTCCATTTTTGTAGTTTTCTATGTCAGACACTAATTTTGTTTGATCAATATTTAACATTTGTGTAAAGGAAGAAAATAGTCGTAAAGTACTACAAACTTCCTACGAGCATTATGGAAGAGCTGTTACATTTTCCTGTGTATTTCTTTATCCAGCTAAATCAGGTTTGCCACCACCAAGCAAAATTCTGTTTAGCAATAGAGACAGCAATGGCATTAAGTAGAGCGCAGCATTTTCCAAATGACCCCTCCTCCTCCAAGATGCTAATCCAAATTGCATCTTTTGCATCTTTTGTCTTTTCAGCATAACAGAAACAACTATTACCAGGATATGTATTTTAGATATTCTAACTACATTTCAGAAGCATAAAATATGGAAAGCAAATATTCTTTAATAAACATGTTAATATATTATAGGTGTAGAGAATTCAATTCAAAACACCTGGATTATAAAACATCTACAGTAGGGAGTAGAACATTTCACATCCTTCATATTCAGGTGATCATCATGGTTATATAAACTTCACATATGGAAACAGGGCAGCAGGCTACCAGAGAATATACTTGTGCTGCTAAGACTTCCTTGCATCCATTATTTAAAAGGTCCATCAGCTCCACTGCATTCTGCTGTCAGTAGAGCTAACAATCAAAACTCTGCTGTAAAATAACCTGAAAAGGTTCTTTGACAGCAAGGTCTGCAGCTTGAACAATGTAGCCACACAAAAATCTCCTTGTTCACATATGTGATCTCTTACAGTAAGCACAGTGACTTCCTAGACATGGATGGATTTCTTTTTATTATTATTATTATTATTATTATTATTATTATTATTTTTTTTTAAGTCCGGGCTGTTCTTACTGTTAAGAAATGGCACCTTTTCAGCAAGAGCAAAGTTATCAATTAGTTGAAAGCCATTACTAAGTATATTACTAGTATATTAACTTGTTCTACTTAGGATATTGAAATAGGTACTATTTCTTTATTCCTGGTATGCTTTCAGTAACAATTTATGCCACAAGAGGAAGAAATGCTTAAAATGGATAGAGGAAAAAAAAATAGAAAAGAATCGATTTTGAGCCATTAGTTAAGAACGACTTTGGCTTGCTCCATTCAGTTTTGTGGCTTGATGTTCCCCATCTCCCCCTACTTACCCCCTGCAGAGGTTCTACGCTCACATTCAAATTCTCAGGTACAAATGTTACTCTTGCATTATCAGCACCTAGATTTATTATTTTGATTTGGGACTGCCCAGCTGCGGGGAAAACTGGAAGAGTTTTCTGTAGGATAGAAAGAAGTGAAATCAGTGCTCTATCTTAAGTCACATGAAAAAGGTACTATAATTACTGCACTCCTATTTACCTCATGACAAAGATTACCATTTACCTGATGATCTGTGGTTATCAGTTGTAGGGATGCAATTTTAATAACTGTTGTATTTGCTAGTCTCACAAGCTGTCTTGCTATCAAGGCCACTCTGCAGGTCAGGGAGCAGTCTTCTCCCACATCCTATGGGGGTCTAGGTTTCTGAACTTCTTTGTACAATGTTCTGACTCTTTTTCCCAGCACTGGTGCTGCTGAACTGGCCAGAAGCACATACAGGCACTGTGTGGTGTGAGAGTCCAAAGAAACTGAGCAACTTCTGGAGACTCCACTTTCCATCAGATCTAACAGTAAGTACTTTCTGCTCCTGCAGAGCCTCAAGAGCTGCAAGAGCTGTATGTATTGCAGTTCTGCCTCGACCTTCCTCTACTTGTCTTTTTCATTCTCTTCAGGTACAACCACACAACAAAAAAGGTCCAAATCTTCCCTTCTGCAGAAAGTTCCTGTGCAACAGTCAAGCAATTTGCCAGCTCTGGCCATGCTTCTGCCCAGTGCAGGTACATATCTATGTTATGTCTGTGGATATGCTCTGGCCCTCTGAACAGGGTATTCAGGATGCATCCATCCCCACTGAAGGCCAAACCTTTTACTCTCAACTTGGAGACAGAGTTGAGTATAAGGCTTATTTCACTGCTGAACTTAGACAAAAAGGAGAGAATTCCTCATTCCTAACTCAAGCTTTTTAAGAGCTGAGCACCTTATCTCAATAGTGCGTGAAGACAGGAGGACAGCTCTGGATGGCAATTCAGATCTTGGGATACCATAATCACTGCCCAGAAGTGTCAGACTCCCCAGATACATGGAAAAACCTACATCTTTCAGGCATGACACCTCCCTTTGAAGCAAGCAAAGCTAGGTGTGATGAGTCCTGCCTTAAACAAGAATCATTTTTACTCATGGTATGATGACACTTTGTGGCCTTTCACACTTCACCTCCAGTTTAGATGTCAGAAGAGATCAGAGATGAAAAGCAGCTCCCTGGTAGGGAAAACCTCTGGTTTTCAGCTTTAAATCTCAGTTTAAAGACCTGAGGTTGCCTTTAATGCATGATTTATGATAACGGCAGATGAGATGTTTTGCAGTATGGTGTTCATAGGTAGCTTTATTATGCTAATCACACTGTATTGCAATATACTTTATATATTGCCTTCCACTACTTCTGTGATCACATGCCTGGTTCCTAGGCTACAAGTATTTTACGCATCATATTTGGCTCATTTTCACCTTAAACAGACTGTTCTGCATTAACAACAAAGTATAAGTATTCAGTACTTGCACAAGGCTGAACTTACATCTATTTGCAGTTGCACAAGGGCAGCAGCAATGAAAGCCAGTCCAGCAAGGAACATGCCAACAGTGATCTTCCTCAGAGGCCTAGTACAGCAACAAAACATATATGCAAATTAAGACAAATATTAATTCAAAACTTTAAGTGCTGGTTTTCCTTTCCATAACGGGAAGCTAAAATGACTACAGCTAGGAGATTGTCACTGTCCAAAGGGCTGATGTTAGATAAAGTATTCAGCTACACCAAGTAGCTCTTAGTGTTAGTTCAGAGTTACACTGCTGGGAAATTAAGTTCCCTGCAGCATCTTAACCTGTTACTCTGCATCTACTGGGCTCATTTCTAGAGTTAACCATCATCTAAACAGACCTGCTGTTAGGTTTCCGTATTTGAGTTGGGAAAATCTGATCTACAGAAAGAAAAAAAAATCCAGTACAGTTGGTAGCTCAGAAACAATGAAAAGACAAAAAGTTACACCTTCTACAAAAGGATAGCAACTTTTGTCTATATTGCTATGTTTAAGTCAAAATATTGAATGGAAATATATTGAATTGGGAGACATCTACTGACATTCAGTTAAACAGTAAGGGTAAATTTAAGGTAGATATTTTATTTATGGCAACAATTGTCTGATTCAGAGTGTCTACAAATGAAGAAAAGTATTTCCAGCCCAGCACCACCCCCCACCCCAAATTTTTCATTACTTCATGGAAAAAGGATTAGTGGAAAACACTACCAGTAGATAGCCTCTCTCCTGCAGTCAAAAGATTTTGCCCTTAGCTTGAAGAAAACTCACATTGTCACTGTGCTATTAGATTCTTCTCCTCTAGGCTGTGGTGCCTTTATGTACCATTTGTAAAGTCCTTTTATTATTACTATTATTTTAAATATTAACCCCACTTTAAATACAGCATTATTTTTTCCTTAGCTGGAAGCTTGCTTTTGTTTAGGGCCAGAAGAGCAGCTTAAAGAAACCACTAAAATGAGCCTCTGCTGAAGTCAGGAAAACACATCAACTTACGTAAAATTTATCTTGCATTTCCTGATTAAAGGATAAATCACAGCATCGACAACTGGCACCATTATAACAATCAAGATCGGATTGACAGTCTGTTAAAGATGAACATAATAAGGGATAAAAGTAAGTATCTTCAAAGTCCTTTTTATGAAGGGCAATAATATATGGATATCATCTTTGGGAAGTACTTAGGATTGTCAGGCAGAAGATTACTATACCTGCATTTGGTCTGGCTGAATCTGAATAGCTCCCTGGTGGAAAAGAAAAAAGATAAATAGGATTTAGTGCTATGACAACAAACCAAACTGATAGGAAAAGGAAATGTTAAGGAAAAAAGGCAAAAAAAAATGGTAACCTACAAAGTTCCCATCCATCGTGGTGGCTTGCAGTGTCCATCTTGACCCCTTGACAGAAGAAGAGAGAATTAAATCCCACAGTTAATCAGTCTCCCAAAGTTCCTCTTGAATTGTTTTAAGTAAAGTGTTTGGAAAGGTGTCTGCCTGATCGCAGCAGAGCACACTCATAGTTACAGCTCACTGGTAAAAAAGCATGATGCAGCCAGGCTGGACCAAACTCAATGTGCTCTGCCTTAGATAAAGCTTTCAGGCACCGGTTCTCTCAGATACCCTCCTAAATTCATACTTCAATACCTGAAACTATGAAAACCTGCTTTCATGGGTCGTGAGCACTCCATCCAACACAATTAGAAGCTTATGCTTAAAGGTGTGAGGTACGTGTGACAAACTAATCACTCTGATTAAGCAGGCTGGCACCCAGCTCATCTCCTCCCTGGGTTTCCAGAGCACTTACACTAGGACCCTGCATTGCATCTCAACTGACAGCGAAGAAGAGTTGGAGCCAAGAAAGCTTTAGATTACTGTCTCATCCTCCACATGCTGGCCTGCACAAGATTTGGAGAGGCTGAGGTCAGAGTCACTGGGAATGCCCAGATAAATTGGGTTTCAGCTGGCTGCTCTTGGACCACAGGACACTGTGTGAACGTTGACTCAGAATAACCACAGTGCATTATAATCAGGGTAAGGAATCTGCAGAGAAGTGCTTTCCACCCTCACACAGGCACCCTTCTAGGTGCAGTGACTCCAGAACACGTAGCAACATGGCACAGCTAGAACTGCAAAGCCAAACCATTTCTGCTTTACCTGCTGGTCGAAAAGCGCCCAGAACATGGGGAGAGGGATGTAAAGGAACAGCACCTTCAACACCATCTTAGTCTGAGTAATCAGTCGGTTCTGCAGCAAAGGAGAATTATAAAAAAAGGAATTAGTGAAAAACCTCAGACACTACCACTGCTGTTCACCGCACAGCAGCAGGTGGAGACACAAGACCTCTCATGCAGTGTTTACCCACATCCTGAACTTTGGATGTTGTGGGTGCTTCTGCTGACTTCTGTTAAAAAGTACAAGGTCTGCTTTTGGGTGTGGGGAGGGCTGCTGGTTAAAGGTGACATTGATAGCAGAAAGGCCTGTGCTTCTTGCCATGCCCACACTGCAACAGCAGCAGGAGGTTTAGCTCCCCACTGCTTTGTTTTCCTGGTAGGTTTTAGCAGCACCGTGTAGGAGGAATTCAAATGATGGGGAACTGAGGAATGCACTTCACATGTGAAAAATACACATAGGCAAAAGTAAAATAAAGGGAAAAGACTAAGGTTTGCACTGCCATTGACAGGAGGGCAAGGTGGACAGGAGACCAGGGAGCACAGGATGTGGTCAGGGAGCAGAGGACGTGGTCGGGGGACTATGGGACACAAGGCCATCAACTTCTACATGGCTGTGAGGCCCAAAACTATTTACATAGCACCCAAAGCAATGGATCAGAGCAGACAGCATAGGAGCTGAGAGTCAGAGGATGCTGAGGCACAGGAGTGCTCACACAGTACTTACACTGTACTTCTCGCTCGCCCAGTCTAGCCAGTGCTCTCTCTTGGGATACTCCTTGCTGCGATGCCGGAACCTGTTTTTGATGGCAAACTGGGGAGAGACCATTAGAACTTTGTTTAATGACATTTCAAACATTTGTAAGACTATCTATCAGCTGTTTCGTAGGTAAAGGAGACCTCTGCTACCTTCTCTAAGCATCTACAGGAATAACGAATGTAAGGCTTCGTATTGCCTATCCAGTGAAGTGTGCACATGGGACTAGGTAAACCAAACAGCTCAGAGCTACTCTGAGTAGCTCTAAATGTGGGTAGCTGTTAGGTCTTGAAGGCCTGCCTACTTAAGGCTAACACATATAGCAATCAAGAGAGAATGTCATCTGCACAGCTCTTCAGAGATGAATGGCTACGAGAACACATTTCACTATAAAAAACTGCATCTTGTAGAAATTCCGTGATACTGAATATACACAAATATAGTCCTGCAGGAATCACAAACTTTCATAACATGCATGGCTGAGCTGGGCTGGGCTCTAGGGGCAGCACTCTAAGAGGCAGCAAAAGTCACACACAGAGATTTGTTTTCGGCAGTGCTTACGAGACAAGCAATGGTCTGGGCTGTAACAAGCCAGCAGATCTGTGTGGGGAATGAAGAAGCTCATAAATGAAAAGTCCCCTGATCTCAGAGTTGAGACACTGCCAAGTGTGGGATGTGCAGTGCTACTCGCGCAGATTTAGCTCCCTTCCTTGCAGGCTTCCTTATATCAGTATTTATTATACTGATACTTATATATCAGTATATACTATATTGAGATATAATCCCCTGACCTCCTTAATACAGTGGCGCTCAATATACCTCTGCATTGTAAACAATGCCTTATTTTCCTAAGCAATATATTTTTGCTGATAAGATATACTAGCACCTCTGTTCTTGACTCAAGTCATTGCACGCTTGCCTGTCTTCCCACAGGGCTACAGAAAAGTACATAAATGAGCAAAAGGATGATTCCCTGAAGTTGGAATAAGCTTTTACATGTGATTAATATCTTGCTTTGTCTTCTGTGTGTGTAAATTCAGATATAAACAAAGACAGATAAATAAAAAAGGCAGTCTAAATCTGGAGGTACCAGTAAGAAGTGTTCTGGAAAGAAGAGGTGAAAACTTCATAAGTTTTCCTCATAATATGAGAGATTTCTGCTCTAGGCAAGTGTACTGAGCAGTTTTGAAAATTCCTGTCAGGCTTTCTGGGAGCACAAGCACTACTTACTCCAATGCATTTGCAAACTTGAACCATTATATTGCCTTGAGGTTGAACTTTTTTGTACATTCCGCTTCCAATCATGAACACAACTACAATAAGCAAACAGAAAGCAATTTGTGATTAACTGAAAACAGTGGCAAAAAAAAAAAGGTATGAAAACCTTAACAATTAAGAAATTGCATCAGGCTGAAAGTAAATTTTTTAAGGAGGAATGAGTGTGACTATTGCCATGCTACTACATGGTAAAAGAAATCAAATTAGTATCAGCAGATTACTATGATTTATGACACAGGAGTAAATCCTAAAACTCCTGGGGTAAGTGACCATCCTCAGTGGGACATGAGTTATGGTCAAAATGAGAACCACTCTGGACCTTCTCATTGGCCTTGATGCATCTGATTAAAAGCTTAATGACTCCTTTTCATGAGCCAAGGGCACTGCATCTCACATCACACAGGGACACGTGAGGTTTCACCTGAACTACACCACTTGCCAGCACTCTCACAGCTCCCACAGACACGTTCCCTGGCCTCACCCTCCCACGTGCTGGGCAAGGCAATGGGCAAACACCCGAAGCTGCCGTCGCCCTGGGTTGGGTGCACTGATAAGATGGGGTCAATGGTAGCTGGTGTCCCACCCTGGGCAGCCTCCTGGTCAGGTCCCTCATGGAGAGGGATACCACGGCATACACCAGCCACTCCATCGGGAGAGAAAAACAAACAAACAAAGACAAAACCTCCAAAAGCTGCTTCTTTAGGCACCAAGTTCTTGGTCTTTGTACTGCAGCCAAAAGGCTCAGGGCGTAATCTGTGGTACAGCTAGTAAAAATGCAATAGCTTGATAAATACTGGCATACCAGTATGGTATTTCACCAGTGCAAGGACAGTTACCTTGCATAGTTCACTGTGCTGGGCTATGAATAATTTCTGGAAACCACATCTTCCCTGAGGTCTCATGCTACATTCAAAAGATCATTTATTTATACAACCCAGTAGACCAAGCAACATAGACGGTATATTACATGACAATTTTCATATCAGAGATTGATATCTGGAGATTTCAATCACTTTCTTATTATTTGGAAATCATTATCATCTAACCATATCTACAGCTGAAGCAGCAAGATGCACAGTTCAACTTACTCAAAGAAACAGCCATGAGGGCAGCAGGAACTCCAAATGCCAGTGGGTAGCATTGCTGTTTGCTGTGAATGCCACATTGTTGAGCTGAAACACAATGTAATGTTAGTCCCAGGGTCTGCTGTCAATGTTTTAAGTAGGGTTTCTACTCTTTCCATTCATTGTTGACTCAAGAATAAGAAACACCTCTGGTGACATTAGCAGGATGGATGACCAGAATCCAATTTGCCTTATAGCACTGGGAAGGGGAATTATTTATCACCAAATTCTTAGAATGGTAGAGGCTGGAAGGCACTTCTGGAGGCCATCTGGTCCAACCCCTGCTCCAGTGGGGCCACACCCAGAGCAGGCTGTCCAGGACCACGTCCAGGTGGCTTCTGAAGGTCTCCAAGGAGGAGACCCCACAACCCCTCAGGGCAACCTGTGCCAGTGCTCCGACACCTGCACAGCACAGAAGTGTTGCCTGGTGCTCAGAGGGAGCCTCCTGGGTGCCAGTTTGTGCCCACTGCCTCTTGTCCTGACACTGGGCACCACCAAAAGAGCCTGGATCCATCTTCTTCACCCCCTCCCTTCAGGTATTTGTATGCATTGATGAGATCCCCCTGAGCCTCCTCTTCTCCAGGCTGAGCAGTCCCAGCTCTCTCAGCCTTTCCTCATAGGAGATTTACATTTAGTTTTACATGGGGAAAGAAGAATCATGTTAAAAATGGCCAAATTCACGTTCTTGGGGAGAAAGGCCCTAGATTATAAAGGTTTTGAGACAAGTTCATAAGTGAAGATAAGTAACATAACAAGTGTAACTTGTGAAAAATATGCACACAAACACACCCCTGGCCAGTAGTTGGTGATTATTTTTCCATAAGCTTCATGCACACATGCTGAAATGATGCTTTGAGTGCAGATGTAGTAACTAACAGGGAAAAGTAACAAAAGACTAAAAGTAATAATTTTCACCACACCCCTACTAAAGGAGAAACGAATCATTTCATTAGAAAAAAATAGCTTGCAGCTAATTAATGTGTTGGTTTGAGTTATATATTATCTTTTTAGTTAAGCTGTCACAGAAAGTAATGGTATCACTTTCCTCAGCTGCTTTTGCCAGTTTTTCCAAGGTGTTTTTCACCCTGTATAAGCATGGAAGCAAGCTGCATGTTGTACCATCTGCATATCTCCTTCCATTTTGAGAAAGAATAGAATTTGCATTAAGCAAGCACCTAAAATGCTCCACACGGTCTGTTCCACTCAGCTGCTGTCAAAGAATCCAAAAGCCAGAATTTCAGTCCAGTACTTTAGGATTATTCCGGAGCTTGCGTTCTATTTTCTTGCTTTTGAGAAAAACAGCCTTCCTCAAACTCATGCCAAGCACATCCCTACCCCATCTACATAAGCTTGCAATGAAAATCTCTGTGCATATGGATCAGTGAATTGGTCTGCTTCTCGTTTGGAATCATGCTGCTCATTACAAGCAGAAAAGAAATCAACCTTCTCCCTGGATCATATAAGATGATTTACTTTATCAAATGGAACAGTGTGTGTGCATGTGCATAAATGCTTCCCTACTTTGTATGGCCACCCTTTAGGATACTCCTCACTTTCAGAGTGGAGCACTCTCACCCTCCCTTCCCACCAAACAATAAAACTTTTAGTTATAGTTTTAAAGGCGTTGGAGGAGGTGCAGTATTTGTACCTCTATGGAATTAAAACATACTTTAGACGTAGAAGTTGTGATGGCTTCAGCGTATCTCTTTAGAAGTACTAGATCTGAAGGCAATTCAGATCTGAAACTTTTTTTTTGCTCATCCATAAGAAGTTGGATGACATAGAAGAAAATGCGAAGACTGATTTGCCTGTTCATTTAAGCCTACGTGACTGCAATCCAACACTCATCCTTTATTGCTATTTAACTATTTTACGAATAAATGACTAGACTTACCTCTGAGAATTGGTGTGATTACAGTGGATAAGAGACTTCCAGCATTAATGGCCAAATAGAAAATAGAGAAGAATCTACTTCTTTGTTTTTCCTACAGTAAGAACAAAAATGGTTTTAGAAAGGATTAGCCAGAGCCATGTTGATAGGCTTAGACTGAACCATCAGCAACTCTTTGCACAGTTCAAGACAAATAGTTATCTACCTTGTTCTTCAGCTATTCAGGAAGCTGTAAAATAAGGTACTTGCCTAAATACGTACATCAGATTACTATAATAGTCAGGCATTAATATGAACATGTACATGACTAAAAATCTGAAATATATTCTTACCTGATGATCTTCAAACTGATCTCCACCAAACGCTGACACACAAGGCTTGATGCCACCAGTGCCCAGTGCAATGAGAATCAAGCCAGTCATAGACAGGGCACTAGGACAAAGTAGGAAAAAATGAAAAAAGAAATCTCTCTGCTGTCTTAGTTACAGCATGTATACAAGGCTGATTGCAAGACAGTTGAAATGCAGGTAGCGTAAGTTTAAGGCTTAAGTTGTCCCCCCACCAACATGGAGAACACACGTGTACAAGGCAACTCACACGTGCGTCGCAATGCTATCCGGAGTGCCGTCTGTGTTGTGGTCTGTCAGGTCATTGATGGAGCTTACAGCCATGACTGCCTGCCCAACCGTGTAGACAATGGACAAGGAGACAATGGTCCTGTTATAAAGAGAGGAGATAAATTTTTATATACATTGACAATTATGTGTGCATACATACACATAATTAATGCAGACTTTTGCTTATTCCAAAGATGTTTAACAAAGAAGCATAATTAACAGATATGACAAGTTATGGACTCAGCTTACCACAAGCTGTTGTAAAAACTCTTTCTGCATACCTCTGTCACAATAATATTTCTACTACAACTATTTTGTTTAACAGAATTATTTTATATAGCCCTGTTTAACTAAGCAAAGCAAGATGACAAATTCTTCTTTCTTGTATGGAAGAACATTCTCCATTTGAACTTTGCTAGAACTTAAGTAGTTGACTATAGCTCATGTTCAGCTGCTATTGTGGCTGGGACTCCATTCAA
Organism: Cygnus olor; assembly: GCF_009769625.2. Taxonomy (NCBI): domain Eukaryota; kingdom Metazoa; phylum Chordata; class Aves; order Anseriformes; family Anatidae; genus Cygnus; species Cygnus olor. The sequence continues at coordinate 153,321,936 of NC_049169.1, read as the reverse complement.
CAGGCACAGACCCAAGTTTGCTTGGAGGATACGCAGGAGAAATAAGATGCAGTGATGCCAGGTTATTTCAAAAACAGATCGCAGAAGCAGCAGTCCCAAGTGCAGAGCAGCCCATGAGAATGAAGGGACCTAGACCAACCCAAATGTGTCTGATGAAGGCAGGAAACCCTCACAGCAAGCTTGGAGCACCATGATACAAGAGCAGCAGAGGAAGCATCACTCATCCCATTGACCAAGTTCTTCTCACTTTAAAACAGGATTCACCTAATTTTGATAAATGCTCTTCATTTTATCAAGGTATAGATCTATACAAAGTGGGGCAACAGTGAAGCTAAATGTGCTATGTAGTGGTACTTACTACCAAAAATTAAAAAAAAAAAAAAACAAAACTTTTTAAAATAGCACTTCCTTGTGGTTTCTGTAGTTGCTTGGCTTAACAACTCAGGAAAAAGTTTCCGATGGAAAAGGAACCTGAGCTGACCAGGGAAAAACTTGTGGTTTTTATTTGTGAGGCATGCTGTGAAGAGAGTACTTTCATGATTGGCACTGCATATATATTACTCAATTAGAGGAAAAAAAGAAAAGTAATTTTTATAGTTTCTGTACTGTTTTCCCCAAGAACTTCACATCTAACGCCATCTGGAGCAGATCCCAGCATGCTCCTTGGCACATGGACTGTGTAAGGACTGAGGCTCTCCTGTGAGTGTTTAACAAAGTTTGGGTAACCTCCTCTGGCTCTTGTCATCATAGATATTTATACAAGCATTATTTCAGCCTTCCTAACGGCACCCTATGGTGTTTTAAGGTACCTATGTATTAAAACCAGCAAGCAATTAGATCATTTTCCAAATGCATGTGTTTTCTTGCTGAGCTGAAGTCCCAGTGCTAAGCTCTGAGCAGTCCTACTGAGCTCCTGCTAGGAGTCTGGCAGCTGCAGCACCAGTGCACAGTTACCAGCAGGGAAGGGATGCAAGGTCTGCAAAGCTCCATCTTGATAAAGCAAGTAAAAGACAAAATAGAAGGGTTTTTCTGTTTCTTTTTGTTCTTTTTTTTTTTTTCCTCTTCTTCTCATTCAGGCCAGCTACAAAGAGCACAGCTGGCAGGGGCTGAAGACAACGCAGCCTGCCTCATCTCTAATCGCTACAGGACCTTTGACAAGACAACAAGCATTCCTGACTCATAACCCTCAATAAAAATCTTTACTGGGCTTTTTCTGGCAAAGTAAACGCTATTAGAATCATGACACCGGTAAAGGAGAGCCAGATCAGGTTGTTAGAAGCAATTTGGCAACACTTTGGAGCACGACATTCAGCATGACTTCGGAGTGACTGCATGCACGCAAAAACAGAGTTTGTCCTTTTAAAAAGTTGCAGTTCAGTAAAACCTCCCACTAAGATGTTAAGTCAATACCGAAATGAGAGGATACTTTAGAATATATTCTAAAAGTTTCACTTAACAACATACAGATAACATACAATTTCACCATTTCGTTGGCTATCTGCATCTGTTAAAGATGCAATCTGGTGCAATTATACCTCCAGTATCTATCTTATCACAGCTTGGTGAAAACCCTTCCTTACTTAGGCTTGCATCTTGTCCAGCTGGGAGAAAAACATGCAAAAACATGGAAAACAGACTAGTACCCTTAACTGATTAGCAGACCTGTAATGTTTGTTAACCCTTAGCGCAGTTTCAGATCTGAGCTAAGAATAGATTAAAACCTCAAGCTTTGGGGACAAACAAAATCTTGGAGTTTTTTTTTGGGGTGGGCAGTAAGCACTCACTTAAACTTTCCCAGCCAGGAGTCTGCTATGAGTGCTCCCAGGATCGGCGTCAAGTAGCACAGAGCAACGAACGTGTGGTAGATGGCTGTGGAAAAGTTGTCATCCCAGCGCAGGAAGTATTTGAAATACAGAACGAGCACAGCTGTAGGGAGAATAAAATAGCAGGTTACAAACCAACATCAGGGCTGGGGAACGGTAGGCTCAGGGAGACCCAGGGCGTGGGACGTACCTCGCATGCCATAGTAGGAGAACCGCTCGCAGAACTCATTGATGACGATGAAGAAGATGCTGAAGGGGTAGCCAAAGCAGTTTGGCTGGAGACAAGAGACAGACAGCGTGAGCTCAATACAACAGACTGACACGGTGTGCTGTGACCTGCTGCACGACTGAGATCCATACAGCCCCTGCAGGAGCAGTTGGATGCTCAGGCATCAGGAGGCTGCATGGGCTGCAGGGGAAGGACGCTCTGTACCCAAATCCAGATCAGTTCCCACCTCCCCTCCCTATCCCCAGAGCTCTACACACTTCTCATCTGCCCTTCGCATGGCATCTTTAGCAAGGCTATATTGGACCTCCAAGCTTGGACCTCCAAGCTCTGTGCTTCATGCATCTGAAATCTTAAGCATCTAACACTTGCAGTAATTTTGACTGGTAACCAAACACAAGCAAAAAGCCAACATTTTTGGAAGAGAAACCCAACAGCCCAAACCCCAGCACCACAAGAGAATTAGAAGCCTGGCACTACTGTTAAATACCTCCAGCTGGGATGAACACATTTCCTTCAAACAAATCTCAGGAAAGCTCCTTATTCTTGCATGTTCTCTGCTATATGAAGAATCCCCCATTTCTTGTCAATAAATCTGATGTTGCTCTTAATCTATGGCACTAACTGCCAGATTTCCTGATCCTTCAGCTGCTGTGATAGGCATCTGCATGATAGCCGTAATACAATTTGTGACACTGCTCTTGCCATTGTGGCGGAGTGGAAAAGCACCCATCGGCTTCAAATTTAGCACAAGTGGTAGGACTGGAAATTTAATTTCTGATCACATTCTTTTCTTAGTGGATGAACATACAATACCATTTCTATAAATATACCAGAAGTACAAGTTGATATAATTCTCCATAACTTACTTTCTCAGGCTTTAATTCTGAAAGTTGCAAAAATCAGTTTTTTAATAAAACTCAGGACTTTGTCCTTAAAGCTATGCCAATTCGCATCCACTTCAGTGACTCACCTAGACTGTTGTTGTGGTTTAACCCAGTTAACTGCAAAGATCAGTCAGCTCTAAGTTTTTAGAAATACACACTAAAATATTTTCTGTACAAGGAAATAAAAGCCATTTTTATCTGTAATTTAAGTTCTGAGAAACGTTTCTAAAACATTATCCAAGTGGAAACTACTTCAGCTAGGAGCAATACAGCCTTACAAGGACTTGGGAAACCAAAAGCCATCTGAACATGGTGTCAAAAAGCCAAGCAAAGCAGATCTTTGGATGTCTCTTACTTTGGTGCTTTAAAATAAATAAAAGTGTATGTATCAACTGTCTAAAAATGAAAGAAAAAGCAATGCAGATTTTAAGGATCGATGATAACTGCTGGGGGGCAGGAGGGATTAAAACATTTCAGAAGTGAAACATGAAATTTAAGAAGTGTGGAGAAGAAAAAGCATGGCATTGTTCGCCTTCACGTTGTGAGGGTTTAGGAACCAGACTAGCCGTATTTTCGGTGAAACAAAGAAAAGTCTGCATACTGAAAAGAAAGAAACCTGGTACGGGGAAACCCTGCCTGGCAAGGGGAAGGAAAATCAGAGAGCTCACATCACCAGCAAAGACTGTGGATAGGGCCTTAATGAAGAGCGCAACACTGAGCGCAACGAAGGCCTTAACGAAGAGCGCAAACCTGTGCTCTGCAATGAACTTCCCTGCTAGGGACCTGGCAGGAAAGGGTCGGGAGCAGGCTGAGAGCACCGCTCCTGAGGCAGTCGATGGGGAACCATCGGGGTCTTTCATGAGGTAAGTTATTTTTTCTCCCCAGGACGATTCTAACAAACGAATATGCTGTTATGCCTTGATAACGTGTCCGTGTTTCACACCATACTGCCCTCCCAAGCCCCTGCTGCATTATACGTGTGCATGCACACGCATCTACTGACACATTTGCTGTTGCCATCCCCATTGTCCAGAAAGCACTAGCTGCCCCACAGAAGAGGTGACAACCCCATTGCATTTTGCAAGGCATCCCAGGTACAGGCCCGGCACCACCCAGCTGCACACCCTCGAGTTCAGCTGCTGAGGAAGCTGTGTGAAAGCTGCAGGGAAAGTCTGCAGAGTAAAGCCTTGCAAGATAAGAAAAGCAAGGCTGCAGACAGATATAGGACTGCTGAGACAGGTGTCATTAACAGTTCAAAGATTCACGAGGAAGACTGCTAACACCGTGAGGTAAACAAGTCCCAGAGGAGAGTCAGCAGATGCTGACAGCTCAGCAGCACCAAGGATGAGCCCCAGGGACCCTTCTGCTCCCAGCTGATGTCTGTCCAGCCAACAAAGGCTCTTCAGACATCTTATCAGGGTGGTGAGCATACTAACGTCTAGCTGGGATGTTGGGAGCTGCCAGGCTATCTTGTGTTTGTGTTGGCCAGTAACGCATTACTTTATAGGTAAAGTATTTTTATCTTATGTTTACAGGATTTTTTATTTTTTTTCCCCATACACAGCTAAAGTTACCCAAAGTAATCCAAAGAGTGAGTATAGCAACTTGCTATAGCATAAGAGAAAGCAGTACTTACCTTTTTTGTGTCCTTACTTTTTGCAGCTGTGGGGAGGGGAAAGAACACAAGTTAATGGAAACTGAGTAAGACTTCTTCAAAGCAAAAAAGAATGGGAAAAACTCAGCTTAAAACAAATCATGAAAAGCAAACATGGTATTGTTCGGTAACCACACATACGCTCAAGATGCGTAAATTTTCGGTCAGAGGGAGAATTCTTATGGTGCAAAAAGGTTATTAGAAAAAAAAACTTGATTTCCTTTTGTTTCTCAGGCTAAGCATGGACTCACATACACTGCCAGGGGAAAAATCAAAAAGGATTGATGATGCAAAGCACCACAGCAGTGTGGTGAGCAGCGCTGCAACTGCAGACAGCGCCCTGCAGCCCCTACAAGCTCTGTCCTTCAGGGCACGCTTGGCTGGGCTCGCACTGCTGCAGATAAACACGGTGCCCACGGAGTGGATGTCAGCATTTCCTACAGCACCACATGGACAAGTTCATTATCGTTAAGATAAGACCAAGTACAAGATGTGAACTTTGAAATCCCTGCCTGCAAACGAAGTGTGCTCATAATAGATCCCTATAAGAAAAATATGTTTGCTAGCATTTAGTCCATAGTTCAAAACAGAGGAGAAGAGCTGACAGCAACACTATGGTGTTTGGCACAAAATGTAATTAAGTTCCTTTTGAAAACTGTTAAAACAAATTGATTCTTTCCTTCAGTGGAAAGAAGTGGACAGCCATCTTCACTGTAAAGACAGGACATATCATGAATATAATTCAAGAATATATCTTCCTAAAAATCAAGTAACATCCAGAAAGTGCTTACATACCAATGTCAGGGCACATGCAAATACCCAGCTCGTTAAAGCTGTTGGCAATGTCCCCCACACAACTCGTGAGCAGATATATGGGATGATAACTAAGCATTAGCAATAGAGATTATCTTCATAACTCCTTGATTATTTCTGCTTTTTGTCATTTCCAGAGCATGTGCACCATGCTGCAAACTTTCTGTAACACACAGGGAACATCTGCTTGAGCAGCTCACGCCCATCTGTTAGCTCAGCCTTGGGGAAAATAATAATAACAATAATAACAATACTACTACTGCTAACAATAATAGTGATGGAACTTTTAGTTGGTTGTTAGATTTTTTGTTGTTACTAGAGGGTAAGATTATTACCTCAGCAAGAAACTTGGCAGAGACATTTTCCAGAGAACATTAACTGACTTTGGTGTTTGAGACACTTGTTGGTCAACCAGTTTGACTTTACACCTTTATTCTTCTTTTACAGGAACGGTCGGCACTGACATACCATCTCACATTACATACACCCTCATATATATATACACACACACCATCGTATATACACACACCATTATATATACACACACATATACGCACACCCCATTATTTTTATAATACGTTATATATTTAAATATGATATAATATATATACAAATCATGTAAGACAGCCAACATTTCAACATGGGAAGCTGCCTGGCCAGCCTTCCCCAAGCAGAGAGCATCCTGCACTTTGCACCAGTTCCAGCAAAAAGACGGGGTTTTGCTCGCGGCGTGCCCCAGCACCCCCAAGGACTGAACTGCAGGAACACCCCCAGAAATCCTGAGGAGCCCCGTGTTTGTTAAACAGGACCCTGAGCAGCCGAGGCACTGCGAGATCCCGCTGGGGACCCCCCTCTTCCAAACCCCCTCGGGGTGGGGGTCCCACTGCCCGCCCCCCCCCCCCCCCAGCACCTACCCATGGGGCCGGCGCGCTGCTGGCGGCCGCGGGGCGACCGACGGACGGACAGATGGACGGACAGACAGACGGACAGACGGGACGGGACAGAGGGAAGGCACCGGGGGCGGCCGGCATTTAAGGGCGGCTCGACGGGGCCCCCGCCCCGGCACCGCCCGCAGCAGCAGCGCAGGTGGCGGGGAGGGGCGGGTGGCCCCGGAGCCGCCGGGGGTGGCGACACGATGCGACACGACACGATAGGACACGACACGATAGGACACGACACGACACGACACGACCCGCGGCCACAGCCCCCCGTCCATCGGGCATCGTTCCGCTGAGGTGCCTGGGGCCAGGGTTGGTTTCGTTTATTTATTTGCGTCTGTGGTTTTCCTTTTATTTATTTATTTTTCTACTTATTTATTTGTTTGTTTATTTATCCTGTTGATGTTCTCAGCGTCAGGCAGCACACTTTTCACGCCGAGTTGTGGCTCGGCTGCGTACCTGAGACGCACGGGTGGGGAGCTGAGGGCGTGAAGGGGCAGCCACGCGCGCGGCCCATGTCAGGAGTGGGCTAGGAAAACTGCAGCACTGAGGTTTGGAAGCACCCAGAGCACGGAAAGGGAGAAATATTAGTCGGCAGTACCAAAAAATAAATGTCTGCTGGAAGCATAAAAGCCTCCTTTGATCCTGGTGTTGAGCGACACTGGGCTGTGGTTTGTGCAATGGGTCTGGTGGCCTCCCCTGCTGCGCGCACGTAGTAATTACCTGGCTGCTGGACAGGTCGATTTCTTCTCAGGTGCAAATGCAACAGGCACTGCGATGTGTTGCAACGTGGAGTATCTACAGGCTCTAAAGAAGGCTGCCCTGGCCTGTGATGGAGAGCTACAGCACAGCCCGGATTTCCTCAGCTGTGTTTACACGGGGGCAATCCGCTCAGAGGAGCTCTCCCCTCTGATCAGTTCCCCCTACTCTTGACTCTTAACATTTATGAATAAATTCTTCAGGTGAAGAATGAGCATGTGGTGGTAGCCAGATGTCTAGCACGTACCCCCTGCAAGAAGCACGTGTCTGGCTGCAGAAGCCCTCCCCAGGACAGGAGCTGTCCCCACATCCAATGCAAATCAGAAGCTGTGGACGCTCTGCTGAGTGGTCCGAAGGGCACAGGGCAGCACCGGTGTCACTGACAGCCCTTCCCGTGCAGAAATGACTGAAATGCCACCACTATTTCTGATCTGTTAAAATACCAAGTTGAAGAACTGCTTTCTTCCCTCAACAGCAGATTTGGGCTCTTCCTCTTGTATAAACGGTGGTGGCGAAGAGGAATTTTGGTGAGTTACCAAGCACGTCCTACATGCGCACGTACACTCTGGAAACAAACGAACAGCCTCTGATGTTTCTTCTTAGAAAGAGATGAATGAGCGTGGAGCAGAGATTAAGGGAGACCACGTGTTCTCCTAGCAATTCAAGATAAAGGGGCTACCTGGGTCACATTGGCTTCCTCTCCCCATATCTCCCAGTATTCAAGGTCTCCCTTAAACCAAACATGAAAAAAAGCATTACACAAATGTCCTAAAAATAAGAGCAAAGAATTCACCCTGATGAGCACAAGCATTTTGATTCTCCCCACAGAGATAAAGGTCCACACAATCACTTCACAGGCTCTTCTGGAGTGGATTGGGCTCTGTGTTCAGTAAGCTGGTGCAACGAGGGTGAGCTCTGTGGGGCGGTTTTGTCACCATCCCGGTGTGAACAGCAAAATCTGTGCTTGGGGGACTTGAGTTTCCTACCCAGACTCACTTCACAGGAGAGCCAAGAGGGCAGCAGGACTGCTAAAAGCAGATGCCCAGCATAAAAAGGTTAAAGGTGCAACCATACTGTCTTCTGCAAAGCTCTGAACTTGGAGGAGGCAAAGTGCATTTGAGGATATAGCAGAAAACTCAGGTGACATCACTTCAAACAGTTAAGTACAGGCCACAGCTGGTGATTAGAAAGTACAGTATGTGACTTCTGCAAACTGTGCAAGTTAAAACTACGAGTTATTTCAATAATGTGTCCTAGCACAAACTGCTTGGCTATCTGGGTGTATATTTTAATTGATGGGTATCTTACTCTGTCGTTAATGAAATGCCTCAAAATAGAGCTCAGTTAAAGGTTTTGGGGAAGTCTGTCTTCTTGTGCCTCACCGGTAGGAAGTGTGCGACCACGTCAGAGAAGTTGGTGAGGTGACTTCCATAAAATGGAATAGTTGATAACAACTATGGATTATTTAAGGACTGACAACCTGAACTGAGAATGAAGAAAAAGAATTAATATTTGTTTAGAGAATGTGCATTTTAAAAAATCTTGGCAGATGCTTTTGGCTCTATTTCAAATTGGAAAAATAATAATAAGCACAAAGAAATTGCAAGCATGTGCAGCATACCATGGGGTAGCTACTATTGTACAGAGAGATGAAAACTGATTCAGGTAGTGCATTAATTCCACTATGAACAGAGACTAATGGATTTCCTTCTATATCCACAATTTATTTGGCTTTCAGGATGGTAGTAGCCCAACACCAGTCACTTGCCAGTAACTACTCCTCCCAAGAGCTGTTTATCCTCACCTCCCAGATAGGGAATTTGAGGAAAAAGTGGTTAGCAATCAGCCAGTGCTTACAAAGCCTTTCTCAGAGGCCCTGCCCTTCTGGATGTAACCGAGGCATCCTAAAGCCGCCAACGTTCAGGTGACAAAGAAAATACCATTAGCTTGCCGTGACCTTTCCCATGGCACCGTGTCCCGTTGGGTTTCTTGAAGGCAGGGTGAGCTAGCAGAGCAAACGCTTGGTTGGAGGCACAGAGGAGACCAGGCCTGGAGGGCACCACAGCAGATGAGTTGAGTGCAACCACAGCTGAGAGCAGGACCGGCAGAATAAAGGACACTTGTTTCCATATCCGAGATGCCCAGTTAATGCAAACTTTGGCCCCGAAGTGTACGGACTTGTTACTTCAGGAGTTTGTTAAAGCGCCCTGGGGCACGCCGTGCTAGGCCGCAGCAGGCCGCCAGCCCGGCTGGGCAGCACGGGCCCAGTGTTTCTCCTAGAACCGTGGAACTTGGGTTGGAGAAGACCTCCAAGTCATCTGGTCCGAGATCATCTTCTGCCTGCAGGAGAAGGAGAAGAGCTTGTCTCCATGGGGTTTGGCTTCCCTGGCATGTCCGTCTGCACACACACTAACACGTGGGCGCAGGGCAGAGGGGGAAGAAGGGAAGTGGGAACCAGAGCCCAGACCTTTATATAAACAAAGAAACTAAAGTAAACTTCATTTACCTGGAGCTACCCCGCACGGAGGCTAAAATCCCATGGCTCATTAGCAGTGTCTCTGGCAACGGACATTTAACAGGGCAGATGCAGACCTAATAAGTTAATGGTACACACTACATTGTAAAATCATTTCTGCCAAAAAGCACTTTTTCATTTTTTTGAAAACACGGCTTGACGTTAACAGCTCATCATTAAGAGTGTTTTATTTCCATCTTGTTTGCTTTTTGATAACATTGTCCTCTCCGTAGAGCCAGCCCCCTTGGCTTGTATCTCACTGATGAGGGGAGAGGGCGGCGGGTGAGTGAGGGCCCACAAGCAGAGCCTGGGAGCGCAGAAACGCGTGCAGTGCCCCCAGCACGGCCACTGAGCTCCTGCCAGGCCTTGGGCAACCCTCTGCCGAGGACGGCAGAGCCTGGTGTGCCAGTCGGGGCACTCCCAGCCGGAATGTGGGGCGTGCAAACAGGACTGCAAGGTATTAAGGGCAGCTGGTGAGGGAAGTAGGGCAGAGCAGAGGTCCCGACTCAAAGCCTTGATGCATTCCTTTCTACTAGAGAGAAACACGTATCTTTGCAATGCCTTAGTGTATTTAAGGAAAAAAAAAAAAAGACAAACAAAGGTGTAAATATCTGGCACCTAGCTCCAACTCAAGCCTTTCACTGTGTTGTGTGTCACCAAGGACAAGGCAGGTTTGAAGAATGTTATTCAAAGCATACTGAAACCTCTGAACCACCTCTTCAACACTCAATTTTTCTTTGTACTTCCACAAGGATATTTTTCTTCTGAAACTTCAGATTCGTGTTGTGAGACCTGACATCTTCGAGAGAACATTTTAGGTTTTCATTGCATCATGTCTTCTAAAGTTTCATCTTCAGCATGTTTTTAAGCAAACTGTACTTTGCTTTTTTTCTTAAGGACAGCTCACTGGAGTCTCAGCAGTGCAATAGCTGCAAGGGCTGTCTGAATTATCTTGTAAACTTATGTAACCTGTCCTACAAAATGAATAATGGTGTTGACAGGAGAATGCAAGTATAAGTGTCATCTCTTGACCAATCCATGTTTTGACACAAGCACATGCGAAAGACTTGACTTAAACTGACCCAGTATTTAGGAACCGCTGTGATTTGTCTCGGAGTTTTGGAGATAATTGTTTATGTGATTGCTGAAGATATTTTTTTTCCTTCAAATAAATCTTATAAAATTGGATGATCACATTTCCAAGGGAAAACATCCTGTGACATTGGAAATGATTTTTGGGGTGGGAGAGACAGTGCTGCCATGCTAAACATATGCAACTGAAGATGACATCAACACCCACAGTGGAAGTAACATATTTTGAGTTTGGGCAATAGGACAAGAGTATATCATTTTCTGGAGATGCGTTTTTCTGGTGTTGAAATTCTGCAACTGAAGACCTGGAGCTGATGCTGTCTGGCTGCTGTGTCCCTGTTAGACGTTTTGAGATGGGTTCATCCTTCCTGAAATGGACTTTCACATTATTTACAGAGACATTCATATTTCCTCATAGAATATTAAGCTGGCTTCTTTCCATTACCTATAGTTCTACTGTGTCTCATTCAGATTTAAATGAAAACTTTAGCAGCAGTATCTGACAGAATTTAATACGTAAATAAATTTCAGTGGATTCACTTATCTCACATTCTTATGAAGTCACTGTGAAGTCATTCTTTGTATTTCTTTTGAGAAATATTGGCCAGCTTTGCTGTTTCTCAGACCCAAGAATCCAGAGCACCATTGGATTATTTTCCTCTGCTTGCAGCCCACATTTTTTTGGAGGGGCCGGTGGAAGGAGAGGTTTGGGTGAAAGGACAATGTGAGCAGAGAAGGGCTGGAAGGGAATTTCATGGTGAGAGTCCCATGCTGAGACCATGCTGGGTCTAAGGAGAGGAGCAGGAACACCCATACCTTGCTCCCAATCACCCAGATAGGCAGGCAATGAGGCACTTACAAAGACAAAAGCTCTTCTTGCTACCTGCAACCTCAGCGAAATTCGTTTGAGATCTCCCAAGTGCTTCATCAGCTGTGAGCACCCACCTCAAAGCCTCTCCATCGCCTTTGTTGAGGAGCATCTCCTAGCCTCCAAAAGCCTTCTACCCATCCTGCTCCTCCTTTCACACCCTTAGGCCGTCCCTTGGATCCCGACTCGGTCATGACTGTGAAACCATACTTGGTCTGGGGAAGAAGAAGAACTGAGATGGCACTGGACGGTATTTCACTGGTGAAGCAACTACAACATCACCTGCTTGCTGCGGTATCTCTGAGGGCTTCCTCACCTCTTTTCTCCTCTTTGGTCTTTTCCAGGAGCACCTCAAACCTTCTTTAGCTGTCCTCCTTATCTTCTTAATTACTTGTCCAAATCAGAAAATAATATGTTGCTACTGACCTCTGTGGTTATATTCTTATTTTCTTCGTTCTTTGCACTTTCTTGAGCAACTGATTTTCAGGAAGCAGCACAGTACAATTTAATTACTTTGTTCTCTCAGCTTTTAAAATAGGGATGTCCCTTTATTTCTTATGGTTGGAAAGCCCAGGATTTGCAATTACATGGATTTGTTTACACTTCCTGCTAACAGCTCAATCCATTTTCATTCCCCTTAAGGGAAGGCATTATTCTGAAGAAAAAATGACCAGCAACAGCTTTTGGCTTCTTGCAAAGGCTTCTGAGTAAAATACTTTCAATACGAAGATAAGGTTAAAATATAACAATACATAAACAACATAAAATTACATAATATATTTACATGCAACATTTCATAAACTGAAACTGCAGCATGTAAATAACCTAGTCCTGCATATCAGCATAATATGTTGCTGGGTTACTCACTGCCTCCCACAACATAATGATTTTTTCCAAGAAACAGAAGGCATTCTTCTGAGAGGAACTAGAGAGAGAAACAGGAAACAAGAAGCATATACACACAGATAAATTATAAATCAAGTTCTGCCGCTCTGATTTCACTTGTTGTCTAGTGGCGGAAGACGTTAGACCAGAAAGCAGCAAAAACAGGTCACCGTGTCCAATTAAATCAAGTGTAAACACCAAATATAATCGTGGAAGCTATATATAATGTTTATTGTTGGTACAGATGTCCCATTTTGAGCATTCTGATTATCCAGTGCTAAAAAACACGTTTGAAGATGTAACTGAAGCTTCAGGAGACTTTGGAAGTTATTCAAAAACATCTGCAGCTAGCTATATGAAAAATAAAATTGTTCAAAGATAATACACTGTCCACCCAAAGGTTGTATCTCACCTCATATATGAGTTGATCAAAACTTGATTTTCACTGCTCTTTTCATTGTTGATGTTTACGGAGTTTGTCATTGTTTCTGTGCTGTAATTTTTTTTTACGAATGAGAGAGTTAACAGAATTTGCTATTGTAATTCTTGTGATCTTGCACACAGGCTACATAAAAATCTTTTAAAAGGTTTCAAATTGCTAAAGCTATACAATAGATATACTATACATACAAGAAATATTTTCTGTAATGGAAACAATCCCTCATGATGCAAAACCAATGCAAAACAACATTGCCCACACCAAAATTTTTCAACAATTTTTGTTGAAAAGCAAAGAAAAAGCTGGGAAAAGGCATACAAGCAGAAGAAATTGTTCTGGTTTTCATTTGTTTGGAAACTTCCGTGGAACAGATTAGCCTGCACTGTAGTGCTTTCTTACATAAACGAGCAATTATACTAGTCGTGAGCAAAGCTCTTTAAATCACTCCTAGCTAGTTATTGATAAAAGCTCTAAAAATAAGTAGCCTAAACCGGAAAGGATAGTTGTTATGGAAAGGCTTTAAGACACCCAAGCACATCAATTACAGGCTCTGCACTGCTCTTCCAGCAAACAAACATAGCATAAGCTACACAAATCACTTGAACTGGAGTGGTTGAGGATCATTTGGTGTGTCAGAAGTTAATTCAGGCTTATCCCTCCAAAACTGCAGTTGCCTCAGATGAAGCAAGTACTCGTAGAGAGCCCACTTTTATCTGACAATACCGGAATTAAAATTACATATTTCTAAGTAAAATTTATGAGTTTAACTTGCACACTGTTACTGGAGAGCAGTCCTTTCTCAATACCAATTTCTAGAACATCCTTACCTTAATTTTTACAAATGTAATTTTGATCAGAAATGCTTTCTTTTCCAAGTCCTGCCACTGTTACTGTAGTCACCTGGGTTCTTTTTGCTTAAGGAAAAAATGGAGTCTGTCCAATCAAACAGAAACGTTTAGCTGCATCCTCACCTTGAGAGACAGGAATACCAGTTCCATAATGCTGTATATATAGAGTAGGCCTGTACTTAGTGACCTCCTTTCTGACAAAATCAGGTTGCCTATTTATTCTTGTTTTCTCATATTACAACCTCTCTAATACTTATTGGCATGTCCTAATGAGAGGCATCCATGGATATGTTCATCCTCCTGTAGAAAGAGCCTAATCTTACTCTCTTTTTGAGAATGCTTTCTGAAAGTGGATCAGAAAACATGGCCAAAGGACAGGGTATCATCCTCTTCTACTTATATTTAGTTCCTGGAGACAATTTGCCGTTCCTGTTTGTTTTGCATGCTACTTCATGCAAGCTAAATCTAAAGTAGCTTCCTTTTCTGTTATCAGATAACATGAACTCCTCATAAAGCCTCTTGGCAATAGCTCTTCTGTATTTTTTTTAGTGTTCAGACTGAACTTTCCTTTATGGTTTGCTTGGTAACAGCTGACACTGAGTATGTAACCGAGACTTGAAATACACAAACCGGTAACCCTGGAGCCCTGCAAAGCCTCCCAGGGAAGGCGTCTTGCACTCAGCTCATACCACAGATTTTTCATAGGGCAAACATTGCTTACTACAAAAAAAATCTAGTATATTCAGAAAGTTTGTATAGAGACACACACTGCTCCGCCAAAGCTCCTGAATGACAGCCCACATTGTTACACGGTGCCATTAACACAAGACAGACCTCTGGAGCAGGTTCTAGCAAAGCCTAGCTGCAAGATGATGACCCTGGTAAGGAAGGACCAAAAAGAGATTTAGGACACCATTGTAGTACATATGCACAGGTATGTTTGAAATATTCATATCTGGCTCACCTTAAACGTGATGAACTGAACCACGTCATGGTAGCAATGGTCAAGAAATGTTCTGTCCAGTACTGACCGTGACTGTTTTCTGAGCCTGAATGCTGCTGACATGCACCGTGGAAGAGGAGCTGAATATAGCAAAGACTTTGGCTAAATGGCTTATCTGCAGGGAAGACGACTGTTTTTTGACCAGAAAAAAAGGCCACGAGACCTGAAGAAAACAGAGAACTACAAAAGAGGCGTGTTCAGAGACTGGACCTTGCAGGTGGACTGCTGAGGAGAAGGGCCAGTAAGCAGCCTGCCTAAAGGAAGGCTTTATCTAAGGGAAGCCACGGTAGAGGTGGGCAGAACCAAATATCAAGAAGTATCTCAGAACACAATGACTGAAAAACAATCAGCACATGAGTACGGTTGAAAGGTTGAACGGTCAGCCGTGGCAGAAGGGACATGCTGCACCTGACTTATCTTTTTTCCTTCTCTTGATCGAACATATATTTTTAACTTCTGCTGTTACGCAATGCAGAAGTCGCACATTACGAAACTGTTGCCACATTCTGCTAATAGGCATGGCTGCATTTTGTATCGGGATGAAATTGGAGTCATACAAAGTGTTTTTAAAATGACTTGGGATAAAGAGGTGTTATTTAATCTGCTGTTTAGCTTTCATAGTAGTATCTGGATTTTTATTTATTTATTTATTTTGACGGGAGTCTGACATATTTTGCAGTCAAGAGAGACAGAACGAATAGAAATGATAAAATATAGTCATTTTTTTATTTAGTGACTTGGTTATGTCTGGTTAAGATGGTTCTCAAGAGTCAAGATTTCATTTCCAGGATTTCAGAGGCAAGGTCAGGAAGCTGTATGCCATTGTGACTAAAACTAAATTTTTCCCTTCTTATATCACTCACAAATATTTTAAATAAAACGCCCATCAATTATTGTTAAAGCCAGGAACTGAAAAATTGTTCTGATGACAACTGTACACATTATCTCCATGCACTGCTTACAAAAAGGGAAAGGAAATTTTAGTGCAGTTTTTGGGCAGGAATTTGTAAGCTTCAATGACGGTAAAATGCATCCTTCTAGGATAAGAGGGAGGTCTGTTCATGTCTTAGTTTACGTATAAATAGCTAAGCATATAGTCAAGATGATGTGTATTAATGCCTAAATAGAATGGAATCAAAATTAACTAAAAAACACACAAAAAAAGTAGATTAAGAAAAGGGGGTTGAAACAGAGGTTGGTTTGAAATGCTTTATATCAGGTATTTAACTGTTTGACCAGTAACTCCATGTAATTTTATCATATGTAGGTGACTTGCACTTTTGTAAAAGAAAAAAAAAAAAGTCCCCAAAGAAAGATTTATGAGCTCCAGGAGGACAATGGCTAAATAAATGACTCTTACATTTAAAGAGCACAACAACAAAGTATATGGAGAATATTTTTATATGCTTATTGATTTAAATGTATTCATTTTTCTGAGAGCCCTAGTCAAATATCTGCAACTTGAGCTGTCAGCTGTCAGCCAAGGAACAGGAAAGTTAGTGGAAGAAGGTTGAGCTTGTAGCTATTCCCAGTGCATCATAAAACGGCTATATGAAATTATAACAGTTTAAAATGGCAAATCAGAACAGAAGACACCTTATATATGAAACTGGATTTGGGAATTTCAGGTTCTAAGAATTTCAACCCAGTGCCTTGTTCCTTTTCACAAGATTAGTCAAAATCCACATTTCAGGCTCTGTGCACCAAATGGTTTACTGTCTTGTAGAAACTGATGTGCACCATCCAAAATCGAGCTGAAAGTAACTTTCCCGCTGTGACCTGAAAGGTGAAGACAGACAAAAGGAACAAGCATCGCAGGCATTTCTTCATTTACAAGCATTTAGAGTAATCTTTTCAAGCACTAGAAATGTTAGCGTATAATTACTTGTCAACTGCTTCACTAGTGGTCGCAGTACAAGCTTCTGCCGTGACTAATAACTGGCTGAACATCTGGCAGCTGAACACAAGTCTTCTGGTAATAACAATGCTCTGTCCTGAATAAAAACCCAGTCAACACTAAGACTACTTCCTAAAATTGTTGTTAAAACTGTTAGAGGCTGCATGCATCTGTTTTTTCCAGAATGTTGTTTTAATAGCTATGAAATTGAGCTAGTTAATAGCAACCAACATAGCTAAAGAACCACCAGTGATATCACCCTACTTTTCAAAGTTTAACTTCAGCTAAATTTAGACATAAAAGATACCATTAAGTTCTGAGTGAATGCCCTAGCCTGAGCTAGGTAGCCTGAGCCAGGTAGCTGACTAAGGAAGCAATAAAATAAATAACATCTCCTTACTGTAAAGAATATCTGACAGAAGACATCCGGATCTTTGGAACCGAGCACCATCAGTAGCATTCAGTGCAGTGATTGAAGGAGGATTAAGAATCTTTGTCTGATTTTCTAATCTGAATTCGCTTGGCTTCAGCATCCACCCTCTGTTGTCTTCCTTAGCCAGATAAAAAACCCTCACACCATCCACTGTACTCTTTGGCATGATTACTTTTGTATTTTACAGCCCTTCTCGATTTTCTGCTTGGTGAGTCAAAACACTCCTGCAGATGTCACGCCATTAAAGATTTTCTCTCTCCCTCAAAACCATCTTTTTTCCTTACTCTTATAAATTCTTGAGTTCAACATTTTAAAACCTTAGCCCCAGTATCTTCCCAGCACACGATGTTTTCATATTGGTTTCACAAGTGCTGTACGGCAGGTAAGCCCACCCTAATACATTCCATTTATATCCACTTGGTGCATCGGTCCTCCTCACCACGGAATTACATTGAGTTTGCTTATGGCAAGCTGTATGTTTGGAACAACCCTTAAATCCTTTTCTCTGTTACCATTTCCCAAGAGACAACCTGCACACTTAATTTTCTTTTAGTATTTCTTGAAGAATGGCTTTGTAGATTGCAATGCCAGTATGCTGTGCGTAAAGGTCCTCATCTGAGAAACATGACCTTCGTTTTCACACATTTTAAATCGTTGTTTTGATATTTTTTTCTTTTGGTCATTTCTGGACTACCAGTGAAAAAGTTAAATAGCACCACAATTACTTTCTAGAAGAATTTCCCTAAGTGTTGGTGTATCAATGTGTGATTTTCCAGCGATGGTCTCTGAAAACATTTGCCAGACTGTACTTCAACACCTGGACACCCGGTATATTATTAGGGCCCACTTATATCAGACTGTCAGGCAGTGCTGTAGGGAGTTGTAACAGAACCACGGAGATTGACGTTTCCGTGCATATTTCATTCAAACCAATACAGGAGCAGGAGAAGTAGCAAGGGTTGAAGGAACAGCCTGTATTGATAACCAAGGACATGATTAACAGCAATCTGTAAACTGGTAAACACTGTGGAATGTGCTGCCTGCATCACGACCAGAAGGCCTGGGCTCCGACAGTGCTACAGCTTGATGATTTGTCAGCAGAAGACCGGAGATAACAGGAAGATGGCAGGGAGGTTACAGCCCACCCCCTGTGCCAGTCAGCTTCCTGCTGTCCCAGCAGGAGGAAAGGCTGTAGCCATAAAGATAGGCAAATGAGGAAACACAGGCACCAGAGAGCAACCTCCCCTAAGGTTTACGTGGGATGAGGTAAGCAGGATTAAGGTGGAAGAGCACGCTGTAATAGCTGAAGGGTATAAGCACCTGACTGGAGAAGGTTTTCATTGCCAAGGAAGGACCCAGATGACTCGGCAGTCGCTCAGCAGTCAGCGTTTTTAATCTTCTGTGGAGCTCCTCAGCCAACCTGGTGCAGCTCAGGAGTACGTGGGTTTGAGAACAGGACCGGGTGAAATCTGTGAGAGTAAACCTGAGCGACCGAGATTAGTTTTCTTTAAAATAAACACCATCTTCCCTTTCCTTGTGGTCTTGAATTTTGTCATGTTAATTTCCTACAGTGCAACGTACTACAAAATATCCTCTAAATTTACAGTCTATGCAAAGAAAAAGGGCATCTCTTCAACCAGACCTATTTTTTTGTATAAGCCTCTCTTTAGTTCCTCTTGATTTGACTCTCATAATAGGCCTTCCAGTGTCTTGTTTCCCACCAGTACCATGGCAGGTGGAACATAATCCTCCCACGTGCTTTTTTTTTTGTGTGACAATGTGAGCAAAATTCTTCACTTTCCATACACCAAGACCTGTTTTAAAGGAACATTAGCATACCAGAATCTTTTGGCCGACTCTTACTACACTTGGTTTCAATTTTTAGGCCTGTAGATACTGAATGCATAATGGAAATAAAATTCCTTTTGGATTACAAGGGAACTATATTTCATCATCTTCATGTGATTTTTTTTTATTTTTTTGACTGTTTCTAAAGATAAAATACAAGCTTTTTGAGCATATCTCCACACTAAATAATCTGACCTTTAACCATGTGCCCAGTAATGAGACCATATCATCACTAGCCAGTATTTCAGCCAAATGCCTTGGTATCTTCAGCTGTGCAAGACAGATTTTTCTAACAAACACCCTACATTCCTCAGCAATTTTCTGTACTTTAATTTCTATTTCTGCTTTCCATTTAAATATTTTTTTAAATGCTAATCATTTATCACTATCTTCAAGTTCATCCAGTCTTTTTTTTTTTAATTGTCTGCATAGATTTAATTAACAATTTTTTGAGATTTAGTCTTTTTTTCTGAAAGCAAGCATAAATTTAATTTTAGGGTAATCGCTGCCAGTTGGTAACATATTATCAAGTTCTGATCACAGGTTTCTAGACATGCATCAAAACCCACTAATTATTTAATTATAATGAACTATAATCCAAAATGGATGTGTTTTGTTAAGATATAATGGTTTTCTAAAAGCCACTGAATAGGTGTATTATACTATTGGCTGTATGATACTTCAAGCAAGCCTCTCAAAAAAAAAGAACTTCTACCCTCTCCGCCCCCTTGCAGTGTGCATGGCAAGTTAATTATCCAATTCTGAGCTTTAACAATAAAGATCTTTGCCAATATATTGCTATGTCATGCTTTATCAATCAGCACATTGCTTCATTTCTTTTCCCGTTCCTATGGTTCTGAGTCACCAGTGTCCCCAAAACAGATATTGCATTTTAGTGTGGGGTGTTACCTCCCCTATTTTGCCTTTCTCGAGCAAATAAATGGGTTTTAAAACAAACAAAAAAACAAGCAAACAAACAACAAGTTACATCATCACTCTAGGCATATTTAAATAGATTATTTCAAGGCTTTATTATGTATTTTTAACAGTCTGCTAGTATGCTGTGATGAGAAGATACTTGTGTGTTTCAAAACAGCTCACAGAGTAAGGGTCCATCACTGGTGTTTTGTTTTAAGTAATCTGAAAAAAAGCAAACAAAACAAAACAAAACAAAACAAACAAACCCACCCACCCCTCAGCAGGCTGCTAATGGATGAACAGAAGTTTTCTTTTTTGTCGCAGGTGAAACAGTTATGTTGACAGCTCTTCCACTTTATTAGACAAATTATAAAAGGTGTTTGTCCCCTTATGCACCGTGTTTACTATGTTTAAGATGGCTACGACAGCTTCACTAAATCAAAGATAGCTCTGCACTCGTCTCTCACTAAGCAACCTTCAGAGATTCCTGAGAGTTATGGAATGAGCAACAAAGTGAACAGTTTCGCTTAACTAAGGTCCTTTTCTTGCAGTTATCTGTATGTCCTTGAAACTTCTTATCTATTCCATTTACAACTCATGCAATTGAAAAAAATTACTTGTTACTTAATAGCTCTGTCAGAAGTTCCAGCTCCCTTAGTAGATGTTGTGCTAAGAACGTTGACTAGCACAAAGAATGCAGCCAATTTCTGTCCAGATTTCTTCTGGGCTTCAAATTCCATTTTTTCAAACACTAGATGCCAGCTTGAACATACTTACTCAGCAGTTATCAGCATCTGCTCGTACAAAGATAGATAACTGTTCCAGACTGATAAACATCTTTTTTTCCCCGCACACACTTGAAAAACATCTGACCATTCACTTTCATTAATTTGAAAATTATGTTGGTGTAAAGCTGGTTAAATCTTACTAATTCTTAAAATATTAAATGGAAACTAAACATAACTGGAAAAAGCAGAATTATCCACTGCCAGGATGAGCTGTTTGAAAAATCTTTCACGTTTAATGCTAACATAAGAATTCCATGCTATGCTAGAGAAAATGACAGTAAACCTTAAATCACATGGGAAAAAAAAATCCTATTTTCATCTGATGAAGAGTTTTGAAGAGTTCTTAATATTAACTGTAACAGTGAGTAACAACCTTTAGTTACAACATGCTACTTGGGTCAAACACAATGGATCCAAAACTCATGTCTTAACTAACAGCCTACAATTCCTTTGTTGTCAAGAAATACGAAAAACACACCAGAAGGTTCTGCATCTAATCTCATACTTAGGCTGCCAAAAGCCTTTCTTTCTTTCTTTCTTTCTTTCTTTCTTTCTTTCTTTCTTTCTTTTTTTTTGATCAAGCTTTCATCTTTTCCCAGTCTTGGGGACAAATCTAAAATAAAAACCAGAGCACACAGTGAGAAAAGTAACTACTTTTTTCCTTTTAATATAGATGTAGTACAGAATGTTTAATTACAGCAGGACAGTGCTTCCAGTTAAATAAAATTAAAAACCTTTATTTTCCCCAAATATAAAATTACTAAATTAATGTCTTAAAAGAATAAGAATATGGAAAAAGCTTTAAATTATACCACCATTTACCACAGTAACCATGATCACCAATTACATACTTCATTGCTTTGGCAAAAAAGTTTTTTTTTTCTTTTAATAAATGCATATAAACCTAACATAGCAAAGACTGTATACATCTTTATATTGCACTTATTTATATACAGGAATAAATGAACTGTAAAGTCTGCATATACTTGGAATGAGCAAATTTTCACAATAAACTGAAAGCATGATAAGAGCTGGTATGAATATTAAAAAATGTTTAGAAATGTAATACATTTATGTACAGACTGCATGGACTGTATTAACAAACAATATGTACATAACAGTTTACTATACTATTGATATTTTAGAATAACTCCGTGTTCATTAATACAGACCTTTGGTTGTATTTAGTTGTTTAGTAAGATCCAAGCTCACGTACTTCCAAAATGCAACAAGGTATAAAATAAAGCACAACAATTTGCCAAATGGTACAAAAACTACTATTGTCAGTTCCATTAAACCCAAAAAACTAGTGTCTCTGTCTAGTCCCAAAATAGTTCTTGTACTTGAAATCAATCTCTATGTGCCATACACAAAAAGAACACCTGAATGTTACATATCTGCAAAATTACATCCCACAACACTTTTTGTAATGTGCAATTCGTTTTAATAATACTTCCTAACAAAAAAGAAAAATTTACTTCAATATTATAATTTCCCAATACGCACTTTTGCGATGACACTGTGAATATTTTAAATGTTACCAGCAAGATTAAAAAATATATGTGCGCCTCCTTTACTTACTCTAAAAAACTATTACCAGTAATTGCTATTTGCTTATCACTGTCTACCTTGATATCTAAGTGTGCTCAGACTTTCATATGAATAATGCAGTTTGTACGTGCCCAACGTTTAGCTTCAAAATCATCCTGAGCTTGCACACAATGAAGCAAATCCACATACTTAAAAAACAAACAAAAAACAAACAAACAAACAAACAAACAAAGCCCCCAACCCCCAAAACCAAACACCATACTTTACAAAACAATCATGCAACTGAAGAAGAACTGGGCATCCCATGAACTGTTGTGCTTGTTGGAGTTCCACTTATGGCGTTGAAAATGTGTAGCGAATTGGGCATAACATTGGCCTTTTCTTCAACCGGAGTAATCTTAAAATGGAAAACAAGCATTTACCAAAGTGTTCCAAAAGGACACGAGCATTTCTAAAACAGCTGTCAAAACACAGCTTTTGATAGTCAGCAAAAAATCTTAATTCTTAACAGCCATATATTTACCGATGCCACATTTAGAAATATTAGATACATCAATTGTGTGATGTATCGAATATTTCTAGATATGTGGCTTTGGCACTAAGACAGCTTTTCTATCACCATCAGTACAACTAGATTCTGTTCTTTCAAAATACTATACATTTTGTGCTCATCATATGTGAGACAGCATTTTCTGAGTTAATGACTACAGACTTGCACGAGATTATTGAAAGTACTACTCTCAGCTGTATGACACAATTACAGACTGGTTGAGTTGGAAGCCACCTTGACCAACTTCCCTGGCTCAAGCAGGGTCACCTAAGAGCACCTTCTCACCTATAGAAAGAATAAGAGGAGAAAGAGCAAACTTGTTTTGAATAAGGTATGCTTTCTATGATGAAAATAAAGATTCATCCTTAGCTAAAAGGAATTATATAAAGATTAGCCAAACTAAGAGCAAAAGTAAAGAAAATTAATTACCATCCCATCTGATCATATTTGCAAGCAGCAGAGGGAAAAAAAGAAAAGTCCATTAAGATTTTCTATATTTTCATGACAACATTTTTGCAATTGTTTAAACACCACACTATTATAAGAGAGCTAATATTTTTTTTTCTTCCAATAACAGAGCAAAACATCGTGAGATTTTTTTTTTTCTTTCTCTCCAAATACACCAACAGGCAGGCATATAAAGTTGCCATTTTTATAGATTTCAGTGAACGCCTTCATGATTCTACGACTTCAAGGTGTCATGAATCTTTTTTTTATCATTTTTTACATAGCATGTTTTAATTATTTACAACTGATTACATCTGTATAAAAAAACACAGTAGAAAACCAGTAGTACACATTACTACAGTCAGTGATGTACTTTCATATTCTGTTCACACTGTCTTACAGTGTCAGTTGTTTGCCCCTTGTCTCTGCTTACTCTTAGCCAATTTGATTTACTCCTAAGGTTTCAGGCATTACATGCTTTTTCTTATCCTCAGTCTTCAGAAACTCACATGTGAGAATTTTTTAAACATACACATATTGCACTGAGTTCAAATTTATTTTCTTATTTTTAATTCTTGTGTTCAAAGCATCATTATATACTTTTACTTTTTCCTTTTTGGGTAAAAAAAAAAAATCTTCTTGGATAAGCATATGGATAACCTGCTACACAGGTTAGCTTTTTCAGCAAGTATTTCTTGGATCATAATAGACTAATTTGGAGATGTCAAAAAATAGTAAGTGGGTAAAGCTGTTGTATGTCTGAAGGAGGTAAACCTGAGAAATGCTGGAAGATTAATAGATCATTTAAATGTCAACTAGACAGAATGCCTCAGGTAGGTCTTGATTTTTCACATAAAATTTGATCTCAGAGTAAAGCCTATTTTATTTGTAAAGATGAAGGAAACAGAGCTCCTCTTTGCATCAGCTGTTTATCCAGACTGGCATGCACTGGTTCCTAAGTCTAAGAAAAAATGCTGTTATGGCCATACATTTAAGGAAGTCTCATAGAAATATGTATTAGTAAGGTAAAATATTTAAGAAAACACAGGTATTTCTTGTGGGCCAGAAATACAAGTCTTGAGGGTAAGACCTATAAGCCACTCTGGGGCTCTAGGAAAAGATTATACAAATAACAGTGCATTAAAAAACAGAACCTGAAGTGATGCATGTGATGAATAAAAACTTAAAGGCAGTAGGCATTAACCAAGAATCTTTTCCCAAACTCCTAGAGATAATATCCTTGCCTCTGAAGTCAGGAGGCATTTCTACCACAGATTCTAGATGCAAGGTCCTTAATCTTGTTTGTAGGAGAGTTCTGTTTTTTCTTTTCCCATATCTCCAGCTTGTCTGTAGTTGGTTCCATCAGGAAAATGTGTAGAAATACCTCTTGCAAGATGGCTTAACTCTTTCTTGCAAAAGTAAATGCTTACATCTTCAAATCTCAATTAAAAGAGTTAAGCTTGCAGATGAAATTACCCTACAGTTATCAGGAAGTATAGATTAAAATGAACTTTCTGGATCACTGAATGAAGATACCTGTAGAAGCATTAAGTATAAGTGACACATGTATTTGTGTCATTAAATTTGTTTTTATCTTTACCGTAATCTTACTCTCCTATGAAAAACAGGCTGGTGCCAACAAGATTAATTTTCTTAATGCATAGGACTTAATTCTGAAAATCAAGAAAGCACCTGCAGAAAATTCACACACAGAAAAAAGAGAAGTTCCAAAACTCCATGATATGCTTAAACTCCAATAGAAATAAAACCAACACAATCTTCTGATGTAAAGCATAATGTACACTTTTCCTACTGGGTTCACATTATAGCTATGTTCTCAATAGTGGTATATATAAATTAATTTCAGGACATACTTGTTCATGCATTATTTCAGAAAGTTCTTTCGCCATTTCTCTGTAGTTGGCTTTCATTTCTTCTTGATATTCCAACTGATCTTCCTTTATAAGTCGCTCATTTACACCGAGAGCATGCCCACAAGCTTCAACAAATTGCCTGATTTAGATAAAATAATAAGAAAGATCTTAAGAAGGAATACAAAATCCAAAGGAATAATTCAAAATGCTAGACTAAACTTTACAAGTATTAAAAAAAATCTTTCATTGAATTCTTATCTCATTTATTTATTAAAAAAAAAAAAAAGTACCTAAAAACTTCCTTTAGGAGCTTCACTTTATTGTCTGGATATCTTTTGGTGTTTGTGTCATCTAAGAAAGCTCTTGCATATGCTAGTGGACCAGCATTAACCTGAGAACAAAAATTACAAAATAAAGTCAGTTCTCTGATATACTGTCTTAGCAATAACAGATGCCACAGGTGAATGCCTGATTTAAATTTCTTAGGAGAACACATCGATTTCAAATAAATAAATAAATAAATGCCCTCCCTTTCTCCCTGCGCATAAAAACCAAACACATCCTTATTTCATAAGAAAACTACTGAAGTTGTAACATAAGGGCACAAGAGGTCTGTACAGCACTCAGAACCTGTCCTGGCACAAAGAAACCACTTTAATGATGACAAAGGCAAAGTAACTGCTGATATGGACGGTATGTCTCCTCTGTTTATGAAATTAAGGTGGGAAAACAAGCTAAATCTACTACACCTTATCTATTGAAATCTACTGGTCCATTTATCCACAGAAAACAAGCTGAAAATTCTGCAATTCTAAATCAGTAAAAATGTAATTGTGCTGTTATGGCAGCTACATAAGAAGGGGATTGAGCGACGTCTGACTCATCCCTATTATCCTTTTATAGCAACAGTAAGAGCCCCTCCCTTCTCCTCATCCCAGATGCTAGCTTGACAACTACCTGATTCTGAAACTTTTTTTTAAAATTCATGCTGAGGGAGCTGGGGTTGTTTAGCCTGGAGAAGAGGAGGCTCAGGGGAGACCTCATCACTCTCTATAGGTACCTTAAAGGAGGCTGTAGACAGGTGGGGGTTGGTCTATTCTCCCATGTGCCTGGTGACAGGACGAGGGGGAATGGGCTAAAGTTGTGCCAGGGGAGGTTTAGGTTGGGTATTAGGAAGAACTTCTTGACTGAAAGGGTTGTTAGGCATTGGAATGGGCTGCCCAGGGAAGTGGTTGAGTCACCATCCCTGGAGGTCATTAAAAGACATTTAGATGTAGCCCTTAGTGATATGGTTTAGTGGAGGTCTTGTTAGTGTTAGGACAGAGGTTGGACTAGGTGATCTTGGAGGTCTCTTCCAACCTAGACGATTCTGTGATTCTGTGACTTATTTTTTCCCTTTTTTCTTCAACATGACAACAGTTCATTTGAGATGACTGTGTTTGCTGCTCCTTTGTTTTGAATCAGTTAAAAATAACAGAACAGCACTTTTATTATTGCATTCTCAAGATCCTTATCATATTGATTTGTATTTGCTGCAGTATACACTGTGTGTACCATAGTTTGGTGGGTCTGATGGTTTCTTTCTACTATATTCAGTTCTTGTTTGCCTTAAGCAAAACAAAATGAAGCACAGTGAGATTTTCTGCTACTATCTTCTTCCTGTATTTTGTCCTCCCCCTTGATCTCCTTAGCTGTCTTACCAAAATATAAAACCAACAATGACCCTGTTGAACCTAATGTGAGCAGGCCTACACCTAGGTGAAATATGTTAATTTATGCTTGGCTGGGAAGTCACTACTTTACTCTAGTTTCAGACCACCATAGCTTCCAGAGATGCAATCTTAGTCCTTTCATGTAACTGTCAAATCATCAGTGTTTATAGGAAATACTTTTACTGCTTTTCCTCTTCTGTGAATAACTGCAAACAAGAAGCATATTTCTAATTTAGAACATTCTTGAATATACAGAATTGAAACTAATAACAAAATACTGTTTATATACTTTTTCAGAGACAGAAAGAAGCGAAATAGCTGAACGGCAAGGTATATGGTCTTACCTGAACACTGACACTTCCTTGTAGCTTCAGCTGCAATTTGATCATATCTACTTCAGCTGAAGCACAGAGCTGTCTGAGTTCTGTGACTTTTTTACTCATTTCATCAATGGCTACTTCAATTGGGTTTAAATCAGTATGGTGCTGGTACATTACTGGAATGCGCTTCTTCACATATGGGAAACAATGTATAGCTATGGACAGAATTGAGTAGTAGTGTAAAAAATGTTTTTGAATAAGGTGTACTTTGATAAGATTTTATGTGAAAAATCTCATTTTGACATAATTTGTTGCCCAATTTATTAACACATTAAATAACTAGAAATACTACTAGCAGTACAGGGAAACAAAATAGCTTAGCTTTACATACATTAAAGCAAACAAAGATTGTTGGTACTACTACTGACAATAACCAAGAAATAAACCATTCAAACTTAATTCACAGAAGAAGTTTAAAAAGAATCGCTTATCGTACACATATCTTAAAGAGTACAAGAACTAAGAACAGGCAAGGTTGTACTTTCTATTTCCTCTCAAGTATTAGCTATGGACAGCTGATATTATTAACTAATGTAAGTTCCATTTACCACTACAGTAAGACAGTGATATACAAGCTCACACTTTCAACAGAGACAAGTCTTTTTCTAAGAACAAGGAAAAGCAGCCACCAGGTTCATAGCTCTTGAAGGTCAAAGACCAAAAAAAAAAAAAAAAAAAGAGGATTATCCCTTGAAGGAACCAGTATGAAAGCCTAGTTTTGACTGAAAACATGGAAAACATTTTCACTGATAGCTATAAGTGAAGAGTAGTAAGAACATAGTGAAATACAAGATTTTACTCTCTTTTCCTAATACTCCAGCATTAAGAAACCATACAACTATCTATGTATTCTCAGATGGTGATTTACAAGCATGCTTGCATACAATATTTCTGAGTCTTATTTTCAAGTACATACTCATTTTAAAAGATGGTTTCACAAATCATTGTCTAACTATGCTCTCAACTACTTTGCAATTCTTGTAATCTCGCAACAGTCGTGTGTGAAATCCTCTAAAGGATTTTTTCAGAAAAAAACATAAAACATACAGAAAGGCCTAGTATCAAGAACTAAGTATATGTATATAAAAGAGCAGTTTTCTTTTAAAGGAAATTTCAGTCCAATGAGTACCTGTCAAAATGGTCCGTCGTTTACACTGTTCTTCTACTCCTCCTTGTCTTTTACCAGCTTGAGTAAAAGGCATCTCAAACATAAAGCGGCGAATGTTATGAGTCCTTTCAAAATCTGTTTTTCTTTCCTGCAACTCTTTTTCTTCAAAGTATGGAATTACATGCGTAACTTGAATATATGCATATTTTGAATCTAAATCCTTTGGATTTACCTTTAAAATGTGGAAGAAAAAACACCAAATAGCTACATTGTGAATAAAGTAGATTTAATTGCAGTTACGCAAATTTCAGGAATTAAATTTGGTCTCTTAATCTGTAAATTACTGCAAACATAGCAAATGCTAATGCTCTCGTGGGACTTCTCCGACAAACCACACTGCAGCGCTACAGACATTAAGTCAACACATTGCTAAGAATTAACATTAAAGAAAACTTACTGCTAAGAAATGACATTAAAGAAAAGTTACTGCTGCCTTAAGGTAGTGTATAAAAGATGAAGAAAAAAAACCACACACCGCTACCATTATTTTCTACATTCAAAACTGCAATAAAAAATAATGCAGTTTTGTCCAAGCTTAATAGTGAATACTGGATTTCAAGAGAAGTCACAGAAATAAAAAATATATTTAAAGCCTTTATTTAGAGTACACAGGAAGAACTGTGAAAAATGGAGTACAATATAACTCTCTTGTCTTCCAACACATTAAATTAAACCCCTGCATATGTTCTTCTCTCCTTTTAAAGTTCCAATTTGAGTTAAGAGTACTGAAAAGCCCACCACTGCTGCACTTTCAAGTGGAGAAGCACAGCACTTTGTGATCTTGCAGAATCAAGGAACAGAAGAGATGATATTATGAGAAAATCAATGCAAAGTGTAAAACCTTGAATTGGTTACGGAATGGAATGAAAGGAATGCAGAGAGGCATCTTGTGCAGTATGAGATCTTCTCAGCCTATGGGCTACTACAGTCCTCTTTTGTTCAATGGCTCCAGCTATTATGATGGCAAACCTTACCTTAAAAGCATCAAGAAGGGACTACAAGAGGTCAAAGTTGCAGTTGGACTTGATCAGCTCTGAAGGTCCCTCCCAATTAACTGAATTATACTATTCTAAAGATATAAATGGCAAATTTTATCTCAGAAAAATATTAAATCAGGCTTTGGTGAGGGTGGAGTGAGGTGGGGGTAGGCGGGAGAAGCACCTTTAAAGCAGATTTTTTGCTAGTAGCGTGTCCCAGGTAAAGATGATTATGGATAAATATCCTGGGAGACCTGCAGTCTAATCCTACACTGGCAAAAGTGTAGTATTAGTAAATACTACTAATTGTAAATACTACAAAAATGTAGTATTTAGCTTTTTGGCTGTCCTTAAGTGTAAGTTTAATAGAAGGTGATAGCTCTTCCATACCCTTCAACCAACAGAATTTTTAGATACATGTTTGCATATTAAACAAATAAAGGAAAGTGATCCCAAGTTATTTCAAATTGATTAGTGGGAGGAAGTTGTATATTGGAATTCTTAAGAGAGAATGAAAAATTACTTTGCCAGAATCCTGAATCATTTTGACATTTTCAGATCCAAATTTGTCAGAGTAGAGTTTTTGGAGTCTCTGAGAAATTTCTGAAAGAGGAGTGAGTTTAGGCTCTTTATATATATATTCCTTTCCATCTTCATCCTCAAAGAATCCCTGTAAAAAAATAAATAATCAAAATCTTGGGAAAAAATAATAACCAACATTGAACAATGATTTCGATTAACATAATATTTATGGTTGAAAAACAAACATTGAACATCAGGATTCAAGCAAATGTAAATAAACAAATTAAGCCTAACTAAAAAGAGGTTTCCAAAGAAAATAAAAACAAACAAAACAAAAACAGAAAAAAAAAAAAAAACCAGAGAAATATAATTATCTACTACAAAATGAATGAAAGATAATGGAAACACACAAAGTTAAATTTTTTGTTGTAATTTTATGATGCACCAAGCCTTTGAGATATTAAAAAAAAAAAAAAAAAAGTATTTTATTTACTTTTGTCTTAAAAAGTGAACTTTTGGTACTGTTTCACTTGCCAAAACAGAGATCTCGTTGCCCAGTAGGACTACCTGATTCACAAGTGAATATTTTGACAATGTTTTCAAAATTTGACAATTGATTGGTTTGAAATTTAATTTATGTAAACATTTTAATTTTGTGTCATACTCTTTTGGCATATACTTCTTCATTTTTATTACATAAAGCATTTGTTTTAAAACCATAACTGAACACACTTTGTAGTACATGGAAAGTGAAACAGGTGATTGATTTAAAACAAAAAACCATGTCTGAGTTCATGTTTGAAATCAAAAAATAAATATTTTTGTCATAAAATGAAACAGAAAATAGGAAAGCACAACATATCATGTGTAAACACAGGCTAGTTTGACAAAAATACCCACATCAAACTACGGTGAAATGCAGTAGTTTTTACTGCATTGTTTGCTGTGTAAGCAATTACTGTAATTACCTCAACATCTGTTTCAGTGTCTGTAAACTGGTATTGCTATAAAGTTATAAAAGACAACAGAATACATGTAAAGTTATATTGCTCAGAGTATTTTACAATTCTCCATGCTCAGCTGAACAATTAACAACTGGGCTATGCATGTAGAAAATGTATTACTTGATACTGCGTGATACCATACTGATACATATGCAGTGTAAACACATATTAGAGGGTGTGAAACCGTCCAATACACAGCCAGAACTCTTGTTTGAAGCATGCAATACTGATGTATAGACAACAGTGATTTGTTCTCTGAATGGAACTTAATGTTATTTTTTCAATCGCAGTGGCTCTTAATGCATACCAATCTAAGAAGCAGCCTTGCAAACCACACTGCAGCGCTACAGACATTAAGTCAATACGTTGCTAGGAACTGACATTATAGAAAACTTACCGCTGCCTTAAGGTAGTA
Source organism: Cygnus olor (assembly GCF_009769625.2). Lineage (NCBI taxonomy): Eukaryota > Metazoa > Chordata > Aves > Anseriformes > Anatidae > Cygnus > Cygnus olor. The sequence goes on along the minus strand of NC_049169.1, from coordinate 153,290,702 downwards.
AATAAAAGAAGAAAAAGAAAAAAAGGCAAAAAATTTACTGAGGAAAATGAAGAAGAATTGTACTGGAACTGATAAATGTTTTAAATTAAGTTATTGACAGTATTTAATTATTTCTTAAAGAACACATTTCTCGTGCTTTTTGTCATGGTATCAGCACGAATGATGAGAGTGCACCTTGTAAAATAAAACAAGATTTTTCTTACTGCATACTGCAGTAGTGATAGTTAAATAATACTCACCTGTCCAAAGAATGCTACCCTGAAATAAGTTCCCAGCAGTCTCTTGCCTGTATGCATAACTTCTGTTACTTTGCTGTATGCTCGATGAAGAGTATCATATAAATGAGCAAGCCTCTAAAAATAAAATAAAATAATTATGGGGTAACAGAATAACATAGAACATTCCTATCTTAAAACAACTATGAATTATGTTCTTGTAGTTAAAAACAACTAGAAAGACTATTCTGTTGAACACTAGTAATATGTTTAACACCTGTATCAATGACAATGATATGACCATATACAAGATTAAGTTTTAATAATTTATATTTATTTGAAAGAAAAACATTTTAAATGATTTAAAATTAGTCATTTCAATACACTTATATTTCAGTTACTATTTTGATAGTCTTGTTATGTGACATGTAATGTGTCATGCAGTTAAACTACAAAAAAAAAATCTGGAATTTTTCCTTGCTCAAGTTTACTTATAATGAATTTAGTACCTCAAAATCTCTCCGTTTTTCATAAATGGGAATTATAAGTTTATATATGTCAGCAATCAGTTCATAGCGTTCTGCCTTCCAGAGTCCATCAGCACACTGCTCCAACAATTCCATCAGCACATCCTAGATTTGTACACACATTTGAAAAAGAAAAACAATTTGGTGCTCATTAAAAGCCTGGTAAGCAATTATACCAAAATTCTTCCTAAGGAAAAAAGGAAGATCTTGCTTCAAAACCATGTTCTCTAAATTGATATTATTGCAGCAATCAAAAAAATGCTAAGAGGAAAGAAAACAAAACAGAATGGTCTGAATGTACATATGTAGTCTTTACATTTACCACAGACAGCATTTTTCTTTTAGATACTCCTGACCTTTTAAGTCTACAAATGACACCTGTGTGAAGACCCAAACTTGTCTTACTATACACAATGTTTTTTGAAAGTGCCGTTTCCTTTTTTTTTTCTCCACACAGAACATTTTTTAAACTATCAATAAATAGCATCACCAGTAAAACAAAAAGATACAATACCAAAATCCATACTCAGAAGTGATTGTTAAGGTATACCAGTTAATTTTGTATATTTGAACCAGAATGAAAGGACGTATTAGAACAGTTAGAGAAGCTGAGAAATCCTGAAGGGTCAAAACAAGAAACCACCTTGGCTTTGTTGGGTTGGTCCCAATACCCTGGTAGCAAAAAGATAGTTATTTAAGGTTAAATAAAACTACACTTACTTGTGCATTAGGATGGAAGAATATATTTTGCATATGAGCAACCACCATAATTACAAAGCTCCTTCATTCAGTTTGTCATAATTCTTCGTGTTCCATGAATTTAATTTCTTTTACTTTAATAAGTATAATGAAGAAAACTAAGATCGTGTTACTACTTTGCTCTACTTCTCATAAATTCAAAATCGTACGTCTAACTTTATTAACTCAAATACTACACACAATGTTATAGATATCATGGAACGACATATAGCTTCTATGATGAAGCTGTCATATACTCAGTCACGGCTTGGGCGTGAAAGAGCCACCAAAGATCTCCATCCCCATTCATATACCCTAACACATATCTCAGTCCTCTTCAAGTGTGCTTGGGGATCCAATAACTTCCACTAGAATCCAAATGTGAGAAAGAGAGACACCTTTGAGTACCACTTCTGCACCACAGGGGTCAAGCCAGAAGCCAGAAATAACTTAGTAGTCTTAGAAGGGATCCAATGCTACTGTATTTCCTTCCCCCATTCAGTAGAGGGCTGAGACAGAATGAATACATCATTAAGAAAAGCCAACTTTAATTCTGAGGGGAAAAAAAAAAAGACTGAAAAATGCTATCCTTGTCCATGTGCTTCAATAGTCCCTAAAAATTTCACTTCCCCCAATTATCATGGGGCTGTACAGACTCCCCAGTATCTCCATCCTTAGCAACCATGTGGTGAGAACTGAAAGACCCATGTCACTGCTGGACCACAAGGGATGTCCACAAAGATTTATGACTACCGGAGTGTTAACTCAGACACAAGAGGGCATCCAAATGCAGCAAAATTTAATTTGCACAGAGGAAAAAAATATAAAGAGCAAAAGCTGCATATGGGAAAGCTGACATGAGGAGGGAAAAACACTGTTTCTGGGCAACCTCTCTGTGCTTATCCATCCTCACGGGAATAGTTTCTTTCCGTACATCCAGTGAGAATTCCCCTTACAACATGTGAGACTGCCTCTTCCTCTTTCATTGTTCACTTCTTAGAAGAGCCTTGCTCTTCCCTCAGCCACCTTATTAGTTGGACTTTTTCCAGTTTGATGATCTCTCTCTCAACTGGGCATGAGATTAGAGGTAGGGCATCACAAATGCCAAGTAGAAGGGGGAAAACGTAATTCCCTCCACTTGTTGACTCTTTCTAATATAACCCAGCGTGCAATTGGTCTTTGTTGCCACAATGCTATGCTGATGATTCTTGTTCATCCTCTTGTACACCAGAACTCCTTGGTCTTTCTTTCTGCAGAGCTGCTGCCCAGCCAGTCCATCCCCAGCCTTTACTGACACATTGGGTATTTTTTCCCCAGGTGCAAGGCTTTGTTCTTGTCTTTGCTGAACTTCAAGAGGTTTCTATCAACTTGAGTTTCAGGTCCCTCTAAATGAGATGCTGGGGTCCCTCACTACCCCTCCATTTAGCTTCAACCACTAATTCAATGAAATGCTGTACCCCACGACCCAGATTGCTAATGAAAATGTCAAACAATATTAGCCTGAGTATCTGTGAAGAATACCTGCCTTTACCATCATACTTAAAGTACCCTGTGTGCCTGGGTAAGTACTTATTTCTGATTTTCAAAGAGTGCTTTGCTATATTGAGTTACACTTAAAAGAGCTACAACACTATCCTTTCATTCTGCAGATACCATTGCACTACTGTGCAGTAACATTCAAACATTCCTTAAAATACATATTCGTTCTTCTAGAAAAATTCTTTAATTGTTTGTTCATAACCCATAACATAATTAGAAGGAAAAAAAATAAAAATAAAAAAAATCTACCTAACCAGCCACTCAACAAAGTACCAGGCAGTGATTTGTTACAGGGTATTACTGCAAAGAATATTTTCACTCACTAACTTTACACTATTAAAAGTATTCTCAGTACATTAAAAAGATGATAAAGATTTTGCTCAAGAACTTAGAAATTTGGTTCTTTAGAAGGTAAATACAAAAATGTCAGGATGTTCAGATGGTCTCATAGATTTCTACTGTATAATTTCTATTAATTGTAGGCAAATACTCCTATGATATGGGAGAAGGGAGTAATCTTTCCTACAGCTCTGAAGGTTTCTGAAGCAGTTATTGTCTGTCCCCTTTTTTACTGAAAATGTTTTTTAGCTTTCCCCAAGGATTTTTAAATGGTTATCATCTCGTATTGTTAATATAGAGGGTTAAGCCTTATTCTCTACTATATAACTGAAATTTATAACCCTACCACGCCAATCATTTAATGAGATTCTTGTAAAATGAAGATCTGTTTTTAAACGTCCTGTTTACTCATGTAGGACTCAAGGATAAAAGGGTGAAACTACACCAAGTAAATCTAAAAATATCTTTATTATACAAGTTATTGCTTATATGCTTAAAGTCATTCACAGAATCACAGGATGGATGAGGCTGGAAGCGACCTCTGGAGGCCATCTGGTCCAACCCCTGCTCCAGCAGGGCCACCCAGAGCAGGTTGCCCAGGGCCATGTCCAGGCAGCTTTTGCAGATCTCCAAGGAGGATGACCCACCACCTCTCAGGGCAACCTGTGCCAGGGCTCTGTCACCCGCACAGCACAGAAGTGCTGACTGGTGCTCAGAGGGAGCCTCTTGTGTTTCGAATCCCAGGATGCCCCCCAGACATTCACTACTGTAAACCTGGGCTGTCTCTCTTTGTACTGGAACCTACAGTTTGATAAATAGCTGGCACTTGACAGACATCTGCATAACCATCCTCGATTCTGAGAAACCACCCAGAGTGAGAAAAGGCAAGACAAATGACAGATTTCACCCCAGATTCTAGTACAGTGTGTGCAGATGAATGAAAGCTGAATTGCCACTCCTCTTAAACTACCAAATCACCAGGGAAAAAGGTAAAATAAAATAAACCTTGTCCAAGATAAGGTTAAGCATCTTAGAATGTGTAAATGATACAATTTGAAAGCATTCACTGGCTGGAGAAACACTTCCCCTGGAGCAATACTGCACTACAAATTTATTTGACACATTTTGAAGTTTATGGATTCTGATTTATAAGAATAAAAATCACCCTTCTTGTTTTGGGTTGTGCTATAGTTTTTATTGCATAGCAAGAGCACAAAGATGACAGGATGATTTTCTTCATCTGAGAATCTAAGTTAGTTTTCCTATAGAGAAAGGCTGAAGGGTATTAAATTGTCTCCGTTATATAACACGTACTGTGAAGCTCTCATTTACCAATCTGAAGTTAGAATGATTCATCTCACAGACAGTCATAGCTAACAAGGGACCAGGAAAAAAAAGTATGAAGGCAGATACTGAGTTAATATTTGTGGTGGAGCTGTACTTTGGCAAATTTTATTTTGGAAAACAAACAACAAACCTGAATCAACTTTTTCCAAGTTTTAATCTGCATGGAATCTGGCACCCGACACCGGTCTACTAGCCATAGCTCAGAACCCTCACGGATGAGCTGTTTACAACAAAGTCTAGCAGGGAAAGGATAACAGCTTCCAAGCTTTTGCTTTGCAACTTGTGACGCTCACAAGATTTTAGTTCTACAAGGAGAATCTGACTTGTGCTGCTGAACAGACTCTCTGGCTAAACAACTATTAATGAAATGTACATAGTAACTTTGTTAAAAATGAAACACTATTTTTTTTTCGATGACTAATTTAGGAAATGAGTCAGGGTAATCCTCGCCTTGAAGATAATTCTTTTAAAATGAGAATTAAATTGAGAATTTAAAAAAATGGATTTTAAAAAATAGGAAACTACATAGAGTCTTAAGGCAAATTTCACTGACTTAGGAAGACTTTATATAACAGAGAATACAAAAGACACTTTGCTCCTTTCAGAAACATGAAAGAGCCCTCCCCCACTCCCCATCCTGTCAATTAACTGGTTTTGAGATTTAATTCTGAAGTGACTAGCACCCAGGGAAATCCCAAGTAACATGACTCATATTACCAGGTATAGGAAAAACTCACAGTAGAGGATCATTTAGCTGGGTAGTAGTAAAGTACAGCTTGAAAGATATGTTTATTATACCATCTATCTACCCAACTGTTCTGTTATATAATTTATTTTTCTTAGATTAATACAGATTCCCTTTCATAAGACCATACTGAAGTAGCACTCTACATATGAGTATGTTCCTGTTCATGAAGCAACTAGAATATCTTTTTTGAAGAACTTCTGTTTATAAAGGGTTGCATACAGGGAAAATGAACTTTGCGAGGTTTGAACCCTTTGCAAGATCCACTGGCTTATAATTACACTCTTGGCTTACTTTTGCTCCATGGAAATAATGAGAGATGGAAATAAATCTGGGCAGGGTTCAATGACTCAGAAAAAGCAGCACATTTTTTTTGCAGTGAGTGACTAATCAGAGGAAGAATAAAGACATTACAGTTAAAAAAATACAAAAGATCCTCTCTGACGAATGATTTATCAGGTAGGTGCTGACAAGAGTTTCCAACAGAAGTTTCCATCTACTGTAGGTCGGTAAAAATCCAACTCCCGGCTCACTTAAAACAGTTTACATTTTTCTTTGAGTAACATGCTACATTCATGCTGGATGAGGAGAATCAGTGTTTTAAATAATATAGCATACAAATAATAATAAAAAACGCAATCTGTTATTGGGTATCTTTGGAAACAAAAGGCACTCTCATTTCAAGTAATTCCAACTCCTGCCTTCACAGAAAAGGGGAAGGCTACAATTTTTGTCTTAAAACTATAGAGCAAATTAGTACCAGAATGTGGGAGTAAAACACATGTGCCCTAGCTCTAGCCCAAGGCTTAAAACCACTAAATCTTTCATCTATTCCTCCTAAATCTGTTAGTATAGACTCAGATTGCAGTCAATTTTGCATTTTGTCACAAACTTTCAGCATAAACAAATTAAAACATACACACAAAAATTTGTTGCTACAATTATGTTTACACACCAGGGATTTTTCCAACACAGCTACTGCAACTAGTGGTCTGTCCCTCACTCTATACTGGCAAATATATAGTGTAGTCATAGCAATTTGTATGCTGGTGCTTTATGTAAAATATATGTATATAGCAAATTCTCTAAAGCCTGGACAGCTCATAGAATTTTTTGTTTTATTTCTGTATTAGGATAAGAATAGTGGCTAGGAAAACAATGATAGCATAGGTCATAGCAGTCAGCCTCAGGACTGAAACAAAACTTGGAAAAATAAAAAGCACTTTAATGTGCACCAACTCTAACACACTTATGTTTACTTACTTCGTTAAAGTGAACATCCTGCATTCCGACATCCTCCATCATTGAAGCTTCTTCGTCTATATTAGGTGTGATTACTCTGAAAGCAGTACAGCCTTGCCTAAACATCCCTATCATTGAAAAAGAAAACCAGACAAATTTACCTCAATGCCATCAAGATACATTCCTCCACCAGAATAACACCAGGTCATTTTGTGATGCTGGATAATGCAGAAGACTTATATACTTACCACCAAATTAATAATTAAAAAAAAAAAAAAAAAAAACAGCCTCCCACTGCATGATTAAAAGAGCAGAGCCCACCTTATTCCTTAAATATAAATAGGATTAAAAACCAAAACAAAACTAACAAACAAAACCCCCAACGTTAATATCTAAACTCTTACCTACAAAAGTATGTAGTGTCTGAATCTTTCTACGCTATCTTAAACCTGTACCCAACCTATCCCACCCCAAGCCTACGTTAATCAAGGTTGCTTTTACAGTATTTCATTAAATTGTTCATGCAAGAATGAGGTTTGACTGTCTACATTACTAATAGGACATAACTGGCATATGACAGAAGACAAAAATAGCAAGTTACCCAAAGGAACCACAAATATATACGTTATCACTAGTTATCAGTTGGTTGTTATTAGGCTTGCAAGAAGGTGTAATAACTTAGACAAACAACTCAGTCTCAGATTTGGTCACAGAGAAGTTTCTGAAATCATTGGGGGCAGAGGGGATAGCCTATAACACTGAAAAAGTATCCCGCAAGAGGCAAAAAAGTAACAGAGAAAGAAAAGACATCCTGTAAACCTATAACTTCGGATGGCAGTTCAAGCAAAGACAAGGCTAAAAAGTCATGGTCATGAATTCATATGCTTAAAAAACACTAGTTCAAAACCATAATCAGTCCTAATAGTTTTCTAGCCTACCTTCCATGTATAGGATCAAAAGACTTAAAGTCTGTGGTTTGAAAAAATAGGAGATTATATAGATTTTATTAAGAATAATCTCTAGAAGAAACTTGTAGAAATCTATCTCAGTGGTCTTTTTTTTTCATATATGGACAGCTGCTAGCACAGAACATCAAGATAGGTGAAGCATTCTGAGCACTATTATCACTTAGCATCTGAAGATTTGTAGAATTTATTTTGACTTCTGGCAATGCCAGGCTTCCATATATACAGTGAGAGACTACTCAATGAACATGAATATTCACTGATAAGGTTGCTTAGAAAGGGTATCACCAGCTATTAGCAACTGTAGTGTAAAATTATTATTTATTTTTTATTTATTACTTTCCTAAAAATTTTATTTTATCTTCATGTGAAATGATGACCCTTAAATGTGCAAGTATGTTGTTGTAGGTATGCTATCCACTTAAGTCAGAATTTTTTCCTTGGTGAACACTGAAATGCTTACAACTTCCTCAGGCAAACTATTGTTAAACTATAATGCAACTATAGGGACAAAAAAAACCAACAACAACACACATTTAAGTAAGATTTCAAAATCATACCTTTCCGTGTGAGATATTCTGCAACCAGTGCTGCTACATGGACATAGCACATTGCTGCCTAAAACAGAAACATTTATAAGTTACAATTACAATGGAACTACTGAAAACGAGGTATATAAGAAAAGCCCTAGCCTGAGTCCCTTTTTTTTTAAAAAAAAAAAAAAAAAAAGTAATTTGGTTGTTGCAGTCTGGTAAACAGCGGAGAAAAGATAAGAGGGACAGAGTAGTCTGAGTAGTTTTTTTTTGTTGTTGTTGTTTAAGTTGTCACTGATCACTTTTCTTTACAGAAAAGACAGATTCAAGATTTTTCTTTAACTAAAAAGGTTAAAGCTTAGCAGCAAAATTTTTACATATGGAGGCTGTAGAATCTCAGGTACTGGAGCTAAAGGAGAAAAGTGTCAGGAATTCTCTCTAATTCATACTTTGTATGGGGTTGGGCTTGATTTACAGAGGTTCTCATCTAGCTGTATGGTCAAAGATTTTGTGTTTTTAATGAATAATTAGTCCTTTTTTAGGTCTGTTTTTACAAAGAACTTATATTCTGAAAGTTCTGATCTGGAGACGTTTCCATCAAAATGCAAACTATTAACAGTACTGTGTATGTCTTATGCATTGTTACCATACAGAATAAAAGAAGTACAGTACTAAAACATGAGTAAGATATGATTTCTTGGAGGTATTTACTTGCTTACATGATGATAAGGGTAATAGACATATTTATGAAATTCAGATTGAACAAACTTCCAGAAAGAGACAATATTAATTCTCTATACTGATCCACTAAACACATCAAGACAAAAATCCCCACTTCCACCTCTCCCTGTTGCTGGTATTAAATCTTTTAACAGTCTGGTGAAATCAGAGAGCTTTCTTTTTTCTAGCAACAAAATTGCTATTCATCAATTTTAAGAACATTGGGAGGTTTTTTAGTAAGCACTCTGGAAGAGAATCAAGATAATTCTCTAAGGGCAACTGGAAAGGAATTCAGGGTGTAACTAAGTGTTTAGTTAATTGATAACTGATGGATAGGTTTAAGTAGATGGTCTGATTCTTCTATGGTTTACATTGAGCATTCCTGATTTAGTAGCAAATCAGCTATATTATTTAAACATATGCCTTACATTAATAATGAGAAATGACTTACAGATGTATTTGTGTAGCACAAAATCTTATCAGCCATTGAAGTTAATCTACTAAGAATTCAAAATTAATTAAAATCCATACACGCTTAATAATCCTTACACACTAACAATTACAGTACTTTTGATGTCAAGAAAATTAAGCTTACTAAGAAGCTAAAAACAGTCTGGTCTTCTCTTACCTCTGAAAGATCCCCGTTTTTAACATGGATCCTTGCCATGCTGTCTAACCATGTCTTCCTTAGTTCAGGTGTACTAGCATAAGACTTTGCCAAACTGTACTGGAGGTCTACAAGCATTTCTGGATCATTCTCATGCTCCTTCATCTGAGCTGTAGCCATCAGTACTGTACGAATCCGTTTTGTTAAATCCTTAACGTCAGAAGGGAATGTGGTGTGCTAAAACATGGAAAGTTAGGTTAACTATTATCTTCTTCTATTATTTGCATCATAGAAAAAGTTGAAATGTATTTGTGAAAGACACTGAGAAAGAGTTTTAAAGCAGCGTTTCTATTGTATGGAAAGAAGAATAAAACCAAACCTTAATAATTCTGTCGTGATTGGCACAATTATTGATGATGGAAAGGGACTGCTGAAATCTAGTTCCTCCAATTCCAACAACATCAGCAATCAACTGGCTTACTGAAATAATAACCTTGACACAAACAAAAGTCTGGTTAGTGTATATTTAATATAATACCCTTGCAATGTACCTTTGAAGCAATTACAAAGGAAGGTTTGTTCTTTTTAAATGAAAGATAATTTCTTGAAGTGAAATGGTATTTGAAAGACTTTTTGTTTCCCCAAAAATTATTTGTATGTAACATAGGAAAGAAAAAACAGGCTTGCATAAATTTCATGCACAATCATCCTCTGGTCTAATGACAGACTGCCAGGTAAACTAGTCAAAAGTCATAAAAGTAGTTAACTATTGTTCCCAGCTTCATCAGAATCATTTTATTTCCAGGTAATTCTGTTTTATTAAAGTAAAATTTCTAGGTTTTATTTCTAGGTTTTAGGACTTACAGGTGCTTGTTGCCTCATTCCTTTCTTCTTCAGACACAACATTGTATGCTACTTAACAATCACAGTAACATCTACATAACACAACATTTGCTATTCACAAATAATAATTATCTCCTACAAAACACAAGGCCATTGAATTGTTTTGAATTATTTCCTTGTACTGAACATACTTCTATTGCCATTTTCTTTCTCTTGGAACAGCACCAGCCTTGCTTGAATAAAAAGTGATTTCTTTTATGTCTTTATGTGACAGGACTTTGCACACTAACATGCAGCTGCAAACCTACAAGTACAGGCCACATGACATTTAAAAACACAAAGAAAAATAAAGAAATTATACTAACTTGCAGATGTGTCCTAACAAAAGATTTCTTCCCTGTGTAATCAAAATTATTTCTCATTAAGAAATACAGTAACTGTGAAGCTTCAGTACGAATGGAGCTCAATTTTGAATTACAGTATTTCAGAATCTCATAGCACAGGGCAGAACACATATCAGCTCTACCTTCATAAAACGTAGAAGGAAACTGAAGAAAAAGCAGAAAAGAAAGAAGTTATTCATTAACAAGAACTCTGGTTCTTGACAAAATAAGCAGATCAAGAAAAATACAAGTATATTAATATTTTCAAACAATGGAAAAAAACAGTTATGGAAAAAAATGGAAAAAAACAGTTCAAACAAAATGATTTTTACAGCAATTCAAAGAATAATTATTTCATGTTTTGGGATTAGGCCAGTCCTCCTTATTTACTAATTTAAATTTGGAGTTTTTAGTTCTTAAGCTTCTTGATAGTATATTGCTAGCTAAAGAACTGGATAAGTACCTGAAGATTAATTACTTAAAACTTCTTACCTTATAAATAAGTGCCCTTAAAGCAATGAAGACATTTTTCAGTGCTGTTTCAGACTGATTCTTTTGAAGGAAGCAGAGGTACACGTCAAATACTTTTTTCATCAGTGGGTTATGCCCATGATCAGTCAGCAGTTGATTCTTTAAATTAAAAGTGAGAATATAGGATTTTTGTACTGTACATTCACACTTTAAGAACATACACAAATCATCCAGGAAATTAATAAAAAAATCATATAGTATTACTGAGATGTTTAATAAGACAAGCGTATCTGAACTTTAATTAGATGTTTCTAACATTTCACTAATCTTGTTTTACAAAGAAAGCATTGACTTCTGAATAGACTTATAGAACACAATGTTTTTGTTGTTGTTTTGTTTTGTTTTTAAACAGCTGTTAATTACATTTACTAACAGCTTTAAGAGGCACATGCAAAGAATTAACTCACTTTGGTTACGATGGCCTCAGCAGCTCAAATAGTGGAATTTTCCCATAGCAGTACCTCCTACTACAAGGCTCTTAAAATGAAAGTATTAGTTTTCAGAGTCTTATCTGTCTCAATATTTAAAAAGCTCATTCTAAGGCACGTAATACACACGGTTACTTTTGATTTCTGAATCATCAACAGATGCCTTCCTGAGGGATCTCAGCATAGCCCTTGGCATTTTGGGTGTCCAATACTATAAGATCAAAGGAGGTGATCTTACAATAAAAGCCATGCTGAGAACCAGTCTGATAACATGACTCGCAGACTAGAAAAAAACTAAGTGTGCTTTCAAACATTGTGGATGAATAAATACAAATGCTTTCAGGAGACCAAAAATCTCCAATGTTATGCAAGGAAGATACAGGCAGGCTTATATTTTAGAGGAAGCTAGACATAAATGGTTGGATATAAGCCAGTCAGCATACTTGGTCAAAAAAAAGTATGTCCTGAAACAGAATACAGATGACCCAAACCTATACAGCTAACTGCAAGTCCTAAAAGATGCTAGGCTTACTACTTGCAGATTTATAGCAAAACAATTAAATGTTTTCCAACAAATTTCTATCCTTCTGAGGAAATTGATATAACATCTTTACTTCAGATGTGCCAGCATCATAGGTAGGTAGTTCACTAAAACAACCTCAAGCAGTGGGAATTCACACAGGATCAGTTAAAAGTCTACCAAGAAACAGACGCAACTTGTGATTTCCCTGTTATAACAAGTAACAGAGATATGAGCCTTGCTAGTGAAAGATGACACTAAACAGAAAAAGTTGTCTGGCCTTCTATATAATATGCTTACTATTTCCAAAAGAAGCAGATTGGTATTACACGTATTTTAGTGTAGTTCATTGAACAGCAGCTCCTGATCCTCTTACCTGTTTTACTTCCATCTTGTAGACTATTATGGTCTACTTTCCTTGTAGACTATTCCTAACTACTTTCTGAACATACTACATACAAATAACCTTGAAAGACTGTCATTCCAAGTGTGATTGGCAGCTGATAACTGTAAGATTAGTGATCATTCTTCTGACTTTAAAACTAGGTATCTTCATTTTTCAATTCTGCCATACAGCCTATGGTCAGAGCCAATTCTAAATGCTTTCTAATTAAATTACTTATAAAAGGAATCTCATTATAAATAAGCTTGTGTTTTCATGATTAGACTAAAGGCATTAAATAAGGCATTAAATTTGAATCTTCAAGCAAGGACCTCAATCCAAAGAGGATGTTCTAACCGGGGGAGAAACAAGCTAAAGCTACTATCCCTCCTTTTTATAGCTTCACCTCCAATGTTTCTGAATGCTGAAAAAACAAACAACCAAAAAACCCACAGATAACAAATAAAAACTCACACCCACAGGGTGTGCAAGTGATCTACTGAGATTTCACAGAAAAACTACAGTAGCTCATAAAACTAAAATAGAAGTCTCATCAGTAGACAAATTGAAATAAAATTACAGAAAAGAAATACACACAAATTGCTGTTAGTTACTGAGTGACTTCGTATAAGAAGAGGCCAAGTTCATTATAGAAGTTTGAGTGTATCCAAATATCAATTATGGTCTTGACATAGAACAGACAATTTTACCACTCATTAAGTAAACACTATGGTTTCTAGGAATATTTAGAAAGTTAGGATGAGGGAGTAGCTTTTCCAACAGAATACTGCTGATCAGTAAGGAATGTCTGTACATGTGTAACTGAAGCCAAAGCATTTTGCTGTGACACATTATCAGCTGTCACATGACACAACAATGAAATGCAAAAAATATAGTACTATATTACAATATTTAAAATATTTTTTTAAAAACATTTTAAAAATATTTATTCTGAAAGATAATTATAGGAAATGTTAACATCAAGTCAAGAACAAACCTTAAAAGCCATTGTGAATAATGACAGAGTATCCAGAATTGTAAGGCAAACTTCAGTGGCAATATTTGCTTCAAGTAAAGACTGGTGAAGAACATCTGCATCTGAATGGCCATAGCCTACAGAAATTTCAAATGAAGTGTAAGTGCTTAGTATACTCATTTAAACGTTTCTTATTTCCAAAAGACTTGTTGAACTAGAAGATTAACAAGTAAAAAGCCTTGCAAGAATTAATATTCAATACAGAAAAATATTTCATACGTATTTAAGTATTTGTCAAATATACACATAATTATTCTAGCTTAATTTGCAGAAGATTATAAAAATACATTAAGGATGAATGTCAGCAACAGAAGCATTAAATAGCAATGAAAACATTAAAGTGTCAGATGCTTCATATATATGTATGTATATACATGTGTGTATTTATATAAATATATATACTTACACATATACATACATATATTCCTAAAATAAATACTATGGTAGCATTACAGATGAAAATATGTATTGGCAATTTAGTGATGTTATAATGATCTCAAAGTCAATCATTATAAAAATACAAAACACCAAGAGTTGAAGGAATACAGTCATGCACTTATATGGAGTTGAAGACTGAATGACTGAAGTCATTCTGCTCTGTAGCAATATCATGCAATAACTCCATATTTAAACAAAAAATGCTTTTATGCTTTTAATTCCATATTGCATTCAAATAATTTTAAAAATGTATCATGCTTCAGCACTGGTTAAAATATGTTGTTTATGTTCCTTAATATTGATCTTTCAGAACTAGATTGCAAATGAGTTCTGGTTGCTTTACACAAATTTGGTCTGGACCACATTGATATGTTAGATTTACAGCCAACTTAGCATCACTAAATCAATGAGAAGCATGATGTGAACTTGTTGAGACTAAGAAAGGAAGAGAAGAAATGACATTCTTTTATGCTGACACCCGGCCATTTCTTTCTGCACCCTCTTGCTTCCCTGGCTGAAGTATGCGTGCATACCTGTAAACAGATTTTTTTTCTCTACCCTTATTCAGACTAAGCAGACCTACTCCAATATGTAGGTTAAAAGGAAAAGTCATGGTTTGAAACCTGTATCTGTTTTCAAGAACAAAATTATGAAGCAAAAACTCAAAATGAGAATATAAAATGAAATGTAGGGAAAAAAAAAAAGATCTGTAGAACCTCCACTAGCATATTTTGCCTGCTTTATAGCTCTCCTAAACATTGAAAGGGAGCCAGAATAACTACTAGTTTCTGCGGATTTATACATGCTCTCTGTTCAGAAGTATACATTTCTTTCCTATCTACATTCTCTTTGCCTCCACCTCTTTCTTTTCCCATGTATTTTCTTTATGGCTTCAATCCAATTACCTCTGTAATGACAGAAAGGAACAACCAGTATTTGGAAGCAAGTTTTAGCACAACAGCCATTTGCCAACATTTTTCTTTTAGTAAGTACATCCTTAACCTTCAAGAAATTCAAAGGTAGATGCTTTTTCATAGCAGTCACCTTTGTGTGACCAGAAATCTTGTCGTTTCCATATTGTTGAAGACATCAAGAGATGATCGCTATTTTGAAAACTGCACTGAGGACAGGGGAAATACTCTTTAAAGAGATAATTTGTTTGCTCTTCCAGATTCAAAGTTATTATAAATCCTAGGTTCCAATTTGGTTCCAATTTTCAGGAAGGGTAAGAAAGACGACTCTGGTAATTACAGGCCTGTCAATCTCACTTCAGTGCCTGGTAAAACTACAGAGAAAATTAGCCTGGGAATTATTGAAAAACACTTGAAATATAATGCAGTCATTGGTCATAGCCAACATGGGTTCACAAAAGAAAAGTTCTGTTTAAGGAAATTAACTTCCTTTTATGGCAAGGTTACCCACCTAGTTGGCCATGGTAAAGCAGTATAAGTGATTTTTTAATTTTATTGTAGGAAAGCTTTCAACATTGTCTTTCATGACATCCTTCTGGACAAAGTGTCCCACATGCAGCTAGACAAGTACACCATACGATGTGTGAACAATTTGCTGACAAGTTGGGCTCAAAGGTCTACAGTAAAAGGGGTTACATCAGGCTGGCAGCCAGTCACTAGTAGGGGTTCCACTAGGCTCCATTTTAGAGCCAGTTCTCTTCAAAGTTATTATAAAACGCCTGGATGCAGGACTCAAACTAAATTTGCAGATGATACTAAATTACAAGGAGCTATTGACTCCCTCAAGGGCAGAGAGGCCTTGCAGAGAGATCCCGATAGATTAGAGTGCTGGACAATTGCCAACTGCATGAGGTTCAACAAGAGCAAGTGCTGGATTCTGCTGCACATGGGACAAGGCAACCCTGGCTAAACATGCAGACTGGGGGAAAAGAGGCTGAAAAGCAGCCCCATGGAAAGGGATCTGGGGGTTCTGGTTCATTTTGTTGTTGATGTGAGCCAGTGTGCCCTGGCAGCCAAAAGGACCAAAAGTGTGTATCCTGAGGTGCATCAGGCACTTAGCTAGTTGAAGATAGTTGAGCTCTGCTCTGCGCTTGTATGACCCCACCTTGGGTATCATGTGCTGTTTTGGGTGCTGCAATATAAGACATAAATCTATCCAAAGGAGGGCAACAAAGATGATGAAGTGTCTAAAGGGGAAGCTGTATAAGGAGCAGCTGAAGTCACTTGGTTTGTTCAGCCTGGAGAAGAGGAGACTGAGGGGAGAACTTATTGTGACATACAGCCTCCTGATGAGAGGAGCGGAGGGGCAGGCGCTGAGCTGTGCTCTCTGGGGACAGTGACACGACCTGAGGGAATGGCATGGAGCTGGGACAGGGGAGGGTCAGGTTGACAGAGGTATCGAGAAAAGGCTCTTCATTGAGAGGGTGGCCAGGCACTAGAACAGGCACCCCAGTGAAGAGGTCACAGCAACAAGCCTGCCAGAGTTCGAGAAGCACAATGCTCTCAAGGCACATAGTTTGATTTCTGGAGGGTCCTGTGGAGATCCAGAAGTGGGACTCAATGATCCTTGTGGGTTCCTTCCAACTCAGGATATTCTATGATTCTAAGTAAAAACTGTAGCTAATGGATGGGATTTCAAACGGTTCATTTTTTTTCTCATAAATAATTTAGAATAAACAAATATATAAGTCTGTTCGATTACACTGCATTATTACTAAAGGGAAATTTGGGGGAGTATGCAAACAAAGTAACACTCAGCTGGGCTTAGCTAAAAGGCTGACTTACTACATATGATATGGACATCTGCATGGACATGCATATGAACATGCGTTTAAAACCAACTACAAACACTAAAAATTGATTAATCTTTAATGACTACGGTCTTGACAATGATCATGCGCTGCTATTACAGAATCAGGGTTTATCTCTGTGTACATCTGTGTGTCGCTTCTGTTATACTGAGCTTCCCTCTCTCTTCCAGCCTCAATGATACACATATAGATCCGCCTTCTTTTTGTTTATACTGAAATACTTTTGAAATTTCAATGAAAAACTTAATTTCTTTCACACCTAGGCACAAAACTATACTGACATTCCTCAGAGGTCTGAAATATTACTTATACCATGATATCACTTCTTTTCCTTTGTTAAACGATTAGAAAGGAACAGAGAAATTAGGTTTATAGGTTACACTTATAGACAACTTTACTTGTTTCTAAAATCATGATCCTTTACCAAGATAGGAACTATTTCCACCAGATACATCCTGTCACATAGTGCCCATACAGGATATCTAAAAGATCTATTAAAGTTCTGAAGACTACCCTAGATAAAGCATAAAGTCAAAGTGACAAGTACACAAAACTAAAAGTCAGACAACAAGACCAAAGTTATAAAAATCAATTTAACATTTGACATGGCTTTTATAGCAGCATGTTTTCACTTTACAAAACCATGGCCAATACAAAGTGTAATATCCTGATGTTTATTAAATTTCCAACATTAAAAACACTATTATCACATTACTCAAAGTTAGTTGAATGAGACTTCTATGATAATTCCTTCAAACTACACGAAGAAGAACAAAGCTCATTTTTACATAAGCATGCATTAATTAAAATCTTTCAGCTCACTGTCCTTAAAAATCAGTAAACTTTGAGAAGTTCTGGAAGTATAAAGTTGTTTTTGCACACAGGGCCCAGAAGCAGACATTTCCCAGAGAATCATTTATTTATTTTTAAATCAGTCTTTCTACAGAGTACTTTACCATGCTGTATATATATATTTGCACAGTGTAAAAGCTCTTTCTTTTGTGTATCAAAAAACATGTAAAAATTTACTGCAGCTGTATCTGCTGATATATCATCAGAACACTGCTTACATGAAAAAAAATTTGCACAACTATATAGTTTTCTGAAATGTTTAATTCAAAGAATTGCATTTTTTTTGTATTTAAAAAATACGAGAATGTATTTAAAAACACAAGGCTGTTTTTGTTGTTTTGTACTTTTAGTTTTCCACTAGACTGCACGGTAAGTCTTGTGCAATTAGGTTAACTGTTGCTTTACATTACAGATAATGAGCTAAAAGGTTTTAAGTATCTGTAGGGGGCAGTTAGATATGCTTTAGGAAATAAATGAGTTTAGTGAACGTACAGTTAAGTCAAAAAACTGCTTTACTGCACACAATTCTTTTCAGTCCCAGTGTTGCATTTTACTGGGTTAGTCAACCAGTTTCATTGCTTTTGAAGCTGAAGATTGCAAAATGGTGCTTCAGAATACTTTACGTACTTGCAATTTAAGAGCAGCATATTTAAAAAGATAGGACATAAGCAGATTTCAATACAGCAGTCTTATAGAAGCTGACTTCAACCTGATTAAATCTTACCATTGTCTACAGAAATTCCAAGAACACTTGATATCTTTCTCACACTGAAAACAGAAAAATCACTTCATTATTGGACGCTTTTTCACTTCCAGACAAACTAAATCATGGGCTTCACATTCTCCGTAGAAATTCTAAGAAGCTCATTTCTCCTTAGGAGATGTCAAAACATGGAGATATGGTCAAAGTGCAAATTTTTACTTTTAGATTAAACATCTATAAGATCAATTGGGAAAAAAATGAAGCCTAATGAAACAAATAGAAAAAAAAATAAAGCTTAACGAAGTAAATTCTGTAACTATATGCAGCACAGAGTAGATGTGCCTATAATTGAAAAAAAAAAAAAAACAATTTTGAAATACAGTGTGGTTAACCATGCTCCATGTTATGGCATCAGCCAGCATTGATTGTTTTATCATAAAGGAGGGAACAGACCATCGACTGATTCCAGTTATTCATTTGACCTAGAACAATAAAAGTTATTGAAATGCACTGGTGTGGCTCTGGGACCTGCCTCTGGTGTTGTGGTACTGGTTCAGGATGATGAATGTTACCATGTCATGAGACTTACTGTGGTTAAAAGTGAGAGAGTTATCCAGGCTGCTCAGCTGCTGCAATCTGGCATGCATCATTCCTGTTCTGTTACGGGAAACAGGCAATGTCTGAGATTTTCGATCATGAACTATGGATCCCAACCCCTCCTGGTTCCTGCAAGATGGGTGAAATGGGATAGAAGCAAAAGTTAGACATGTCAACCTGCAGCAAGACAGGAAGTGTTAGTTAAGCAGCTACAGCACAAGAAGTTTTATAGGAGGAATCACAATGCAACCTATTTAATGTTTTACTTATAAAACAAAAATAGGTAGCTTAAAAAAAGTATCATAGCAAACTCCTAAAATCCTTGAAGCACGACAGCAAAAGCACACAAGCAGTCACTCTGGAAATGTTAAATTTACTTCAGAGCTCTTGTGAACAAATATTTGAGAATATGAAGATTCTGAAAATATTCAGAACCCAAAACCAAATCCTCTATTTCGATTGTAAAAAAATTAGAAAAGGGTTAGAAGGACACACAGTGGTAAAATTAGCAGGCATACATGCAACAGGAAAGCAAGAATTAGCTGAGGTATTATCATGGACATCTTACCCAAGCAGGAAGGGAGAAGAGCCATATTTTTTGTTAAACTTGCAGCAATCAAGTGAAGAAAACAGAAAAGTAATCTGTGTTAGCAATCAGTACAGGCTAACTTCCTATTGTGTACCACCACCAGAGCTGATGAAAAATGAAAACCAGTGCTTGAATAATTAATTCCCTGTTCCCTTTCATTCCGTGTTGTTTGGGTATTTTAAGAGTACGTGCATTGATTGTGATATACTTTAGTGTAACAACAATGTGAAAGACTAGAAAGCTACAGTAACTGTGGAAATTCAATACCTCTGCAGAACACAAGATGATTCTACAGCTTAGTTCTTTTTTAGCATAACATGCAGTACACAGACTAAGCAATCAGTAAACAAAAAGGAAGCGCGGTAATCTTCTCTAAAAACTAGTCAAAAGAATTAGTTTAAAGCATTTTTCAGAAGAAAACTGAAAATTACAGATTCCTGTAAATCCAGAGTTTGAAGTACATTAAAGCACAAAGGTTACAATCAAAACATTAAGAAAGCCACTGATTTTTATATATACATATAATTTTTTTTTTAAAGGTGTGTAAACACAGAGGAGATCCTTTTCTGAAAAAAAATCCAGGACGGTAGTCATGTTTGTTGTTTGTAGAAGCAGATTCACATACTATCATATCTAAATTAAAATCTAAAAAGCTAACATCTTAGAATACCTTACTATCTAATGTCAGCAATAACTTTCTCACCAAGTTCAGAAGGGCCAGTATTTCAATGCCATAAGTTTAATTATAATATTATAATTATAATATTATATTATTTTAGTATTATTAAAATTATAATAATATACTTCACCATGTCAACTACAGTGTGAAGTCTAAATGAATTGCTATATTTTATTCTATTAAAAAAGTATTTTGCATTAAAAAACACATTAATGCAAAGATATTCAAATAATTTAGGACATTTCAGAGATTTTCTCCTAAACAGACATCAGTGGGAGCACGCAGGTATCTAGCAGTACTTCAGACATCGAACTGAAAAACAGGAGAACTGGAATGTTCACCACTCACCTTTCAGTAAAATCACTACATTAAATTTCTAAAACATTTCAACTGACATGGTTTTATGGCCAAGTGAATAAACAAAACATTAAAATAAATAATAAAACTTCTTCTCCAAAGACATTATTTCAATGAAAAAAACCTGCTGTAAAAAGATAGTATGAAGGGCAAGTAAACTTTAAAGTAGTTAATTATAAGCACAACACACGTTGTTCTAAAACAGATACCAGACTTTCAGATAGGACACAGAATTATTAATATTAACCAGTTGCTTACTTCAAAATTATATATCATTTTACAATAACTTTTCTACTCCCACACACTAGTGTACACGTTATTATTCCTAATGTACACACTAGTGTACACACTATTATTCTTAGTGGACAAGCCAGCTAAATTAAAATTCCACACAGTACCTGGCTATGTATCGTTTTCCCATGTACTGGAACTGATGTAAGCATACTCTGCAGAGAACACAAAAAGTCAGAGAAACAACACTTAAAACAATCCATTATAAATTTATGTACATTTATTATGTATGTTATAAATTTATGTACATTGGAATTATTTAACTATTATTTTCATTTAAGTTTAAACTCTTAAGTCATAAAACTTAACTTCTCCCACCCTTGAAATTCCTTTCCAAACCTCAAGCCAAGAAAAATTTTCAAAGCAGACACAGCTGCTTTGAAATCAATCATGGATGGTTGTTGTTTTCGTCAAATTGGGATTAACATCAAAGACGTAAGGCTGCCTCAAGAGCACACCTATCTCAACTTATCTGCATCAAAACACCTAGTGGGAGTCTAACAGTGCCAAGCTAGAAGAGCAAACTGTGAAAAAACAGAGCACTTAAGAAAAACATAAACACAGAATCCAGTGCTTCACAGAATCACAGAATGGCTGAGCTTGGAAGGCACCTCTGGAGGCCATCTGATTAAAACCCCTTGCTCAAACTGGGCCACCCAGAGCAGGTTGCCCAGGACCATGTCCAGGCAGCTTTTGAAGACCTCCAAAGAAGGAGACTCCACAGCCACTCTGGGCAATTTGTACCAGCGCCCACAGGTTCACCCACAGGGTAAGGAAGTGCTTCCTGATGTTTACACAGAACATCTTGTGCTCCAGTTTGGGTCCATCTTGTATGGATTCATCTTGTATAGACTTTTAATATGTATAGAGAAGTAATGTTTAGTGTCAATTATTACAAACAAGATTCCATTACATGAAATGAATATATATTATAAGTAATTTACAAATGAACAGCAATGTAAGATGTAAAGAACAGAAAAAGAAAGAAAGAAAGAAAGAAAGAAAGAAACAGTGATAACCAGGTATTACATATATATAGATATATGCACATTTTGAAAAATGTGAATAAGGGTTCAAAATAAGGTGAAAAAATCAAAATGTATGCCCTCCAGCCTAAGTTTCCTTGGTAACAGGTTACTTCATTGTTGTTCTATTTTATTTTATTTATTTATTCCCCATTTTTTAAGGTCTCCAGATTCCAGGACATCAGCAACAGAGTTCTGACAAAACTATTTTCTAAAGGGAATCTTCTTTTACAATAATAAGAAGATAAAGACATATCCTAAAAGACATTTTTTGACATTAAAAAAAAAGTCTACACTTAAACGTGTATTTTTAAGAATCAAAATACTACTGGTTCAGATCCAGTGAGAAGATTGAGAGTATAACCTAATTTGCCAAGCTTATCTTTCTCTACAACTATCTGAAAAGAGGTTGCAGCAAGGAAGGTGTAGGGCTCTTCTCAGGTGCCAAGTGATAGGATGTGAGGAAATTGCCTTAAGTTGTGCCAGAGGAGGATTATACTAGGTATCAGGAAGAATTTCTTCATGTAGAATGTGGTCAGCATTGGAACGGGCTGCCCAGGGAGGTGCTGGAGTCCCCACCCCTGGAGGCACTCAAGAGATGTGTGGCATTTCGGGACCTGATTTAGCATTGGACTTGTAGTGTTAGGTGGATGATTGGACCTGATGATCCTAAAGGCCTTTTCCAACCTAAATGATTCCAACATGGGAATTATATTTTGTATTCCTTAAACTGCTATTGTGATGGAAATCTCTGATAATCAGTAATTTGAGATTACTGATTTGATTACAAACCAATCTTATCCAGCCCTTAAATAAGAGACCACTAATGGCAAAATACTGCTCACCAATTTGGCACAGTTTCCACCTCTTGCTTCAATCTACTACATATGCTCATTTACTTGCTCTGTTCTGTTTCTGGTACAATCAACATAATGCCAGATGTACTCAATGGATGAATTAAAATACTGTCTGATATATATTTCTAAAATGAACTTTGAGTATCACATTCCATAACACAATTAATTACCGATACTACAATGACTGGGCCTGGACTATGGAAACTAAGGAAAACAGTTCAGTGAAACAAGGCATGCAGAAAGACTTCTGTGTTGTCCCACTTCAAGCAGACAGCACCTTCCTCGCTTTCTGTTTATGTATCAGTTAATTCTCATGAACAAATAATACTAAATATGGTTAGGCCTGCTTTGTAGCAGTTGATAACAAATAATAAATTCATCATACATCTTTTTGTTCACAGTATGCTGGAAGACTCAAGAGGAAAGCTAGGAGGACAGTTCATATTCACTTTGTTTCTGAAGTGAAACAATTCAGTCAGGTCAACAAGAGAATCTCTGATCATTTTATATGAGCACAATGATATTCTGAGTACTACTCCCTATTTAGGAACTTCCTGAGATCACTTCTGTATAGACTAATTGCAGAACTATTATGGAATCAGACAGACGTGCAATTACGCACACCAAGTCAAGGATTTATAAACCAAGACTGAAAAGGTATTACTTTTCAAATAAAGAAAGAATAACGCACATACATTTATTTTCACACTCAAGACTTTAACAGCATTGTGAAATGTATGATTTTATGCTAAAGTCAACAAAAATCTTACTCTGTAATAGTGAAAAAGTCCATTAGTTCAGATTTTGTAGCCTTGTTCCAATATGTAAACAATGCATCTAGGAAAATGAAAAAATATTAGAAACAAGACAGTCAGTAAGTACAAAAAAGCATTAATTACAAGAGTTAAAAAGCTCTAAGCTTTCAGATAATGAGGATTTAGAGAATCTAAAAATGGCTTGTGGGGTTACAAATGATGATTACTATTTGAAGTTTTCCTTGAAGCCAATTATAGAATTGCATGTCAATTCTCCATGAATTTCTGCAATATGCTTTTAATTAATCCATAATATTCCCATACATTTTCATATTTTAAAGAGTGATAATTGTGTAGTCAATGGTGACTACGGATTTGCAAAAAAAAAATACGACTTAAGAAAATGTTGGGCTATTATTTCTATAATCTGCTTCCATTTATAGATTGGTCTCAACATTTTTTTTATTAAAAGTTATCATTTCTTCCTTTGTAATTTACAGTGTTTTTCAGCTTTGGTTGGGTTACTATGGCAGCCATAGATTAGTCAGCAAATCAAAGTTATATGCACAGATTTTTTAAAAATGGCTATGCATTTTTTACAAAGTTTGTAGTTGCATAGCCAAGACCTGGTCTCTTGTCAAAAATGTTGCTTGACAAAAAATGACACTTGACAAAAATGACATTTGCTCTTTTCCAGAAGAATCACAACCACAAAACAAATTTAAAAAAGAGCTTGAGCTTCCCAGAAATTATGATTATTTCAAAGTATAAATTAGTGAAAAAGGTTATTTTTTATTATTCTTTTTAGTTGAAAAACATAAAATATCTATGTAATTACATGAAAATCTAACAGTGTGACTGGATATTAAGTACTTATTAACCTTTCAATTCTCATTCTTGATTTAATGGTGTAATAAATTAGAGTTCAAATAGCAGTACATAAGCTTGATTTTTAGAAATTTACATAAAATAGGCACAGAAAATAATTACTGACTTTTGACATTTTCTTCTTTTTTTTTTTTTTAAACCAAGTGGACACCAATCCCTCCCCCTCTTCTCCCCCTCCCCCCCCCCCCCCTTTTTTTTTATATATATTGATCAAGGATAGGCATGATTGTAATGTTAAGGATTTGCCATTCGTGCAGTATTTCTATGGCTCCAGATCCTCCTCCTCCAGGATAGTACAATTCTTTCAAAAATTTCAATGGTTACTACCCCAAACATCCCTGGAGAATGCAAGCACTAATGTCTCCATTCCAGAAATGGAAACATACACTGTGATCAGATAGATCACTTGGTTCTTTGTCATACATAAAGTTCTGCAGAAGGGAGAACTCATCTAGCCCTAAACTCTTTGACCAATCAAGTGTTCTTGACCTCCATTTGCCAAATCAGATTCTACTATCAAACAGAAACATACGCTTGCTTACGAAGTCTTGTAGCCTTACACTTTTCAGGAATAATGAATATTTAATGGCTACAAGTCTTTAGTCAGCTTGAAGGTTGATTGATCACACATTTAGTAAAACAAGGCACAACATGATGTCTATGCCTAAAATATTCTGCAGATTTTTAAAGGGTATTTAAGTCACATGCATAAATCTAAGGCATCATCTCAGATTTATGAAAAATAGGTTGCATTACCTACCCTCTGACATACTTCTTAAGATATGAAGGAAACACATGAGCAGACTCTTGATTTCTGCTTGGTCAAGTTTGTCATATCGAACAACAGAACTTCCTAAAGTGCTGCTCTGTTGGTTCTGAAGAGAAAACAGACGTATTTTGGCTGAAAAGTTCTTAAACTGATAATGAACTAAAATGTTTTAAATTGCCTTATTAATTCCTGCAACAGAAAAAGGATCTCAGAATGAAGACAAAAATGTTTTATGTAGAGACATGTCACTAAAACACACATTGCACACATGAAGCATACAAAATTAAACCTCTTTACCTTTGTTTTGTTTTATTTCCTTCTTTGTACATTTTTTTTCCCCCAGAAGGATGAGTAAGAGGAAAAGTTACCTGACAGTAACTTTAAATCAAGTTAATTACATATAGATACCACAGTGTAGAAATCGGGCATGCCCTTTTTGGTTAGTTAAAATACTTTAAAAATACATGCTACTGTTAAGCTATATATATACACACACACATATATATATATATGCCCCTTTGCTTTTGAAGAGAGTATGTTGAACTGTAGGCAGAGCCTCCACTAAATTTCTTCTCTTTAAAGATAGAAGAATCCCAAGGGATTCTTGTATGGGAATAATGTGTATTTGGTAAAAGCACCTACTGATAAGTAACATGCCATTGCCTCAGAAAAAAACTTTTCCTCCCACTTCAAAATCTAGTTAATCAGCAATACTCAATATTGAAGAAAATCTGTCCAAAAATAAAAAGAAAATCATGACTTTCAAAATATGTACCACAGAAAGAGCTACCAAAAGGAAAAAATAAAACTCTGAGAATATAGAAACAGAGCTTTAGGCAATATCTTGTTTGTAAAAGAATCATTTCCACACAATCAAGCATTATAAAATCCTCAGTCTGAAGCTTTTACAGGTATGCTATATAAATATTTGCTTAAAGGTTATATTATGCCCTTTTTAGTGCCTAACCCTCACTTACTTAAGTGAGGCCACTTATCCCAATGGAAGATGAACCAGGCATTTAGCCAGTTTTCCAGAGAGCTAACGTTCTAGTATAATCGAGCTGTGCAACAGTTTCTACAAAGAAGTTTGATCATCTTGGCCTCATTATCTTTTTAAGGACATATATACCAATCTAGGAGAAAACCCTTTATATCAAAATTAGTAAAACAAAAATGAAAATGAAAACAGACTTAAGGGAGAAAAGCACTTGGTTTCACAAACTACGCAAGAACTGTTTATACTCCAAGGGCAGAACAACCTAGGAACACTCCTGAAAGCAGGAGACATGATAATCCATGACATCTTACAGCACACGCATCAATTGACTACTAAGCCCTTTAGCACACTCCAAAAAAGGAAAGAATCACTATCGTAAAACAATCTGTGCAATCTGTTATATACTAGTCATTGAATGGACATGCAGTGGCATGTGAAACTATATTTAATATTGTAATTTAGGAGGAAATGGACACCTGCATGAACCTGATTACTGAAGATTCTAAAGACCTCACGAACTGTTCATCTTTGAAGTATCTGGTAAATGAGGAAGTGCTACTATACAGCTCTACAGATATTGAAATAGAGCAGGCAATTATAGGGTGGAAGAGCAGAAACTGAATTTGAATTTCCTAGATTTTTTGATACTGTTCAGAAATAAAACTCCCCCTGAAACACTTGAAAACGTACATGGATAAAACTAGGACTACAGCTACTCACAGTTTTTTTTAAATAATCTCACTAGCATATAAAATATGTACATATTAAAATAAAAATAGCTATACTTCAGCAAATTATGTTTCCACAAGCATTGCTCTACAGGCTGTTCTGAAACAAAATTAGAACAAAACCATGGCTCTTCAGTAATTATATCAAACAATGAGAAAAAAACTGAAGATACGTGCAGTGAACAACTAGTCTACTAGAAAGAGTTTGAAAAGCAATGAATTAGAAGCCAGCATTAAGTATTATTCAGGGAAAATGCTAACAGCATGCAAAACATAAAACCTGCACTACCTAAATTGGCAGACCAGAGTAGAATTTTCAAAGGATGGAGACTCCTTTGAAAGCTCTTTTACTTAGTAAAAACACTACACATTAGTAATTAACAACATGAAAGCTAAGTAATAGATGACAGAATTGCCATTTAGCAACAGCATATGTCCAAGATATTTATTTACTTGGTCACTGTCAAAGATTTTTTTAGTCCTATTTATATTAAGTACCATAAGACTCAAACTCTGCTGATATTTAAGCTGATTGGGTATTTCTGGTTTAATTAAATCATGAACTATCACAGGTTTGCCATTTAATGGTATTTTATATGGTTGCTTTGTACATATTTGCCTTCAGATTCAACTGTTGCAAAGAAGTGGCAAAACTGTTGATCACACACTTCACTCAGAAGCTTAAATATACCAAGCACCAAAAAAAAAAAAAATACTTCTTGTAACTGAAGAGGGAAAGCAGCATGCATAATTTTCTCTGGTAAAACTGGAATTGTCAGAAGTGAAAAATCCATAGTAACACGGTTTTTCTTTGCAGGGTGAGAATTTTCTTCTTCTTCTCCATTAGGACGCATAGCATGAGCAGAGTGCCTTCTGAGAAGCTTCTCTCTCTGCCACACGAAGGCATGTCAGGGTCAAGGGGAAAAAGTTAACATGTTGTGACGTGCACAACAAGATCTAAGAAAACGAAACGTGATCAGCATCAATACAAGGTCTAGAAAGACATGACTGAATAACTCATAGCTACTGCAGCCAAAACTCGTACTTTGTAATAGGTTGAAAGTGCAATGATTTAGAAGAGTCAAACATAAGAGAAGTTACCTAGAGAATACATGGCAATTGATTTTAAAAGATTCGATTTAAAATGCTATGTGTACTGCGGGTAGAACAGATAGAGTGAAGATCTCCACAAAAATCAAAGTTCTCCAAACCAGAATTCAGTTCTCTCAAGCAAAATTTACTACACTTCACCTAGTGCATTTACCTAGCGAAAGGAAACCACAACCACCTGCTTATGTTTCTAAATTGAAAAATCCGTTTGCATTTTCTGCAAAACAGCTTAATAAACGCAATGCTAGAAGAGCTCATATGACTCCTGTTCTGGGGAAAAAAATGTAAAACACTGCTCTGCGGTTTTTCTAAAAAGCCCAATTCCAGTAGAGATTATGAAAGTTAACTAGAAATTATGGGTATTTTGTTGTTGTTTGTTTTTATGTTTGGAGGTGTGTGCGCTAGTTTTTGTGTTTGTTTGTTTTTTACCTTGTCAAGGGAATTGCTTTTGTCACTGTGTCTTTCAGGAAGACTGTTTCCCGAGTCTGTACTTATAAGAGAGCCTCTTGAGTCAGCATTCCTCACACAATTAATATTTGGAGTTGATGTGGTGTACGGGGAAGCTAAACAAAACAAAATGATATAAAAATCTCAAACGATACATATACTGAAAAAGTCACTCCATAGTCAGACTTCTAAAACCACCATATATGTATGTATTTCTTAAGAAGGCAAACAATCACATTTAGGACCCGAGGGAATGGCTTGAAGCTGCAACAGGGGAGATTCAGGCTGGATATCAGGAAAAGGTTCTTCACTGAGAGGGCGGTCAAACATTGGAACAGGCTCCCCATGGAAGTGGTCACGGCATCGAGCCTGCCAGAGTTCAAGAAGCATTTGGACAATGCTCTCAGACACATGGTCTGATCTTTTGGGTGACCCTTTGGGGACCCAGGGTTAGACTAGATGAACCTTGTGGGTCCCTTCCAACTCAGATATTCTATGATTCTACATACTTTTAACGAAGGTAAGCTTATTCTATATTTTCAGCAGTGTACGTACACACGCACTTGCAGATTTACGTAGAAATACATGCACACTGATATGTAAAAACATATGTATCAATAGATATATACTTGCATGAAAAAACAAGTTTGTAGAAAACTTCCTCATTTTTCAGATGGCTTTTTTTTAATTGACTAGTAACTGATATAACTAATTACAGCAGATAACAACAAACAGAAAATCATGTTAAGAAAGAGAGGAGGATAGCCACAAGTGCAAGCAGTATTCCACTTAGAGGTGGAAAAATCACAGAATCGCAGAATGGTTTGGGTTGGGAGGCACCCTAAAGACCACCCAGTTCCAACCCCCCTGCCATGGGCAGGGACACCTCCCACCAGACCAGGTTGCCCAAAGCCCCATCCAGCCTGGCCTTGAGCACCTCCAGGGACGGGGCATCCACAGCTGCTCTGGGCAGCCTGTGCCAGTGCCTCACCACC
Source organism: Cygnus olor (assembly GCF_009769625.2). Taxonomy (NCBI): domain Eukaryota; kingdom Metazoa; phylum Chordata; class Aves; order Anseriformes; family Anatidae; genus Cygnus; species Cygnus olor. The sequence goes on along the minus strand of NC_049169.1, from coordinate 153,261,203 downwards.
CTCACAGTGAAGAATTTCCTTCTTATATCTAATCTAAACCTACCCTATTTCAGTTTAAAGCCATTTAAACTAAACAATCATTTTATTATTTACAAATCCATGGATTATGGTGCTCTTGCCATAAGTGACTAAGGCTATTCTTGCCTCCTATTTCTCTGCAGCAAGACAACAACTATAAACTTCGATGGGGGGGGGCAGGGAGGGGGGGGAAACAGCTCTCTTCAGGAAATAGCTTTACTTTCAAATAGAAAAACAAAACAAAACAAAAATCCCCAAAGAAAGATCTCGTTTGCAGTCTGAATTCTGGACCTAACAGAATAGCTGATTGCATTAGAGTTCTGTACAAGTGACAACCAAGTACAGAATCAAAAAGCAGCCAAACCTATACACGAAACAATTACTTTTAGTAATTAAAGAAAAATAATTTGTTTCTGTTTTTAAATGCTTACCAATGCCAGAGATAACACCAAACAGATCTTTAGGAAGATTGTTATCCAATGTGTTTACTGATTTTTGTGGTGTTACTAGTTGATTTGCAGTCGGCAAATTAAGTGCATCATCCTTTGCACTCTGCTTGGAAAAAAAAAGAAAAATGTGATTATTGTTTTCCAACATGGGTTTAGTTAGTAATACATATTTTACCTTCTAGTGCAGAATTTGTTATGTATTTCTTTCTTATTTAATTTCTATTGGCAATGCTCAAAAGCATGTAATGAGACGTTCAGGCTTTTGAGCAAGTCTGAGATAGCCTCAAAGTTAAAGTACCTCAGCAAAAGTTGAAAATATGAATATTCCATACAATTTTAAACAATGTAATATAGATGTTGCCAAAACACCCAGACTACTTTTATTTCAAACTTCCAAACATTTCTGTTGTTAGAAGGGTATTGTGAGTTTCTTTCTTAATTAGCAAATGGAACACAGCAAAATATGGAAAAAAAATAGAGATTTGTTTAATCATTAAATCTTGATTCAATTATTGTATGAGACCATAATATATCAATATACTTCTTCACAAATTCCCTTTGAATTCATGCTCCTGTAATCCTCTTCTCCTACAGCTGTTCCAAAAGCATATTTCTTTAAGGCTAAAAACTCTAATTTCTAGAGAATTAACTAAATTTATTTCTGGTCTGTTTATGTCAGTGTTGGACTGAACTGGAAAACTGGGGTTACAAAAAAAAAAAAAAAACAACCACACCTCCATCTACCACCAACATCCAGTCTTTTCTGCTGAACAGCACAGAAGCTAATAAATCCGTTGTGACTTTAGCAAACACAACTAATTATCTGCATTAGACATCAGGGGAGTATTCTCTGACATGAGTATGTACAAGTGCCTCCAGTACCTCTACAAGAGTAGAGGCAAACTGTTTATACAAATTGTCAGGGAAACTAATGAGAAGTTCAATTTCTGTGTTAAAAAAGGAGACATCATAATTTAATGAAATCTTATCTTACAATAAGTTTATCAAAACCTGGGTAATAGACACAAAAGGAAGGCAATGAAATTGCAGAAACAACTGTTGTTTTTCTTTTGTTTTTGCTGTTTTTGTTTTGTTTGTTTTCTACTTTAACTATACTGTTCCTTCACCTTCTTTTTGACTCCTCTAAAAAGAACAGCTAAAGATGCACTGGGAGAAAAAGTAAGGTGTTATACGGTAGTATAAGCAAATGACATTAGAATGATGCTGCAGTAGTCTGCGAGGCCAGACATTCTCCACAGATTTTCTGAAGTCCAACTGAGGATTACTAAATGTACTGTAACTTGTATGTAGGATCAAGCTGGACAACTATGACGTTAGTCATAAAACTTAGCTGGACCAGAGAAACAGCAGCCAAAACCATGAAAGGTAACTAAACTTCTAATATAGTATAAAGCAAAGAGAGCAAACTCACAGAATTTTGAAACTTAAAACTCTTTACCGGAAACATGCGGTATTTTATATACACATTACCAATAAATTATGATAAAAAATAATTCAGAATACCAGCTAGAAACGGTCACTCACATTGCTTGAAGGATTAACAGGAAATGGAGACACATCTTTAACATTGATCCGTTGAACATTTTCTATAAGCAGTCCAAAGAGTGGCAAGTACATAGTGGCTATTCTTGCTTGATGGCTCTAAATAGAGTTTTACAGTTCATTATCAAATTACAGATTTGATTTCTAATCAAAGATTATTTTTTAACACTATTCCTTAATTACAAAAAAGAAGCATTTAACAAATGTTTGTTATGACAGAGTCAAAATTCGTAAGTTCCTAAGTGCCAAAAGCCATGGTCACCATTACTTCATTGTAATTCAAAGAAGGTCAACAAATTTTCTTTACTGTTTCAATATAATGCAGAAAAAAATCTAAATTAATGTGATTTCAGCTAAGACTAGCAAAGTAAATTAACTTTACATTAGCTTGATAAATTCATGACAGTATCTTAATATTTAATGGCTTCTTCACAGCACAAATGAATCCATGTTTTAAAACAAAAAGTCCAGGAAAAACATCACTCAAAATTTACTATTATGCCTTGTAGCTTTCTTATACTCACTTTATCAATAATAGATAACAGAAGGACAGCTCCCAAATATTAAGAGCTAATGTTTAATGAAAATAAGAGCTTTAAAAACAGTTTGTAAAGAATCTAAGCACAATAGTTAAGTTACACTATACCAAAAATACAACAAACAGATGTAAATTATGCTAAAAAAGGTACATTGTGCTCTCATTTGGTAAAAACATTCAGGTTTGCAGATTGAATTTGATACAATTGTCATAACTATTTTCATCACAGACACAACCTGAGTAGAAATAGCATGGCTGCAAATTAATAAATTTTTGTGAAAGAAAAAAAACACTCTTACATGTGTGCACACTATTATTTTGTACTACTAACATAGAAATACACTTACCCTGGAAGCATATCTATCATCAAAAGAATGCTTTATCATCAAATTCTTGAGCACACTAATAGCAATCTGCCGCACTTCTCTGAACTCCTGTAATGCATTTCCCACCTCCCTTAGAAGCAGTCCCACTAAGAAGTGATTCTTACAGAACTCATCTGTTAGTGAATAGTCCAGGTGAAGGTCTGGAGGTAAAGAAGTTCTATGTAAGAAATGGCATTATTTAAACTAATTTATCAATTAACTTAATATTAATATTAATATTTCCAAGGTTATTGGCAGTCATATGTATTCATATTCAGATATTCATTAATATAATCATAAATATGCATGTGTTTGTATATATATATATATATATATATGTGTGTGTGTGTGTGTCACATTAATGCATAATTATGCAATTATTAAACAGTGATGTATATTCAATCAACAGAAGCTGGAAAAATATAAATATTTGAAAATATATATTTTTAAATCATATGTTCTTAAAATATTGTCCAATATTCAAAAGTCTTCCTAATAAAATTTACATGGATCAGTACCTTATAGCTTCATATTCAACTTTTAAATCTATATTTATGCACTGAAATGGCACATAGTGCATAAAGGTTATGTACATCCTATATTTCAGAAATTTAGTTGTATGGCAGAAAGAAGATTTAGGTTTTGGTCTGTAGTTCAGGCCCAGGTTAGTAAACTTGAAGGATTGCAAGCAAAACATGGATTTTACAAGTTTTAGATTTTTGTGCCGCAGTTTTAAGTTCCTTCTTCAATATCTTCCATATGCACCTATTACAAATATAGACTTTAAAGCCTGCTAACAACTGATCTTAGTTAGTTCATAATTTCTAAGAAAATAATCCCCAAAGTTTGCAATGGATAATAAAAGCGTAATGAAGAGACTGCGTTTGCATCACACATGCCCAATTTAAACAATTTCATCTCATCAGCACACAAAAGGACACAAAAGATATTTAAACAAACTAACTTAAATCCATATAAATTAGAAGTGCATTGTAATACAATAAGCATTTTTTGCTACATTTGATTAAATTACTATATATTCTAGAAATATTTACATATTCAGTGTTAATTGCACTAGAAATGGGATTGAAGAACATTTAATTTTAACATTTGGCTTTAACCATTACAATGTAATTTTATCTCACAAAATATTTCATATCTCTTAGTAACTGTAAGTCTATGCTAAGCCACATATAGAGATACATATATAGACACACACAAAAACACACAGCACATCTTAAAGTCAAACTGCTCCCCTACAGGAGTATTTTATGTACTAAAAATAATCCACCTAATTTATGGAGTAAATATATAACAAATTAAGAGAAACTTTAGCTTAAAAAATCTTACTAGAATGTATATAATTTAAAAATATCTACAAAGAAGCTTTTTAAGAATTTCTCACATTCGCTTTGATTGCTCAATAGAATAGTAAAAGCCAGATACTAATCTGAAAACACTTTCATTTTTGAAAGTCCTCCCACTACAGGAATCCATGAAATTGGAAAGAAGCAGAGATACAATGGCACAAACTTGCTACAGTCCTCTTTGTAACTCACATAAGAGCCAATCTCATGTCAACTGAGATCTCCTACTTGGGACACCAACACAGGGCCAGAAACATTTCCAATAAAGGTCTTCTTTCCTGGCCAAACTCCTAGTTCACCAGCGAGCAGGATTTTACACTGTTCTTTACTGTGTAATCAGAAACACTATTTTTTCTATTTTTGCTATTCTTTGAGGAATAAAAGGAAAACGCCAAAGACAAGCACAAGCTCTATGCAGTCCTCTAGCTCTTACTCCCAAATCTTGTTCTATCCCCTTGATGAAAGCTTTAACTAGCTATACCCAAATTTACTAAGCCAGTATTTCAGAAAAAAATTTAATCTAATCCACAAAAATACAATTTTAGTCAGCTTTACTTGTTATCTGTAAAGGTACTTTCCTCATTTCTGTTTATGGTTGTTTGCTGTAGTTCAATGCTTGGAAGACATTAGTAATATCTTCAGAGCCACAAATATAATAACTAACATACTGTTTGTTTTGGCTCAAGGTTTGAAGTACCAGGAGCCCAGATGGGCTAAATAGGGCGCTCATGACTGAGCTACGGTGCAAAAATTCATGAACGTGAGATGGAAGCAAAAACAAGGTACAAAGGAGGAATGGTCACGTATAAAGGGATAGTGCCAGGAAAGCCATAGCTCAGCTACAGCTGAAACTGGTAACAGACTGCAGTGGTGCGGGATCCCCCCTCCCCAGGCCACTCTGTGATCTCAAGGTAAACTAATGTTACGTTCTTGGCATTGTTACAAGTGCAGTGAGTCGGGATAGTTAGGCACTCCCTAACTGTACCTGGAACTCCTGCTACCTGGATACCAGAACCATACAATCTGGAAGGTACTAGATAGTACGGTTGGTTGGCAACACAAGAATTACCCAACCTGAATTGTGGCCAGGATGGAAAAACACTGACTATAGCCAACCATCTCACAGTCCTATAAATACCGGTCCTAAGCAAAGAGCCCTTTTGAGCTCTCCAGAACCAGAGCGGGCTATGACCTAGGATCTCCCCCTGAGGTGGGACACCTCTCAGGGCAAGACTCCTTGAGGTTCAGTGATCGTCCGCTGAATACACCAACGCGGAGGAGGGTGAGTAATTCACCAAAAGAGGAGAAGTTCTTGAGCACGCAACTGAGTTTAGTAATCCCCAGTATCTTGTTGTACAGACATCCCTAATCCCTTACTGCATAGAAATCCCCAGTCTCTTGTTGTATAGAAACTGATTCCTTGCCTTAAGTCTTCTGTGTGAACCTTGCCATTTACAAATCTTTAACTAAGTCATTGTTTTTATTGTAGCAAATACTACCAAACCATTGTGTTAAATAGGCTAATGATTAACAGATGATTAAGTGCTACTAAAGAAAAAAAAAACATACAATCTATTTTTTGACTTACCCCAAAGGAATTAATAATAAACCTTAAACTGCTGATACATCAGATCTGCGTAAAAATGTCATTCATGACACGGACATCAATGGCAACAAGAACAGTTTCTACCACTGTAGTAGCATTAAATGGCTGAACAAGGAAAACACAGGACATTTGCTGAATGGAGATGGTGATTTAAAGAAAGTGGAGTTGGGTAAGACCAAGGTACCTTCGTTACCTTCACTGCCATGGTTCCTAGGCCTTAAGAGTCTAGGGATTAGGTTCAAGAAAGGGATTTATCAGTAGTGGATGAGAATCATGTCAGGGATCTCCTAAGAGACTTCCAACCATGCAAATCCATGGCACCAGATGAGATGCTGAGAGAGTTAGCTAGTATCATTGGAAGGCCACTCCCTATCACCTTTGTTAAGCCATGGAGATCAGGGGGCTCCCATAATCAGTGTCTTGCAATGACTGAAGAAAAGCAGATGTAACACACATCCAAAAAAAAAAAAAAAAAAAAAAAATTAGAGGACTCACATTGGTCCCTGGTACATTCATGGAGTGAGTCCTCTTAGAAACCATTTTTTGACATGTGAAGGAGAAGAGTATGACCAGGAACAGCCAGGATAGATTTATCCAGGGTAAACCATATATCCTGGTTTAAGCTGGGATAGAGTTAATTTCATTCTTAGTAGCTGTTACAGTTCTGTGTTTTGGAGTTAGGATGAGAATAACGCTGATAAACACACTGATGTTTTAGGTGTTGCACGACAGTGCTTACACTTAGTCAAGGACTTTTCAGCGTCTCATACTATCCTGCCAGTTAGGAAGCTGGAGGTGCACAAGAAGCTGGGAGGGGACACAACCAGGACAGATGACCCAAACTGGCCAAGGGGGTATCCCATAGCATACGACAACATGCTGAACATTAAGATGGGTTGGCTGGCTGGGGTGGAGGAGTGCCTGCTGCTCAGGGTCTGGCTGAGCATTGGTCAGTGGGTGGTAAGCAATAGCATTGTGCATCACTTGCTTTGTATATTCTTTTATTATCCTTCCCTTTTCTGTCCTATTAAACTGTCTTTTCTCACAAGCTTTTGCATTTTTTTTTCTCCTTGATTCTCTCCTCCATCCTACTGGAGGTGAGGGGTGATTGAATAGCTGTGTGGTGCTCAGCTGCCTGCCAAACTGGACCTGACCAGTCAAAGCTTTTACATACTGTAAAAGGGGGTAAAGTTTCTGTAGCCAGCTGGAGGAAAGGAACTCATCCATGAGTCAGTATAGAGACAGAGCATGCTTGACTAACCTGCCTTTTATAAGTAACTTATTAGATCTGTGGATATGGGGAGAATAGCACTTGCCAGCATTGTCTCTGACAGCATCATTGAATCTAACCTGGGACATTACAGTCTATGTGAGTAGACACCTAAATGTGCCAAAGAGCTACGTGGATCATTGGGCTCAGAGACTGGTGTTTAATGGCTTGTACTTTACTTGGAGACCAGCTACAACAGGAGTTTTCCAGACTCTATCCTATTTAAAACTACTTCATCCACAACCTGAAAGAGGAAATGGAGTGCACCCTCCTCAGGTTTGTGGACGGCAGAAGACTGAAGGGTACAGTTCATATGCTTGGGGGCAGGGCTGCATTTCAGAAGAATCTAGATAGGCTAAAGGAACTTGAATCAACTCAACAGGGACAAATGTAAAATTCTGCACCTGGGATGGATGAACTCCCTGTAATGATACATGATATCGAACGACTGGCTTGGGAGCAGCTCTGCTGAAAGCAATGTCCTGGTGTACAGCAGGTTAAATAGGAATCAGCAGGGCATCCTGGCAACAACGAAGGCTAACAGCATACAGGGCTGTACCAAAATCAGCATTATCAGTATATCAAGGGAAGTGGTTATTCCTCTCTATTGACATTTATTAGACTTATCTGTAATGCCATGTGGAGTATTTGTGCCTTCTAGTACAAGAAAGATAAGTTAACTTGACTGAGCTCAGTGGAGTGCTGCCAAAGTAGATATAAGGCTGGAGAGCACATGCCTTGCCAGGAGAAACTGAGGGAACCAAGCTCATTCAATCTGCAGAATGAAAGGCCTGAGGTGACTTGAGCAGGAAGGTAGACTACAGACCTACTGAAATCCCTTCACACCTGAATGATTCTATGGAAAAAAAAATACACCAGGCCTCATGCTGCACACCTGCCTAAAGGAATGTTGCAGCTTTTAATTCACTAGCTGTGGTAGTCTAACTCAAAAACAAAACAAAGAAGCAAACATTCATAGCAAGAAAGAAAGGCAAGAGTCAAAGACATAGTTTACCACGTTTCAATAACTAGGTACTTTGCACAGATTACTCTGCTACCTAAACTGTTCCTTTGAGTTTAAAGAGATCAAAACTTGACATTTCCATTTAATAACACTGAGGTTTCTAACACATCATAGACCTGAATTTACACAGCTTATTTGTTTATTAAGAAAAAGGTGACACCTGAGAAATACATCATAGACTTCTTTAGAAGAATTTACCTTGGTATCTCTGAACTCTGCCTTTTCCAAATGGCATTGGTAGATTCAAAGGTATGTAGTGCTCATGATTACAGACTACACGGAGAAATTCAAATTTGAATTCAAAAAGAGTCTGCAAAAATAATTTTAAATTATAAATTAAACAACTGATGCAGCAGTTTGAATAACATTAAAACCAGCTTTCTTACACACAAGGGTGATTTCTCTCAGTTTTGCAGTGTGAGGGATATAGTCCTGTCAATGTTCTGTATGTCAGCAAAAAATACTTTCAGCACAATTCATACTTGACAGCTGGATATAATTCTAATAATTTTGGACAATGGGAACAGGGATTTGGACATGCATCCATACATAATAAGCTATAATATGCTATAAGAAAAGTCTGAACTCTCAGAAGAAATTTTCTGGATTACTGGTACAAGGTCTTCCCACTACAGTAAATTTATAGAAACTTAGATATTGAAGATCCACCTAATGCTTCCAACTTTAACCTTTCACATTTATGCTCAAAATTTCTGCTTAGTGTTGCCCACCCCTCCTCGTTTTCTCAATATACATGCTCTGCAGTTGTGAAGTTGCACCTGGAGATGTGAATCAAAATATGAAAAAGTGGTTTTGTGGAAAAAAAAAAGATCTAGGCACAGTGTACGTACTTACAAGTAACATGCTTGAGTGTAACTAGAAACAAGTCTGAAGGACTCTATCCACATGCATCAAAAAGAAGCAACTCCTAAAACTAATTTGTTTAAAAACAGAGTACCTTTGGATCTCCTGGTGTAAAGCAGCTGATGTAGTTATTGATTTGCTTGAAAACAAAACCTCTGTCCATAAAAGTAAACACCTCTGGGGGAAAAACAAATAAACAAACAAAAAGATGGAATTGATTTAGTATTGCTTCAGTGCTCAGTACTTGTATTTCACTAGTTTATTTTCCAAACATATTGATATTTCAGTCAGTTTGAACATAAAAAAAACAATAAAACAAGCAATTTAAATATACGTATACATATATGCATATCAAATTTCCCCTTATAATCCAGAATGTAAACTGCAAATAAAAGAACTGTTTGAAGATAAGAAATGTATCTTGACAAACAAAAATGACATGTCATTAGCAGCTTTATCTACCATTTTATTCCCCATGCTCTTTTCTCCCTTACTGGTTGAAAAAAGAAAGATACTAAAAGACTATCCACACCAAATTCATGAAAATAAACTTTTCTGGGATTAAAAGATAACTAGATGCTATTTGAAAGGGGGGGGAGGGCAAGGAAAAAATAAAAATTTTGATAAAATATAAATTCATTAAAAATCAAACCTCTGAAAAGATGTACTTTTGATCACAAAAGACAAATTGTATTTCAATGCACCTTAACTTGGACATAGAATTATACTTTGAAAGCATTATGCACGTTCAGTTTTATATGGGTCAGCTTTAAAATTCTTTAAAATCCATGAAGAAACAGTATTACTGCAAAAGTAACCACAAAGCCTGTCACTTGTGTACCTACTTTTATAAAGGCAGCAAGGCTATGGTTGGCATTTTTTGAAGCCTCTGGATTGTCTCTGTACTTCTGAGTGATGTGTGGCATTAGCATATTAACAACCGTCTCAACTGCATGATGAAAGGAAGCGGAAAATCTCTGGTTTCGCAAGAGCTAGAAGCACAAATTCAGATACATATTTAATATGGTTTATAGCACTAAAATATATGAAAACTTATTTTACATTAGATATAGATAACCTGACAGGGAAGGAAGACAAAGCATTAAGGTTTTCAAATTCTCACTGTAGTTTAAAATAACATTTTATTTAAATTAAGATTTTCCTGAGCCTTTTGTAAATTTTCATCCACGCTTTTTTTTCTTTCTTTCTCATCATCCACTTCAAATCTCAGCTCTTCCAGCCTTCAGAATCTTACTCTCCACATTTTAAGTTTTCACAATTAGAACTATTTTCCTTTGCTTTTACATACCTTCTCACTTAGCTTAACAGATCTCCTCCACATTCATGATTTACTTGCTTCTACTCACAATCTATATTATCTTCATCAATTATTTCATACATCCCGACCAGTATTGGTCAGTAAGTTCTCTTCAACTTATTGCCGCTGTAGAGCCTCTTTTATTTCTCTACATCTTACAGTCTTGGATAAATTGTGTTTTGTCCGAAGGGACTTAATGACTGGGGGGGTGAGGCTGAAGGAGAAGCTAGCTTTAACAAAAGCCATTTTAACTGTACAGTCATTATTGCTTTTCTTTCCGAAAACTGTGAAATCAAGATATCCAAGTGCTTTGAATACTCTGTCATTTGCATACCTTTTTGAACTAAATTGAATGCAACATTCCTAGGCAGAACAAGTCATTGGCAGGGCACTACAGAAATCAGTGATTATACAATTTGCTCTCATTGTGTTTGAGCTGTGCTCCGAAGTCTTTAGTTCTATCTTAAGAAAAATTAGCTTTCTAAATATTAAGGTCAGAAGAGATACCCATATAAATATCAACAGTATTTATTAAAGAAGTAAGGCATGCCAGTCAGTGTCCTAAAATATGCTTGGTATTTTTTGGACAGCAATTAAATATTTTTAAAATACCACAAAAATCTTGCTATAGAAATAATTTTGCTGTACCTAGAACTGCAGAATTTTATCAGAACTCCTAAGTAGAAAATATCTGAATGCAGCTTTACTGATTTACCCAATAAGACAGAAAAAAACAAGCAAAATACTTGAGAGAAGATCTGCTCTTTTTCTTTCATATGACAGAAAAGATGACAATGAGGTTAGTTCTAAAAGTGAAAATGTTTTTTTTAACATCATATGTGAAGAAAATAATTAAAATCTGCAATAAAATTCAGTTCAGTAGTTTTCTTTAGCCATGAAATCTACATCATAGTATTGCAGGAGAGTAACAAGCAAGAACAGCAATACACAGCAAAGAACTAGAATCTAAAAGTGTGTGTTAGGAGAATTTATTTCCATTATACAATTTGAACAGTTCATATTTGAGGGTTGCTTTTGAAGATACTATTGAAAACAAATAAGATGTTAACCTGAAACGAATGAGGTTCCTATACAAGAAATATACCTAACATACAGAAGAGAAACAATCCAAACCTGAATGGAGCTCAAGAATAAACTGGTACAGGGAACAGCAGGACAAACAGAAACTAGAAGGGTATTTTCCAGTATCAAGTTTTGTTTGTTTGTTTTTATTTAAGTATGATTACTACACATTTCTATAACAATACCTGTAAGTTCTAATAAAAAATGTGGCAACATTTTGGTAGTTTCAATGTTTCATAAAAAAATCTCTGCACAAGCTGTTACCATCTTAGAAATATTTAGGGCTATAAAACCTACTAAATCGATGAAAAACTTCACTATGCTTCCTTATCTTCTGAAATAGGATGGGAATCAAAGAAGTTAGAAGTGTGATCAGTATTTAGGTCACATTTGTGTGTTCTATTTCTTTCTGGCAACTTGAAATCATAAATAAAATGAAACTAGCAGTTAGCACCTTCTTTGAAAAGTCACAGTTTTTTCATTAACGGCATTTGCTCTGCTTTATTCACAATCATGCTGATACAAGGTAATCAAATCTTTCTCAGTCAGCTGACACACACTTTCTTTACCAACTTTGTTTTCCTCACAAACGAAAATCTTGTTAAAATTGAGTGTCTTCCTCAGATGCATGTGGTCTCCATATTTAATTCGTTATATTTGTTATTAGGATTACATGGGTCAGTAAAGGTTCACTAGCTTCGAGATAATGAGTCAGTATAATTACTATTTCCTTCCTCCACAAGGATAACAACAACAATTAAAAAAAACCACACTTTTAGTAATGTGAATGCTCATCAATGGTAGTATACCATACTTTGCAGGAGATGCAGATTAAGGGAGAGAAAACTAAAATCATGGACAATGGCTGAGTCATTCTGAAAAGTGAATTTCATCTGTCTTTTTGTTTGTTTACACAGACTCCTGCTTTTAAAAAGACTATATTCTACTGTGCTTATTTTATCCACCATCTGATCTCAATTTAAAAATGTAATCACTAGGGTAAGAAAGTTATAATTAAATTAAGGAAATGGGTTTGCATGATAGCAAGTTAGCGGTTTATTTGAAGTGTGTTTTTTTTTTTTTAAATATATATACTTTTTCCATACTTGTGAGGATTTTTGTAGGTTTGTTAGAGTCAGGAAAAATTATCTAAACTCTGTTTAGCTAAGCCAAAACAACATTATTTTGCAGAACATCACCTAACCAAATCCAGCAAACATCCTCAAGCTATACAAGTTTCACACACGTCATGTTTTAAGAAACTTGCCCAGCTATACCACATTATGTAATTCAAGAAGATACTGTTTTTTAAAAAAGTCGAATACTGTAAAATAAAAAGCACTGCTAGGACTGTCAGGTAAGGACTGAAACCAACAAAAATTATTTTATTTCTTTCTTCCAATATCATTTTTAAATGATACAATTTTAATTCAATTCCAGAAGTCTCTGGAAAATTTCAACTTTAAATAAAAATCAATGTTTTCTGCTTTATCAGATTATATGTTCATTTCCATTTCATTTATTAACTAATACAACTAATTTAATTGATTATAATAAACAAAACCACAAAATACAGTGTGGTAAAATAAGAAATACTCCATTCATGGAATGAACAAAGGCACAAACTCCTTCCTCAAGGAATATCAAATCAATAAAGGAAATGTACATTTATAGATCCTCCTGTCTTTTCCTAAACTATTTGAGCAGATACCACTGAAACAGCAAAATACCAGTGAAGAACAGAAAGAAGTCCGTATGAATATTTTTCTTTGGTTTGAATAAACTGCATTTCTATTGTCTAGTAGTATACAAAATCATAAGTTTTGTCTTTTTGCTAGGAATTCTGAGGAATCCCCAATCAGCTGATCAGTTAACACATGAGCAAGAAGTTTGATATCCTAAACCCAGATGGATGCACTACACTGCATGCACAGAAGCCTCCCGATGCATATATTTGTATTCTGAAAAATCCTAAACATGATACCTATCGTAGTTGCCTAGACAGTTTATTTTAAGAAGTCAGTGATAAAGGCTTGCTCTCTTCAGAAGACACCTAAATCTGTAGTATTAGCACCACATAAATGCCTGCCCCACCACCCCTATCTGAAGGCCTATTTCTAGGTTAAACCTTTACCTGGTATTTGAAGGATGTTTATGTCATTTAATATTATACCTACATGACCACATATTTTTGGGTAGTGCTTACATCAAAGTCCAGTGTTGACTACTGCTTCCAGCTTCACTGTAGCATAATATAGCATAGCATAATGTAATAACAATACCATAGCATAATATGGCATACCCAATATTGAGGTGATGCTGAGGGCACGTTGACCTATGCCCTGCAATATGCATACTGGACCCACCTCACAGGGAGGTCTGCTGCCTCCCTGGGGCCCGGATTAGGGACATGAGGAGGAAAGCTTCCTGCCTGGGTTCGAACCTCAGACTATTACCCATTACTGATTTTTCAGGTAGGTGGTGAGGAAGCTTCATAAGGAAGTCCCTTGGGATGTGGTCCTGAAGGGCAAAGGAGTCCAGGAAGGCTGGACGCTCTTCAAGATGGAAATCTTAAAGGTGCAGGAGCAGGACCTTTCCACATGCCAAAAGATGGCTGTAGATGTGGTCTACGTAGACTTCAGAATGGCTTTTGACACCGTTTCCCACAGAATTCTCCTGAAGAAGCTGGCTGCTTAAGGCCTGGATGGGTATACGCTTCATTGGGTTAAAAACTGGCTGGGTGGCTGGGCCCAAAGAGTTGTACTGAATGGAGTTAAATCCAGGCTGGTAACTAATAGTGTCTCCCAGGGATAGGTACTGGGGCAGTTTTCTTTAATACCTTTATCAGTGATCTGGATGAGGAGACCAAGTGCACCCTCAGTAAGTTTGCAGACAACACCAAGTTAGGCGTGGGTGTTGATCTGCTTGAGGGTAGGAAGGCTCTGCAGAGGAATCTGGATCGGCTGGACTGATGGGCCGAGGCCAGCTGCATGAGGTTAAACAAAGCCAAGTGCCGGGTCCTGCACCTGGGGCACAACAACCCCAGGCAATGCTGCAGGCTGGGGGAAGAGTGCTGGTGCCTGGTGGAAAAGCGACCTTGGGGTATTGGTCCATAGCTGGCAGAACATGAGCTGGCAGTGTGCCAAGGTGGCCAGGAAGGCCAATGGCATCCTGGCTTGTATCAGGAACAGTGTAGCCAACAGGACCAGGGAGGTGATCGTCCCCCTGTACTCAGCTCTGGTGAGGCTGCACCTCAGCGTGCAGTTCTGGGTTCAGTTTTGGGCCCTCACTACAAGAAAGACATCGAAGTGCTGGAGTGTGTCCAAAGAAGGGCAACAAAGCTGGTGAATAAAACAAGTCTGACGAGGAGTGGCTGAGGGAACTGGGGCTGTTTAGCCCAGAGAAAAGGAGGCTCAGGGGAGACTTTATCATGCTCTACAATTGCCTTAAAGGAGACTATGAAGAGGTGGGTGCTTGGGAGAAGAGCCCAAACCGAAGTGATAAGGGGAAATAGCCTCAAGTTGTGTCAGGGGAAGTTTAGATTGGATATTAGAAGAAATCTCATTACTGAAGGGGTTGTGCATCATTGGAATAGGCTGCCCAGGGAAGTGATTGAGTCACCATCCCTGGAGGTTTTCAAGAAATGTGTAGATTTGGAACTTAGTAGCTTGGCTTAGTGGTAGACTTTAGTACTAGGTTAAAGGTTTGACTAGATGATCTCAGAGGTCTTTTCCAACCTGAATGATTCTATGATAAATATTAAGAAATCTTACTAAAAAGTCTAGTGATTTACAAGGTCTGCTCTACTATATGGATTTTAAAGGGTTTCTATCCTTTTAGGATGGTGTTAAACCTAGCTCTGTAGATCTTTCTAATATCTCATTTGCTTTCTCCCTCTTTGCTCTTTCCCTCCTTTCCTTACAAAAGAAATTGTTAGAAGAAGGGTTTTTTAATAAAATTATTGATTGGATAAATTGGATAATCAAATAAAATTATATGATTGGAGAAAGAAGAGACTGCACAAATTGCCATTAGAATAACTTTTTTTTTTGACATACCTTCACTTTAGAGTTTTCTATCAAATACTGAGCCATTGATTTTATCAGAACTTCAAAGAAGAACCAGGAATACTGCAGAGAAAAGAAAATATTCTGTGAAATTGCTGTGGGTATTGAATAACAATTTCAATACATTTAATTCCTATACTTAAGTTATGACCAGATAAGACCATACAGTAAAAGCATAGTTCAATATATACCTTAAGTAGCTTGTTGCTTGTAAGAAAGTCAGCAGATGGCTTTAGAATTGTTGTCATGGACTTTGTCAATTCTTCATGTACTGTCTTATATTCAGAAGCAACATAGGGTTCAGCTTTATAAGCATACTTGGGGAGGAAAAACAGAACATAATAGGAAACCATGACATAATATGAAACAGTTGAAATCAAACAGATACAATTCTACTTATATATACCTTTTTAAGAGTTTATTTACTTTTAACTGAAGTTTTTTTATTTAATTGTGCCTACCTTGACATAAGATCTCAAGTAGCTATCCAAGCCTTCTTCATGACACTGTGCAACAATATGGATAATAACCCTAAACAGAAGTCAGAAACCAAAACTAAGCAAGTCTACAAAGAAAGCTATGATTGCAATCACAAAAGTGTTATTCAGTTACACGTTTATGTCATAACCCAGTCATCATTTAAACTCTGTGAAGCACTTAAAAATCTTTACCTTGTCACATTGACTGCAACTTCCTCTTGGGTTGCTCTAGTGAGAACTCTAAACAACTGATTGAGAACAGTTGGCAGGAAGGCTATCATCACATGGCCTTCCATAGCATGAAGGCTCTGAAAGAAAGCAGTAATACTGTCACTCCCTTGAAACAAGGGCATTGAAATCACAAGTTCTAAAACTGCAAAAATTACCACAAGTCTCTTTCCAAAAATATATGCTGCTTGCATTATTTGGTGTTAAGTACCCAAAATACAACTGCACAGAAGGCAACTGAGAAGAGTTTCCAACATAAATGTTTGCACACATTAGGTTGCACACATTAGGTACAGGTTGCACACACACGGCAAGATGTCCATATGCAGGAGAAGTAAAGACTATTTGGGCTTCTGGGAGGCCTAGCTAAACAGGAGTTTGGCCTACTGAAACCGAGAATAGCACTCGTATGTGCCAGAGAAGATAGCATTTGTTTTCTGTTACCTTGAAGCGAGATAAAGTCAATATGATACGTAATCTAGTGGTGTGGAACATGCTCATACTGTGCAGTTAGAGTCTTCTGGTATTTGACGACATGCAAGAGTTTTAAATAAACTGTGGTTGTATTATTCTGACCCAGGGATTTTGGCAAGACATACTCTTGTCACTGAACCTAAAGATTTTGCTAACATGGAATTAATATAAATGTAAGTAAAGTAAGGAATAAGCTATCCAAATATATTACAGAAGCCTTAGGGCAGGGAAGATGGATCAGAACCACGTTTTTGACATAACCAAAATCACAAAGCAAGTTCAGTTCAGAAGTGTGCCACATTCAATAGTTAAATCCTTACATAAATGTCATGGACAGACAAGCCAGTTTTATGAACTGATAATGAATGTGCAAATACAATAATGAATTTTGTTGTGCCTAAGAAAATCAGGAGTTACGTGTGATACCTTAATGGATTTTAAGATGACTGAATTTTGGGTTCCACATTAAAAACATGGCCTACTTGGTTAATATAAAATTGCTATGGAAACCATGCACTCTATTGATCTAGTCCTGGAAGAGAACTTTAGACATGACACTGATGACCTCCTAATCAAAATTTTAGAAAATAGGTCATCAATTCCTCATCATTCCCGTGCAGTTTGAATTGATTAATTTGACACAACAGGCCATTGGTGTTCTGAAATTATCAGCCATAATGCTAACCAATACTATCTCATTATTCCCTTATGGTTTCATCTTACATTGTAATTTTAAGTTTATCTAGGGCAAGAAACATCTTCTTGTTCTTTTTACATTGTATATTACATAAATGAGACCTAGACAATGTCTGAAGCTCCTAGGTTTTACAAAGACATAAAAAAAAATATAATCTGTTATTCACTGACGTTTTATACCTTAAGATATTTTACTAGATCAGTTCCTAGTGCACGAGCTCCAGATTCCGTTTTCTGACAGTACTGAAAAAAATTATGCAAATGCTGGTCCTGTCAAAGACAAAAAGAACCAAAAATTAAACACTATCTAACATGACTATCTAAAACATAACACATTAAAATGTTTATACATAAAAATCCATATATGTCTATATAAATTATTTTTGAAAGTTGAATGTAAGTGTGCTACTCTGAAGGCTAATTTTGTCTCCATGTAACACTTTTTTTTTTTAACCCATATAAGAAATTTCCAGTACTTTTGAACACCTGTTATGCAAAACTTCATCTATATTTGCTTCAAACCAATTGACATGCAGAAAATAGGATAATTAACGTTAGTTATCCCAACTTATCATACCATGTATTTTATGAGCAGCTATAACAGGACTCCTTGCTTTGCAGACATGCCACTAAATAGCTTTCAGACAACTACAATCTCTTATCTAAATGGAAGTCTCAGAATGGAATGGATGAAAATGTTAGACAGAAGTCTCACATTTTGAATAGCTTCACTCTAACATCTGCTGCTTTTCACAGCTGATGTGAAAGACAGAAACCATGCAGAACATCCAAGAGACAAAAAAACAGTAAGATAGCAGCATATTGAGTATTAGAAGCTTCCCCAGATATTGTACATACATATCGGAAACATACATTATTCCTAAAACTTACTCTAATTGCATTTTGTAACTCACCTGTGTATACACAGTTGACACCATATGAGTGGATATTTTTAACAGCTGTTTGCCTCCATCTACCCATTTAATTTCAGGACCAGAATGCTGAACACACACATGCAGAGGAAAAGTAAAATAATGTAGCAGTATACTAGAATAAGACAGTGCTTTCTTTATAGTACCACAAACAACATTTTTTTTTCTAAACAGAAGAAGAAATGTGTACAATGAATAAAGTCATAAAATAAAAAAGGAAAATTATGCAGGCAATATTACCTAAAGCATTTATGAAATTTATTTTCAAAGTCCCACTGTAGTTTCCTTACTTACTAATAAAATTACTTTTCTTTGAAGTCACAGACTTCTTATTTCCCCTAAAATTGTGCAAAGAAATGTTTGGCTACAGAGAAACATGTACTACTTTTCTGAAAAAAATAACTGAAGAATTTCTGTAGGTACTGACACAGTGTAAACCTTAACACAGGTCACCGATAGGTATCACCCAGTACTTGCTTCCCATTCTCAGTTCTTTGCAAATGGGTTGGGAAGGCTCAGCTTTCTACTCTGACAATTAGTTATGGAGAGACTTTACCATTAGATCTACAACTAGTCATCTTGGTCCTAACCTCCTACCCATGGAGGTGAGCAGAGATGGACAGCAGAGGCATAAAAAAAATATACCTACAATATGAAAAGATGAAAGATGTAAAGATGTCAATGGCTGGAAAGCTTACAGTAGAGTTTAAGAAAGAAAAAGTGGTGGAATAGGAGGAGACCAAAGCCTCTAGCTGTTGATTTTAGGCCTCTTCCTCCAAAATGAGTCAATTTTCTCTCTGCATTTCATTCCTTTAGTCAAATTCCCTACCACATTTCACATTTTGTATCCTCCTTGGTATTGTTTTTATTACTATTAATTTTGCAAGCTTTCTGCTTTGAAAAATACAACCATAAATTTTACTAGTGAAGTATAAAGATCACAAAACTCAAGATGTGAGAATAAGACTTTTTCAGGAATAAAGGACTTACTGAAAGGAGACAGCATGAAATGCTAAAAAAAATTTAGTAAAGGACTTCAGATTATTTGCATATTTTCATAAACTGAAAATACTTTAAAACACTTAAAAATTACTAACTTCAATTATTGCTACAAAATGAAACAAATATTTCCTAAATACATCAGCTAAATAATAACAGAAACACATTTAACAGTTTACATGAAAAACTACATTAGGGTAGGTTGATTCAAATTCTTTTGAAGGTCAGAATTTAGTCATAAACTTTGCCTCCAGCTTGTGTTGGAGTTAATTTCTTTCTTTTAAGTCAGATGCATAACTTTTGCAAAGCACTCCATTTCACATATAAAAACAATTTTTCAATAGAAAGTGACTCAATCTTATCGGACTGGGGAATTACAATTAATTCTTCTCTGCATATCTTTTTTTTTGAAAGATTAGAGCCATTTTATATACCATACCTTTCCAACCCCCACTTCTTGATAACTAAGATAGCCTGGTGGAAGATTTGCTGACACTGGAATGTGTTGCTCATTTGTCACCACTCTTCCATCTTTTATTAGCGGAAGCCAAGAATAGCCAACTATGAAACGTGAAAGGAAAGTAATTTTAAATATGTCATGAATCTTTATATAAATGCTTACAAAAGTCTTCCAGTCTTCCAATATGTAATTCATAAACCAGAAAATGTTAATGTAGGGGTCAAATAATTCAAATTCACACAATTAGAAAGAATTGAAAAGGCAAATAAATTCTTATGAGTTTGAAAATATATACATGTTGTAGGCATTCTAAAATATTTAAAACAATAAATAATGAATCTTTCTGTCACTATAATATAAA
Organism: Cygnus olor; assembly: GCF_009769625.2. NCBI lineage: Eukaryota > Metazoa > Chordata > Aves > Anseriformes > Anatidae > Cygnus > Cygnus olor. The sequence goes on along the minus strand of NC_049169.1, from coordinate 153,241,042 downwards.
GCATCATATGGATCAAGACAACAAAATCATAGTTCACCAGATAAACATACTTCATAAGATCTCCCAAGTAGTTACTGAAAGCAAACCATTAGCAGACACACCTTGTGTTTCAACAACATCTTTCTTCTTTGTACTCCCTTTGCTTGAATTGTCACAGCTGACGTGGTAGAAGGTGAATAACAAATGGTGCTTTTCATGTAACTGAGTGGGCAATTCTATTTTAATCTGAAAAGCAAAGAAACACAACCTTTGTAGAAGACTTCAGCTAGAACAGTGACATGCCATACTGGTTGAATAGTCTGACTTAAAAGCAGTTCGAGTTTCTGTTATTTGAAGCAAGAATCAAGAATTACACTTACAAAACTTTCAAAAATATTTAATTACAGTGAAAAGAAGGGTCTGATTTAACTGAAATCATTAGCAAGACCTTCACAATCCTAAAATTTTTGCTAGTATTTTTGAAACGTAGTAATACTTAACACAGTAAAAATCACCTCAGAAAGGTAGCTTACCTCATCATAAAATTCCGGATTTTGGTGGTGATGCAAAACAGCAGCAAATGCACTTCTAGTAAATACTGGTCCGCCTGGTCTACCATAGATACACTAACAATAGAAGAAGGAAAAAACAGAAACTACAACAAATTCTTTTTCACTCTTAGGTAAAAGTTTCACCCAGAATTTGAAATATTTTAACTTGTGTTATATATTTCAATAACAATGAACATTTTGTAATGTAACTTTTTTATGTCAAAAGTGTTGATCTTAAAAAAAAAAATCACAAACTTAACATGGATATTAGCAGTGATTAAAAACTAGAACTGATGAGTTATCTAGTGATCTCCTTTCAACTGCGGAATTTAGATGAATGCATTGTACTAAACAGCAAATCAAATTGCTACAGAGAAGCTGACAAGATGAAACATTGAAGTACCCCTGACTTGGTTGAAAAACTGACATGTCCTTTGAAAAGGAATATATAAGGAAAGTGAATAAAGAGATTACTGCAAGGTCTCTAGAAGTTATCTGTATGTTGCTATGATATTCTGATTATTACTGGAACCTATGAGGTCTTGCCTTTAACTCTTGGTTTCTTTGCACAGACAGATTACATCACCTGTAGTCTGCCTGCTGTGCAGTAGAGTTGACACTGTGGTTTCACCTCAGAACTCCTATATATTTTTCTGCTTCATTTCTTTCAGGCACTTCCTATACACTGTGACAGCTCAGGAACAAATACAGACTTGGTTCTGTAGTTGGTCTAAAGATTTATTGTTTTTACTGCTTAAAAGTTAGAGTAGGCACAAGGCACCCTTGTTTGCAACAAGTTTAATACTGGAATTTTTGTTGATATACGGAAAGAAAATGCTCTTAGTAATCTTTTATCTCAAAAACAAACAAATCTTCTAGAAGTTACTTCTATACCAAAGAGGTATAGAAGGATAGAAAGCTGCCACCTCAAGCTAGATAAAATCAATCAAGTATTAGTGTCCTGCTTAGCTAACTGGTCACTGTTTTCTTTAATCCGTCACAAAAAGCAAAGACTAACCTTTAAAGGCAAAGAATCCTCTTCATCAGAATCCTTGAACTCAATGCATACTGCAATATTTCTAGCCTAAAGCAGCATTCAAAAACAAAAACACTTAATTGTAAGGAACATCACAGAAATACAGTATGTAAACAATATCAGTCCATTGGAAAAAGAAGAATGTATTGTTTGCCTATACTCACCTTTGCAAAAGACTTTTGACTGTCATATTTCAAGTGCTTTGGATAAACATAAAGATGATTGTTGTAGATGGTAAAAGGCTGAGTGTGTCTTGGTATACAGGGAACAAATTCCTCTATTTCAAGTGTTACTAGTGTCTTGGTACTATTTTCAAACTGTTTCATAGGAATGTATGATGAATTAACATAATCTGAAAATATATTAAAAATCAATATAAAGCTGAAGAGAATACAACTCAATGTCCATTTAACAGTGTTTATTAATACTTACTTGGAAAATCTGGTGACACATTATCAATTGTAACATCCAGATTTCCTAAAATAACAGGAAGCTTGGCCATCTTTTCAGGCCTAGTGGAAGAAAAAACAAAACCAAAAACCTCCAAGTCAGGCTAAATGCAAAGCTATCAGAATGCCAGAAAAAAGAAAAAAATGGAGGGGGGAAGAGGTGGGGGAGAGAATAGGAAACAGAGGCAAAAATAACATCCTGAAATAGGAGTATGAGAGGAAAGGTGGTTTGGGGGTGGACAACTTTATTAGTGTGTTTTTTTTTTCCTCTTTTCTTTTTGAGAATTTAAAAGAGAACAATGTAAGGCTTTATTCACAAGTGTGAAAATAAGTAAGAAAAAGCATTATGGTTCCCTTTCTTTATATTGAAGTGAAAATCTTTAAAAAAGACAGGTTTTCTTTGCCTTGTAGTAACTCAATATAATTGTCAGAGGGTATAGCCTTAAATTTAAACGGTCATCAATAAGCATTGATATTAATAGGATAAACTTGGGGGAAGACCAAAGAGGAAGCGAAATCAGTAAGTTAACAAAATGTGTCTTTCTCCCAGTAATTTTTTTCTATGTTGTTCTTTTCCTAAAGTAACAACGTATCCTTCAAAATATTTATTCTTAACAAGACTACAATAAAATTTCTTAGACATTTCCATGTAGCTAATCCAAAATATGATTTGAAGTAGGGGCATTTTCCAAGTTAAAACACCAGTAGAGTACCATTTGTTAATAAACCTAGTCAGCAGTGTGATTTTTTTATCATTAATATATTTTTTTAATTATTGCAAAGGAAACAGTTGCAAGATGTTCCAAAAATACTATCCTGCACTGTAAAACAACTTATTGTGGTTGAAGTCTGGATTCTGATTCCAATAGCTAAGCCTAAGACATTACAATCTCTTTCTCACTAAAATTTCTGTGAAATACCATACACAAATCCACAAACAAGGTGCTGGAATAACCAAAGGTTTTCTTTAATTCACAAAGTAAAGTGCTGTGGTAGGCTAATTTGCTATATTTAATTCAGATTCAATAATATTGTTTATAGCAAGGAGTAGCAGTACACAGCAATTTCAACACTATTTAAACCTCAGTGAAACTTTGAGGAGCTAGCTAAAATGGAATTAAAATACCTGCTACAAACCTCACCTCCTTAACAGATTTGGTAAGTAAAAATCAAATAAAGAAGCTATATCCAAAGCCTTTTAAGATCTGTGCTTAGCAATCATTAATACAATTCCAGCTAACTGTCAAATAACAGAAATGGAAATGCCTTTGCAAAGCAGTAAAAATTTCTCAGTAAATCTAAATATTTATTTAATATGATCATCAGTCAATAGGAGATTCTTAAGCCTTGCACAAAAAAATGATGCAATCTTTAGGAACAGTTTGTAAAAAAGTATGACCGGTATACTGTTGTTTAGGCATTCTGAGCCAGATGCACTCCTAAGGAAGGTAGAGTGGATACTGACTTGAAGTCCCCTTCCCTGAGACCTAGCGTCCTCTTTCCAAGGTCAGTGAATGTGATACTTGCTCATACTCTGCTTCCGTTGAGAGCCAGAACAGTGAGTGCATCATGCAGGCATAACACCTAACATAGAGATACTTCAGTAGAGATACTTCAGTATCTCTGTGTTATCGTGTTTAACCATATGATGGTTATACATGGCATAATACTTCAGTCCTGCTCAAAGCCCTCAAACACTGCAAAGGAAAGATCTGTAGGTTGTGTGAATGCACTGAATGTCTGTACAACTTCCTATTTGAAGTGGAAACATATAAATATATACATCAGAAGATGATCTTCAACTGGAGCATCTAATAAGAGAAAAGATTATTGTTTAATTTTTAGGATAGAGTGAGGAAAATTAAACTTACTTCCGGAAATCTGCTAACGATTTCAGCATGTCTTCATTTGAAAGTTTATTACTGTCTTGTCTGAAAAGAGGTGAAAATCTTGCATTTTTGTCCAGTGTTCCCGAGGCATCTTTAAACAATGTCCTGAAAGTCAAAGTCTTGCTTTCAGATGAGTTAATACAAATGTTGTAATTATCTTCAAGAAACTTCTTGACTACAAAGTAGAACATACTGCACTATCTTTCGTATTTAGCATTTAATATTCCTTTCGTTGTAGGGGAGTTTTAACATATAAATAGCTCAGTGTAACAAACGAAAGAGAACCATTTAATTCTTAGTAAAATTAAAAATCTTGACAATGGAAAACAGTTGTCAATATTCAAGAGCTTGAACAATAATGTGATGAATTTTCAACTTTTTTCCTACTACAAAACTTAAGTCTAAGTTTGCTTTTCAGAAATCTTTGTGTAATTCAAAGCAAAACAAAAAATAATCTAAATAGCATATTGAGATTTAAATGAAATGAGATGCAGAAGATAATCACAGAATAATAGGCTGAGTTGAAGGGGACGATAAAGACCACCCAGTTCCAAACCCCTGCCATGGGCTGGACACCTCCCACCAGACCAGGTTGCCCAAAGCCCCATCCAGCCTGGCCTTGAACACCTCCAGGGGTGGGGCATCCACAGTTCCTCTGGGCAATGTTAAAGAAAAGTGAGGAAAAATTACATATTGGCAAGATTTGTCCTTACCTAGCTGCCCAGGCAAAAGGCATTCTATATTGACCTAGTCTCTGGCATGCCTGCTTAGCATTCTTCAAAACTTTCTGTGCAGCCTTCAAGGGACATAAAAAATAGCCAAGTTTTAAAAACAACCAAACTGCGCCATTAACATACAAGAAAAACCCACACATTGACACAGATATAAATTAAATTAATACCTCTTAACAATTCATTTCAGGTTAAGCAAGGCCTGCTGATCTCACAACATTTCAAAAGTGAAAACAAACCCATCCACACCTCCTGATAACACACTTAATTAAGCAAGAAAAAAAAATGCTAACAAGTCATCTGATTTCTGCCTTCCTTAATTTGTAAATATTCAAAACTGATAACCTAGCCATCAGAAAAAAGAATGAGACAGGACAAATTGTTCTCATTAGAATTTTCAGGTTTTGTTTTTGTAAACTATTAACTACGAATAAACAATTCCATTATATTGAACCAACAAGCAGGGCTAGAAACCCGCTATTTTGAGATGTTCAACACAGTGCTGAACCACTTCAGCTATAGCAGAACCTCCTGACAGAGCAGTAGGTTTCTCTTTTCCAGAAGTCAGCTTCCCATGTGTACCTAACACAGCAAAAAGTATTTTCTAGAGGCAGAAAAACCCAGAGTAAACCTGCCTGAATACTATCCCTGATCTATAATGTTGACATTAGGAAGAGCTGTTTCTATTGGCGTGCCCTTTAAGCCAACTCTCAATTATCCTTTCTTGTAAAAAAGGGAGAAATTACATTTAAAAGCACAGACCCTTGATCAATAATTATCATTAATTCACAATATTCAGTGTTTAATGGGAGAACAAGTGATCTATGTATTTTTTTCTTCCATTTTCTCCTTCTCCTTGACCAGAGCAGCAATTCTGCAGGGAGCTGGAACTTGCTCATTGCACCGACATAAGGGGAGGCCTACATAGCTGGTCAATACTGTTCTGCTTTTGTTTCCAGCTAATTCAGTGTAATCCCAAAGAACAAGAATAGACAAAAATTCAAACTAAGGATTCAATTGTGTAAAGTTACAAGCAAATGAAAACCAGAAACGGGCAGCATAAGTTTATATAACAATGAATGTTCTTATTTGGCTGTTATTGTAACACAGGTCAATATAGTCCAAGCATTCAGCATCAAATTTTGGAACACTTGGGCTTAACTAACTTTCCTGTGTGGCACAGGCCCAAGACCACCAAAAAGCAGTTATTCAGTTCAATTTTGTTTTAACTCAGTAACAATCAAGAACAGGCTCTCAAAATGCAGAGCTGTTGCTTTCTAATGATAGCTGCAAAAAAATCTCAACCATTCCTGGAAAAGCAAATCAGTAGCCTGATCTAAATTAAGACCAAGTGAAAAATACAGTTTTTCGCATTTAACTTAGCCAGAACTAAATCAGTAGGATCAGTCTCTGCAGACTGAGTGTTAACCCTTCCTTCATCCCTTTGACTAGCTGAAAGCAGGAGGAATGTCAACAATACCTGACACTGCTTACAAAAACTCTTAACACCCTCATCCAACTATTTAAACACTACTGTAAGCCAACAAAATTGAAACACTGTTGCTTCACTGACAGACAAGAAACAGCAACTGACCAAGTTTCTTGTTAGATAGGTTTCAAAAAAAACCCGAACATTAAAATGTTACGTTATCCTAGACTTTGAAAAAATTCATGTTTCAGTGGTTTATTTCCAAAGGTGATACAGAGTTCCTTCAAACCTACAAAGCATTTCAAATGTAAAAATGGAGGCTTAATAATATCAGTAGTTCTGAAGGAAAACAGTAAGAATATAGATATGAAAGTCACAGTAAACAATAGTCACTGAAAACAGCTAAAGGAAAAATCAACTACAATTATATAGTAAATGAGATCCATTAACTAATAGAGATATACAGTTAATTTCTGACTTATATTTAATATTTCACCGTTTAACAACTTGCAACTCAGCTTTCACATTGAAGATTAGCATTCTTTCATCAGTTTATTTAAAGCCATTAAAAATTACAGATTGCCATGATTACAAAGAGCTGAATAATTTTCTTAATAATATGCTGGACTTAACTGATAAAGTTTCAATAATAACAGTTACTAATAATAACTAGAACTTACTAAATCAAATCATTGTCACTGGAATACCTTATGAAAGAACCACGTTTTTGATCGATATTTATTAACTCCAAATCAACCCGTCTTGCCTCACTATTTTTTCAGTGCCACAAAAGAAGATAACATACCTTTGAAGAATCTGAACTTTTCATGTATGGCTCAGCGCAATGTGTGATACTTCCCTGTAAGACTTTTTCTATTCTAGCCACGAGGAAAATGTCAGGATGAGGACACGTGACTGAAAATATTCCCTAAAAATGAAACACAAGATAAATATAAAATGAAAAAGTACACACTTCTTACATCACATAATAGAAAACCATTTGAAGCAGGAAGGAAAACTGTCCTCTACTATTCAAAATCCAAGCCACATTTTACTAATTCTTACCTGCTTTGGATATTGTAACATTGTTTCATAAATGTCTTGAATTCTGTGTGAACTATCACCACTGCCATTCATCATTTGTTGAGGTGCATTGGATATCATGTGCCTTACTGATGTGTGGTTCAAATCAACATGGAAATCTGCTGAAATCTTCCGGTTGTTTTTAATATCAAATAGTGATAATGTGACAAAGAAAGGTTCTACCTAGACATTTTAAAAAAATAATGAAATGTCATTGTTGTTGTCTCTATTATTGTAAAAACATGTATGACAGGAAGATGAATATGATATTTATAAACAAAGGACCACCACTCTAGATATTACTGGCAAGGTATAGAAGACAGTACAAGAAAAAATTCACTTTCTACAACACAAAGTTTGTTACAAAGATACTTCCCATAGCATTTAGGCTCTCATTTCAATTTAAAAGAGTAGTAAGACCAACAAACACACATGAACAATGTTTCTCAATGATAGTAAAGAGTTTTGCTATTAGGAACACTGTCAACAAAATATTGAGACATCCGTTACAATATTAACAGAAAATAATTAGATGAATGGTTTACATTTGTTGTTGGTCCTTCTTCATTTTCAGCAACACAGCTTTGCAAATTGAAAGATAAATCATTACACTTCACAAGAATTTTTTTTCCAAACTTCTCTTCAAATGGCTTCACTTCTGGTTCAATACCAGAAAAGTCAAGTTTCTTTAAAAAGAGAAAAGAAAATGAAAATTAAGTATGTTATTTTTCATCCCCAAAAGATCAACGTACAAGGAAGCGTGTTATTTCCTTTTAAAAAGTCTAACCTGCGCATCTGGATCCAAGGCAAAAAGTTTAACTCTGCTTTCACTTTTGATCTTTATTTCTGCTTCTCTGGTACTCTGTCCAAAAGAAGAAAAAGTCTTTGTATCACACCATTAAATGAAAGTGGTTTTTGATCTCATTCCTTTTTCCTGTTCAAAGCTTTAAATATTTTTAATTCATGCACTCTTCTCTCCCTGAACTTTGCAACTGCTTCGTTTAAATCGCTCCATCATGTCCAAGTAAAAAGAAAAAGTTCTTTTCCTCTAAGGGCTTTTCCAGTCTCCAAAACATTAAAAACAAATAAATAAAAAACACATCAGCAACATGTAACCTTCAAAAGTCATGGAAAATATACCCCAGTGTAGCTCATATACCACGTTGTCTCCTTAAACAATAAATAACTTTCACAAAAATATTTTATTGAAAAAAGGAAAAAAAACACCACAAAGTAGTATGAACGTAGGTTAAAACTCAGAGCTATAGCGAGACTATAATGCTGCTCAGGAAGCAACAGGTTAGCTAAATTAAGAAATATAATCAGAGATTGTTGTTGTTGTTTGTTTTGTTTTATTCCTTTTCTTGAATTCTACTGCCAATGAAGTGGATTTTCTGTGGGTAGACAAAGGAAAAAAAAGCCGTACGAGAGACAAAACTCTCACACTGAAAAATTCCTTTGCAGAACTAGGAGGTAGTACACTGATCCTGCACAGTATTTGTGGATACCTACCTCTAACAGTAAAAGAAAAGTAGCACAAATAGAATGTGAAAATTGCTGGTATACATAGGTTATTTTTCCATAAAACGTTGAAAGAGGATTGTATGATTTTTTAAGTCAAGGGAGACAAGAAATGGACACATCCCTGAGCCAGAATTAACAATGTAGCATGGTTGCCATTCCCAAAGTATAGCTAAACAGGGATATAGAGTATTTCGTTTGAGGTGGGAGTCTATTTTTGGATCAGCCTGTACTGGCTAGAAGATGTTACCAACCCAAAATGCTGATCACTGACCATCAGCAGGAAATGGTCTCCTCTCTGCATCTGCTTTGTTAGAGGCTTTAAGAAACTCCTAACATGCCACCAGCTCTAGTAGCTCAGAACTCTATTTTAGCCTAATAATAAAAATTAAAATAAACTTAAAGGATGCATAACAGAAGAGTAACTTTTGAGGTTTGATTTTGAATGTGGATGGTTTAATTGATTTCATTTACTATGATCTTTACTGCACAGGAGAAAAGACAGCAGTTGCTGTGGAAGACATGATCAAGACACTTAAAACCAGCAGTGTTGGCAGGCTTCACTTGTTCAGCAGCTAGCATAATCGAGGTACACACGACTAAACTGTGAAGAAGTTTAAAGATGACAAGAAGTTCCCTTGTATGTTTTGGAAAGGGAATGGTCAGCAGCAAGACCTGAAGAGGAAGAAGACCTAGTCATACGAGCAAGCCAGAAATTACTTCAGCCCAAACGTATTGAATGGTTTTAGATTTGCGTTTTATGCACTGAAGACAAGACAAAAATACACATTTTTTGACAGGCAGATTGCTGGGGAGTTGGGCAGAAGTCAAGAACTGAAAATGGATAGTCAGCAACCCTCTCTACCGGCTGGCAGTGACTCTGGAATTCCATTTCCTCAGTGTAACAGGGTAATGCTTTCCTACCTCAACAAACACTGGGACATGCAATGGTTAAGCAGGTACTTGGCCACACTGATTATGATAGTCACATCGTTATTTAAGCCAGAGGTCTAATTAATTTTTTTTTTTAATGAATATTTAAAAAACTATATTCACACTTTGTACAGGAACAGACAGATTCAGCAGAACTGACAAATTCAACTGTACGTGTGCACATTTGTACATTGAAGTGTACAAAACCATTTTATTTAATGTTATAAATTAACAGCTGTTGACTGGAAAAAGGAAGGCTCAGATGTACTCACAAGGGTTAAACCTTTCCTAGGAAGACACTTTTTCCCTTACTGTCAGGTGGCTTTAATATCACCCCTGAAGGAATTACTCTTTCCTCATAAGGTTATAAATTCATCTATTGTGAAAATCTCCTTCCAGAATGAACAAAAAATAAAAGAGCAACTATAAACTCATCTAAAAGAAGGCTCAATGCCTTAGAAGTCTTCCACTGGGAAAAACAAAACCAAACAACAAATAACAGCTGAAAAGACAATGCAAGAAAGAACAGAGAACAAAAATCTTCAAAAATAAACAGCGTTTATATAAAATAATCAAGTCAAAGCACAAGTAATGTACTAATGCAAATGGGGAGAATTTTTCCTATTCTTCTCTGGGGAAAAAAAGGCTAGAAAAATGCATTAGAGCAAATAGTAAAGATGAACTTGAATGGGAAAACCAAACATCTTATTTGGAAAGAAACAAATTTAAATAGGTTGTATCCACAGAATAAAAAGAGTCAAGGCTTAAAGAGCTGAGGAAAATAACATGCTAGGAAAATATCTAGCCTGCAGAGTTGCAGTGCTTCCTATCAAAAGGTTATAGTAACAGGAAGCAGCATTTGTAGTACTAAAATGGTACGCAGGTGCTACAGCCCTGAATAGAAGTCCACTCCAAAGGTCATGTGGGACGTAAGTATTCTGATAGCTCCAGCTATGAAGAAAGAAAAATCTTACATACAATAAAGACATCTAACTTTATATTTGTTTTGGAAATATCTTTTCCATGGCCTCATGTAACTATGCTTTTTGGTGCTCACAGTTCTTCCAAGGAAAACTTGATTGTACGCACCACAATCCCAATTCATTTCCAAATGCAACTGTAGCTGGAGTTAGCATAATAGTTTTTTGTGTGTACGCGCCAAGTTGATTACAAACAGGTTACAGAAAGAAATGTCAGGCAGCCAGTTTGGGTGCTAAAGTCCTGTTAGTGTATAGTGAATCTTTTGATGTGTTAGCTAATAAATAGCATTTGTTTTACTGCCTGGTCTCAGTTTATAAGCTGTACTCCTTCAGGAGTAGTGACTAGGTCAGGCAGACCCTCTGAAAAGAAGAGGGGAGCATTCTAAAGCATGGTCAAGGAGAAAAGTGTCAAGACTGCAGGCTGTGTGACACAAGAAATAGTAAGGAGTCATGATTCTGCTACTTCAATAGAAAAAGGTCACCAGCCTCCAGTCCTTTGGTAATTCAACAAAAACTTCTCTAGAGAACTCACAAAACTTAAAAGATACAAGTCACTATTTTAACTGAAATCAAGTCTGCAAATTGGCTAGAGTACAGTTACATTTGTTTTCTATGTATTTCTACTCTATTTTCTTCTATTTCTATTTTGTTTTACTTACTAGGTGTTTTCACTATGCAAAAAATTGAGTATTACAGTTCATATTCAAATAAAACATTAGCTGAATGATCTTTCTGCTGTTCTTTGTGGACAAGCAATAATGGAAAGGTCTACAGAATTCCAACTCAAAGACACGGGCAACTCAGGATTCTAACCACACTTCTACAAAAACAAAACTAAAATGCAAGAACTATGTCAATACAGCAAATATTCATGAATTTGCTACCTCCTTAACAAGCACAAGTACATCATCACTGCTATTGAGCTTCTCTACAGTTTTAACTGTAAAGATAAAACTTGAGTATAACTAGATTACTTCTACTGAAGTACTTGAACACTTACTTGTATGCAGTAAAACAATACAAAGTATGTAAAACACGAACTACTGAAATAAAAGTTGCTGCTTTGAGACAACATGCACATTTGCTTTATATAAATCTTTAAGACATCAGCCAGGTTGCTTCCAAAAGCAGAAATTGAGGAAGCTCAATAACCACTCCCATTGACAAGACCTTCCAAGCTTTTAAAGTACCACAAACTGACTGGAAGCCAATATCTTACCTTTACTGAAAGTCCACACAACTAAGTATTATGTTTAGTACTCTATATCCTGAGTAGTCATTCATAATATATATTACCTTGGCAATTTCAGGATAGTAGTTATCAAAGCTACTTGATGAGCTTTCCATTTTGCTTTGTTCATCATCTGCAATCAAAAAAAAAAAAATCAAAGAATGACTTACAAATTTCTGCAGCAAAGGTATTTCTGCTTAGTTTGTTTGTAACTCACATCCCCTCAAAAATGACAACCAACAAATGGGTTATGGTCAACTCCATCACTTCACTTTGTAAGGATGTAAAGTAGCACTTATTCCTAATCTTACCTAGAAAATAGCTATCAGCTTTATTACTAATTTTGATACCTGCATTGGAAAAGAAGATGCTCAATGCACAAATTTACAATACTCTTTCCATTATGCATTGTAACTTGATCTCCAAACTTGTTCCCTCTGTTTGTTTGGGTGTCCAAGACTACTCTCCAATGATTACTGGAGTTGAAACCATTCAGTTAGTTTTAAGAACCATCTTCTGGTTCTCAGGTCATTTGGGGACCACTGACTACAATATCCTTCACAAAGCTGCAGGCTTCTCTTTTTTCTGATTTGCTTTTGTTGCAAACATATCAAGTTCTGACTATCTTCACCAAAAAACCACATCTGATTTTAAACTCTAATGATCCCTTTTGGTATATAGTGATATTTATAAGCACAGTGACCTATAACCTTTTCCAGGTTCTTTTGGATAGGCATGTCCTTAGTCTGATACCAATTTTCTTCCCTATCCACTCTCAGGACGAAAATTGCACAAGACGACATATAGACTCTCCTTTCGTCACCCAGCTATCAACTATACTTGCATCACATTGCTTACAGATGTCTGCCTTACCTGTACTTAAAGGGTTCCAACAGCAAATGAGCTATACCCAAGAAATCTTTAGGGAAATATTTGTGGTCAAGAAAGTTATGTGTAAATTTAAATACCTCACTGCTATCACAATGTCCTGTTCTTCTATCTACAGTAGACACAGAACAGATTATTCCATTTTTGACATATTTTATGCATTTTAAAAACAAGTCCCTCCTCAGTTTTCTCTTTTTCTTAAGCTACCTTGGTCACAATTTTTCCTTCTGGGTTCTATTACCTAGATTTCTGAACAGTCCCTTTATTCTATAATGCTGCCAAAAGGGCATAACTCTTATCAGTTCAACAGACAATGAAAAGACCCACAATTATTATGACCAAACGAAAATAAATTTTAACAACAATAAAGCCTTTATTTCTGAATGCACGTACATAGGCATGGTCACATAAGTGTATCAGCATAGCTGGAAACCCTTCTTACCTTCATGAGACTCTCCGTTTCTCTTTTCTTGCATTGCAGCCTCAAAGTTAAGCTGAAGGATTTTGTTCAGAGTGTTTATCCATTCTTCCATCTCAATTTCACTGTCTGCAGCTAAAAGGTAACTACTCTTGTCTTGCATCTTGAGCTCAAATGCAAAACGTCTGACTTTATTGTTCTATAATAAAATGAAAGATTTTATGACATCTTTACATCTTGTCTACTCACAAATCTAATGATGCTATTCATCTAACACTTTTGTACTTCAAATATTTTAACAAAGGCGCGCACTTTGAACAAATGTATTATTATACTTTTTACTGTCTGACATTTGACCTTCTGAAGTTACACGTACTACTTCACCGAATGGAACTATATAAAATATTAGCCTGTTTTCCATTCTCTCCCATCATTTTGCTTGTAAAGATTAAAAAAATAATAATAAAATATGACAATAAGTACCACATTACAAGTATCAAGTGTTCATGTATTCAGATCACCTGGAAGCGAAACTAACCAAGATCTACTGATAAAAGAGCACGAAACAACATTTGAGCGAGAATCCTTCGTATGCTGGGTTTTTATACCAGAAGTTGTCATAAGCAGTCTCAACTGTGAATACATTGATTATTACAAATTTTAAATACACATGAAGTTGGGAATCAATCATTCCTCCTTTGTTCCTCAACCATTGTCATCCTTTTTCTGTGATTTAAGTCCAGGCCTCACAAATACTACCTAGCTTGACTCATGTTCCTGAGAATAAATTCACAAGTCTCAAATGCCAACAAATGAAAATTCTGTATTATCATCACTTTAATTTAAAAAGTCTGACAAACTCATTAGTTAACCTGTAAAATAAACAACAAGACAGACTTGAGGGTGGTTTTCTTTTAAGTTAAATTTGATGTCAAATTACATTTTGGTTTTCACCAGACTTCAGATTCTTCAATTTACAGAATAACTACTGCTTGGCAAAGCATTCAGCTTTCTACCAAATATAAGTTTATGTTAAAGAGGATACAAAAAAAACATGTGGTCTCCAGATCTAAGGCAGCCTTACCAATTCAAATCAGTAAGGAAGTAAACAACAAATCTTAAGAACAGTAACCCTTAACTTTCACAGTTAAAATCCTTGACATAGGCGGTGCATCTCACCACTTGTCTGCTTTCACAAATCAGTGAATTAGTGATTAAGCTATGTATTTATATGGCTGCATATATTACGTGACTAGACCTTTTGCAATGCAAAAAAAGTCTTAACATATCCCAAGACTACAAGAAACACGCCCCACCACACCCCCTCAAAATAATTTTGTGTATACTCAGCATTCCCCTTACAGAAAGGCTGGTGAAGGAGCATATTCCAACTGCTTTACCTTTAATATCTGTTAGTGAAGCCAGCATTTTTCTGTTTTGTGCACCCTCTGCATTTGAAGAGTAAATAGACTATGTACTAAATGAACTTAAAATAAAAATGGGAAATGTTGTAAGAAAGCAATAGGAACACTAATCGTCCCTCATAAAAACAGATTTACTCTGAAACAAATAGGTTGATTCCTGAGAACAACAGCTTAGAATTATGTTCACCTTAAAAGAACAACTATTTCTGTGAATTCCAAGACAGACTACTGTAAAATGCAGAGGTGGGGCGTCTTTTTATTTATTTTCCACTTCTATTAAATAGAATTTCAATTTTTGTTGTGTAAAGACCCTTTTTTTCCACATATAAGCTTCTAGATGCTAATATAATGCCAATAATAAGTAACAGTAAAAGAATGAATAAAATAGGATCAGCCAGAGGGTATACAAAATAATTAAAAATAAAAAAAAATAGTAATAAAATCATGTATCTCAAATAGGACCATTTGCATAGTATTTTATAATTCAAAGTCTCATTTTCTTGTCCCTCCATCAACAGTTCAAGTGAAGAAAACAGCTGTTTCTAAAACCATTTCTTCTCGCCACTGAATCACTTCTTGGCTTCAGGGAAGTGGAAATTCACTAATCTCAGTTTTGCACCTAATTTTGATCCATAAATAGTCTCAAATTTCTAGATGCTGTTCTGAACACCCAGAGTGCCACAACAAACTAGCTGAAAGTACTGCAGAACACAGCATAACATTCAAGACAACTATAAACTTTAAAAGTCCAAAATATATTTTTACTTAGAAATTACTGTATTAGCCCAAAATCTTACTTGCAGAAGATATATGTATATATATATATACACACATATATATATATGTAAGTTTATAAAAATTATAGTAAATTATATAAAATTTTAAAACTTCTAACAAAGTCTGAGGATATTCCAGGTTACATGAATTGAACTGATGGAACAGAAAATATGACACTACTTCAAGGAAAGATAATGTAGGGGAAAAAAAGGATTTTCAGAATTTAAAAACAAACAAACCAACCTAGAATCACAGAATGAGATGGCACTGGACATAATACCAGGTATGGCCTCACCAGTGCTGAGTAGAGGGGAAGCATCACCTCCCTTGAACTGCTGAAAACACTTTGCCTACCTAGTGCAGCCCAGGATACCAATAGATTTAGAATCATTCATTTAGGTTGGATAAGATCTTCCAGATCATCAAGTCCAACCATCAACCTGACCTACTGCATACCATCACTAAAGCATGTCCCTTAGTGCCACATCCCCATGTCTCTTAAGTACCTCCAGGGATGGGGACTCCATCTCTCTGGACGGCCCACTTCTTTGCATCAAGGACACATTACTTGCTCATGTTCAACTTGGTGTCCAGCAAGACCCCATGTTGTTTTCTGCAGAGCTGCTTCCCACCTGGGTGATCCTCAGCACATACTAGTGCCTGGGGTTGTTCCTCCCCAGGTGCAGGATTTTACACTTCCCTTCGGTGAAGTGCACCTATTGTGGTTGCACCTCCCTTTGCTGAAGGGCCTTTCTATTTGTAACTCCTGAAAATATCAATGTTTTCTGATCATGTAAATGATATAGTATTGCCCTCAATAGCCTGTAACAGAGCCACAGGCTGACAACTAGAAACTAGTCATCACCTAAATGAGAAACAAGAAGAGCCAGAAACAGCCTTGAGATGGGTAATTTATGTTATGAGAGAGAAAGGCACCAAAGCAGAGGAAGCTGTACCAGAAGAGCAGAAGGAAAGATGTAAGATTTGGAAAACAAAGACCACGAATGTGTTTATGAACCTTTTTGTTATTGTTGTTGTTGTTTGATTGTTTTAAAAACATGAATCAAATTAGTTGCAGTGGAATTGGCTAAAATTCTACCCCTAAAGCAAAACAATTTCTGTAAATCTCAATATGCAACTTGCAAGATGAATAAATTTACAAGATTTTTCAAAATTTTACAGTATTTAGAAAAAATAATCCTCTGTAAAGCTGTTGCATCTCTGCATAAATCTTCAAACAACTTTACACTAAGAAATTAAATATTATTTTAAAAATGCATTTTTATTAAACTTTGCCTATTCCTATCAAAGTTAACAAAACCCTAAAACCCGAGGGTTTTTTCCAGGTATGCTGTGCCTAACAAAACAGTTACATGCTGTACTGTAAATACATAGCAGAATCACAACAAAAAACATTCTTTTCTTTGGCACTTGCTACTGACAAACATTTTACCAAAGCCCTTAACTTTTTTAAAATGAAGAGCACATGAAAGTAATATTATAAAGGTCAAATGAAAGCATCTGGAAGGGTGACTGAATTTAATACAATTCCCACAACAAAAATCCCACACAAGAAGCTATGCAAAACATTTTACAACCCATGTAAGAACAAAATGTAATTGAACTTAACTCTAATTTTATGCAGTCTTTACTTTGCCATAATTTAAGAGTGTTATTTTTTGTCTTTGCCTTAAAATTTTGCTTTTAACATTAATACTTGACATCAACTAGTAATTTTTGTTTCTTTCAGAGAAAATTTTCAAATTCGGCCTCCTTCAATTCAGAATCTAGTTCACTGTTTTTTCAAGACTCACCATATGTAGTTGTTCCTCTGCATAACAGATGCTTATCTATGTCTGACAAAAGTTATCTGTATTATTTTTTTTTTAACCCATTTGCTATAAAATACTGAATTAACTGAAAAGCAAGCAGAATAATTATAATTACCTGAACCACTCCCATGCACGAATCTAGAAATATTGATCCTTTGGGTTCTTTTGATATTTTTTCATCTTTGTAGAAATTGAGATTATAGGATCCATCACCAAGTTGGATTAAATGGAAAAATCTTCTTTTAAATGACTAGTGAAAAGAAAGAAGTAAAGAAAAAGAATTTCAACATTAGTATTAGTAAGGTTCATATTTCAAAACCCATAACTGTTATTTACAGCCAGCTAGAGAAAAAAAGCTTTACTTAAACATAACCTAATGGGTATCATTAAAAAACAAGACTGAAATCATTAAGTCAAAAAGAAACTTTTGAAAAATAAAATTAACTGAAAAATCTGCAAGAAGATTGTCCTGTGTTACCTGAAAGTTATTTTCAACAGACTCCACAACATTATATGTAAAATATTTAACTGTGATGCCCACAAAATCAGTCTAAATTTGTTTATAAGTAAAGATGTAGTACAAATAAAGACTTGCATAAGTAGCCCCTTTTCTACTATTAACACTACAAGGGCCCAGTTGAGAAAGCACTTTAAAACACTACACTTCTCTCACATAATGGATTTTTAAACGCTTTTTTTTTTAAATTTAAGTACAGTAAAGAGCAAGAAAGATTTCAAAGCTATAAATTACATATAAGCATCTCTTTCACCCCATGCTATTTTTGTTAGAAAGAAAAGCACATACAAATGGACGTTCTCAAAAACACTGATATTTCAAAGACGCTGATATTTCAACGTTGGTGTTCATTTTTCACCATGCATAGGACATTCATAAACTTACTCTCATTGTCACACTGATTGCACTATTCATGTTGCCTTTGTACAGCCATCCTTGTTTTGTTATTCCCCCCTTCTGAGACCCAAGAGATGCTGCGTCCTGGAGATGATGGCAGGGAGGTGGAAAAAAAGTAAAGTTTAGCATCACGGACTAAAACTATTACATATATTTGCGTATTTCAGAAGTTATTTTTTAAAGATGGAATAGTTATACTCATAATATAATGAAAACTATGCTCTATTAAATTATATAGCAAATACTGTGAAATTATATATCAAATATTCCAACTATTTTAATTAAAGACAAGGAATGTGAGATTGACCTTATTTAATTTTTGATATACAACTTGGCCAGTTATAGAGGCTCTCTCTGTCACCAGCAGGATGATCCAATTAGATAGCTAAATACTAAATATTTAGATAGCTAAACATTAGACAAGATAAATTCTAAATGCTCTGGGAAGGGAAGATGGAAAACTCAGAGTGTTTACTTTGTAAGGTGTATTTTTTTTTCTTGTACATTCTAATCTCCCCATGCAATAATTTTTACTGATTTATATTATCAGATTTGGATAAGCTCATGCTTATCCAAAACTTCAATCAAGATTTCTCAAACCTTTTTGTTTTATATGTATTACCTCAAAGACGTTATTTTCTTAAGAATTTAAAGAAAACTGTCTTGAATTCTTGAATTGTATCTGCGCTTTTATACATCGGAATCAAAGGTTTCTAAGGCAAATAAGACCAAACTCGGCAGTAATGGCAAGTTCAAAAAAAACCAGCAGATTCAGCGCATGTATCCCACATGACACTCACTGCCTGTATACCACTTCCATATACCAGTTCTTGGAATTTGGAAACTACACCCAACCTCACAGCATGTTAACACCTACTAAAAAAGCAGTACCCTACTATTAAAACTGATCAAAGTGACAGATCTACAACTTCCACATAATAAATATTAAATCACCTATTGAAGCAATCATTAACAGCAGTAGCATACAGACAACTCTACCATTTTTTTCAGTTGAGGTAACCCATTTTGACACAACAAAAACATTAACTAGACTTACAGGAAGAATTTCAACCATCTAAAAGAGAAATACTCTTGACAATTAATCACCCAAATCTTCAAAATTAGCTGAGTATCTAGTTGGAAAAAAAAAAAAAAAAAAAAAAAACAACAACAACAAAAAAAAACCTTCCTCAACTGCCACATCTACTTTTTCTAATTCCTTTTCTCAGTTATGAAGACAAAATACAACAGAAAGTAATTACATATGGGTGACAGTCATTAGTTCAACAGCTGAACCAAATTTTGAATAATATTAATTAGTTTCTGGAATTAAATCAAGGAACATTCTGTAAGAAGTCCTTAGCTAATTTATTTACAGCTTATTTATTCTGCCTAGCTTGCATATTCATATGCGTATGAGAACTTCAAAAAAAAAACCTGCAAACAGAAGGCAAATTTGTGTCAATCTGTTCCTTCAAATATTCTAGTCAGCTTACAAGAAAATGAGGTAAAGCAAGGATGACACGGTCACCAACTTTTCAGAACACTTGACAGATGCCCCAGAAGCAAAGAACAAAAATAGCAAATTTTCATATGCCCCATGAGTCTCACTGTCCAAGCAGATGCAGTCTACTTGTTTCACATTTGCAAGTCATTACCTGCCCCTCCGCTCTGGACTCCGTTACCTAGAAAATTTTTCTTGTACCATAATCAAGCTACAAAGATGACAAATCTAGACACCGGGTTTCTAACTATGATTCTCTACCTACGCTGGTGAGAGTTATCCCCAAAGAAAGGATGGTTTTAAAACCACCCTTACAAGTCCAAGGTGATGAGTTGATGATGAGTTATTGTCAGAACTTGGTTCTGTACAAGAAGCTATGTAATCGTGAAATTACATTTTTTCTGTGGTTACATAAACCATAGACAGGATATGACAAGATATGCCTGATATGACAAGAATTCCTTCATTATCTGTATTAACAAAAGATAAGATTTATCTCTATTAAGACTTTGCAATTCATAGCCTCTGAGGTACACTGTTTCCCAGCTCTACTGAACTGCATGATGCTTCCTACCACTAAAACTGAGTATCATTGGGCCTCTCTAGTTACACCATTTCCATCAGGCAGAATTCTTGCCTACTGAGCCAAAAAGCTATTGAATTTATCCAGCCTACCATCTGTTAATACAAAGGAACACGGAGTCCATAGTCATTAACACACAACTTTTACACTGAAAACATACTTCCTGTTTCCAGCCAGTAAGTTAATTTTCTTTTTTATTATTATTAGTGCTGCTGCACATTATGCTTCACTTTTTTTTTTTTTTTTAAGTGATCTTTCCCACAAACTGTGCTCCAAAAATTATTCCAACAGCAACTGTTTCAACAAAAACAGCTCCTAATCTTGATCCTGTACCCCTGGCTGACGTAAAAATTCCATTTATAAACATCAACTTGATGGCCTGATAGCATGAATTACTTTTAGAAAGGTAGTTCTCCCCTGTGTAATAGTGTGAGATTTAGTTTAATCTTTGTGTCTTTTTCCTTCAGTTTTAATCACTTGGAGCTTTTTTGGGTTTTATCATTCTCTTAATAAATCTTCTTTCAAAAAAAAAAAAAAAAACGAAAGAAGACAAAACATTTTTTAATATAAGGTTTGCACATATGGTTTTTGGCAAACAAAGATGCTAATATTTGAAAGAAAAGCCTCTTCACTTTTTTAGATTAGATTAAAACATACAAAACAATTCAACTGTTTTTAACAAGCAGGGTATTCTTCCCTTGAGGAAAGAATTTGTTTCCCCCATCCCCATCCTACTCCCATTAAGCTCCCTCCTCTTCCTAACATGTTTTTTTTTTCTTCTGTTTATCTGTTAAGTTCCTCAGCAAAGAGTAACAGAACTCTTCTTCAGTGACTGTAGCTCTGGAAGAGATGACATTACTGCCTGGTGTAACAGGAAATTGGACAAAATGAAATAGGAAGTCCCCTCCACTTACATTTCCTAGTAAAAGAAAAAAGCTTACCACCTGGCAATAGCAAAACTATATTATTGCAGTATTTAACTAACTGTAGACATAAGCATTTTCCCCAATAACAATCACAGTCAATTCTATCTCCATTTGTTTTTTTCCAAGTTTAACTCACTGTTTTGTAAAACACTTCTCTTGTTAGCAATATTATCGCATTAAATAATGCCAAGTCTTTTAAATTTCAGTATAACAGAGAACATAACTGTTTCCACCATACAAATAGAAAAATTTGCATACATATACATGAAATTACTTGTCCGTCCAAATATTACAGTGCACATTAATAGCAATGTTGGGAAAAAATGGCATCCTGAGACTGTTCAGAGATCTACCTATTCAGACATACTCCTTGGACTACTTTTTCCACATTTAATCTGGGAAAACTTGTAAGGAACTACTTCTATTTCATACACAGCAGTTCTGAATACAAGGAATTTATAAACAAAGTAATTGTCATGGGCAAAGCTACAAAAAGCATTTTATTTATTTATTTTCTGTGATGTAAGAGTTCAAGTACTCATACAAAAAGAAAGCACTAGCTTTTAACAACTTTGTGTTTGAACAGGGTGTGGTAAAAACTAAATAACACAAATAACAGAAGCAGTTATTGAAAAAAAGTCTTTGACATTCAAGACATTATTGAAAATTGCTTGAGACTATAGATAACTGGTTTCCCTAGGCCAAGGACAAAAAAGGAAAACAATTAAGAGTTTTAGTAAACTTTGACTTTTTCAGATTTTCAGGAGTCATCCTACATTCAAATTTATATCAAATTGTAACTCATATGCTAACTCTAATTTTAACTGTATGCTATACTGCCATGTGTTCTTAAGTGTGTGTACTTTCATGTTGGAACAGATTCACCTATGATTTTACTCAGCTTTGCAACTTAAACTACATAAAATATTTCTTTATACATGGCCATCTACAAGGAAACAGTATAAAATAAGATAGACCTTATTAAAACTCAAGGATTATACTTCAACACTGTTAAAAACTTCTTCAGTTTCAGCATCTGTCAACACTTGCTTTACTCATACGACAGATCTAAGGAATACAACGCTATTTCAAAGGAGGTAGGTACAAGTTGCTTTTTCGTTTTGTTTTGCTTTTTTTACCCTCCAAATCAGACTGTTTAATACAGTATCAGTTGTCACTTATTGACATCAACACTTAACCCAACTTTAACCTCTCCTTACCACAAACATTCTTTACTGAGAGCAGGAGAAAGCAAGGAATTATTTTGTTATCTCACCTCATCTTTGTCTGCTTCTTCATCCACTTCATATAAATGCACTGGAAGCTTCTCCGGTTTTGTCCCTTTACTAGGGAAGAAAAGGCTTATAAAATACTAGATATTTCATGATTGGTTACATATTTCATATTGCAAAAATAAAGGTGTTATTTCTCTAGCTGCCGAGGGAAAAGTACAAGAATAACTGGCTAAAAAACGTACTTTTTTCATGAAATCTCTGTTATCCAGTAATTTTGCTCATCTGTATATCTGGTCACAGCCCTTCTGTTGTTCTGCTTGTCACTGTCCTTATGCTTAACTGAAGAGAACCAAGTACCTTCTTGTTCACTGCACTCTCAGTATCTTAGGTGCAATAACTGATACCCATAACAAACTGCAATGCAAACAGTTATCTGGACTTAGGAAGGACATAACATACGACAGCAGAAGCAATGTTGGGTTTTTGTTTGTTTTTTAAGTTGTCAATTTAAAAGCAACATTTTAGAAACCAAACAGTGTAAGTTCCTCCTTCTGATTCTTCTTCCCCACCTCTATCGGAAAACTACGGTGCCTTCCAGAATGTGAAGAAAGAAGTGTAGAAGACTACAGAAGACTGTAGAAGAATGTGTAGAAGACACATCTGTATTATGTGCCACAAATACAGCAAAGCTTTTCACTTATGGGAATAGTATATCTTAGTGAAATCAAGTCTCATTCTTCACAGGAATTTTAAACAAAACTTTTGTTCCAACAATTTCTAAAGCTGTTATCAACTATCAATACAAACATAAAAATGAATACCAAACATCCATAGCATAGCAAAAAACAAATCTGATTAAATATGTACTGAGAACCTAACGTTATCTATGTCAGTTTTTTTTATTTTATTTTTCATGAAGATGTATTTCATCTGCAATTATATTTTTCTCCAAGAACTTCTCAGAACGATGCACATAACATCAAAGTTAATTGCACCTAAGAAACATGAGTTGGTGCTACATTGCATGTCTGTAACAAGGAGGAGCATATGCACTTAAAAAAGAGCTAATCCATTCCAAACTATATGTCATTAAATGCAAGTTTCAAAATGGGAACAAAACAAACATGATTCCAGAAAAGCAACATTTACCTTTTTACTCAGATTTCTAGATAAACCTAGATAAACACTGTCTGCTTGTTTGGGTATACAGCGTATTCGTACAACACTCAAAAATAACTGCATCCACCTTTCTCAGTTAATATTCTATAAATATTTGTCTGTTAGGTTCTATTTCCTAAGCTTCTAAAGAGAGCTCTAAAAGCTGCCTTTGGAGCTACAAAAACAAAGATATCACCATTTAATTTTCATCAAAACGTTAGCGTGTTTTAGTTCTGACATTTACTTTTAAATTGTCCATGATACAAATTCATGTTTCAGCCTCCCTATGAGTAAGGCAATGTAACTAAGGTACCTTCACGGAAAATGGTTTAACAAGATCTTATCCCTTCAAATTCCATATTAATTCCACCCTATAAATCTTCATCATCGCTACTAATAAAAAGTGGTATAGCATATTTCAAAGCACATATTACATGAATTAATACATTTCTGTGATAACTACTTTGATATTAAAGTTCCTTCACAAATTCAGAATCTGTACTATACCAGTGGATAACATACATACTTTGGAAGCTGTCGAAATTCTGCTGAGTAATCTTCATATCTATAGTTAACAACGTGCCAGTCTGAATTGTAGGTTTTGATGCACTATTTAAATGGAAACCAAATATCAGCATTAATTGGAAGAGAATTAACTATAACAACAGCATTCACTAGATGCACACACAAAAATCCTCCTCAGATACACCTTTTATGAACTACTATGATTACACATGGATCTTCAAAAATTCTGTACACCTCCCTTCTTTTGCGACACTGTTCAGTGCCATAAAGCTTTTTGTAACACATGATGTTTCAATAGGGTGTTATCATATAGATGTGTATCATACAAAATCAGAAA
This sequence comes from Cygnus olor, assembly GCF_009769625.2. Taxonomy (NCBI): domain Eukaryota; kingdom Metazoa; phylum Chordata; class Aves; order Anseriformes; family Anatidae; genus Cygnus; species Cygnus olor. The sequence continues at coordinate 153,216,710 of NC_049169.1, read as the reverse complement.
ATGGTGAGTATATTCAGCATCTGGATTAACCATCTTCAGTTGTCTGAAAAGTTAAAGCAGCATTTCACTGCAGCTGGAAACGTGACTGAGCTTTTAAAAACCTCAGCATTACAATACACATGCATTATTAAAATAGAATATTACATTTTACATTTACGCTTCTAGCCTAAGTTTGCTTAGCATGCTCTCTAGCATAAAGCACAAATTTAAGTGCAGTCATGCTTGCAGCTGTTGAAAAGCAATAGCCCTGGACTAGAACACAGGAAATACCATTTTACTCCACCCATATTGTTACAACATAAAAGTACTGATTTATCTTGGCTTTGACTGAAGTAACATAAAACTGACAAGATCTGTTGTCAGAAATCCTGTGTTAAAAAAAAATCTATTTTACAGGAATAGACTTACGTGCACACATATATAGCATTTAATACTTCAAAAATATTTTTCTTTATATTTCAAAATACAAAGTTAATATTTGCCAAGCAATTGTTTCTACAGAAACTCATTAAACTTCTTGAATTACCTACAGCATTCCTCTCTCCTCGTCTACCACTTCCAAATTTATCTTAGAATTGTTTAGGTTAGGTATTAAGGCTATCTATCAATCACTGTGGAGAAATCACTTCAAGGTTTGAGATAGATTCAGCTATTTGAAGCTCCATCAGTTTTCCTTATATTACAACAGACACTTATTTGTTTCAGATGTTAAAACATCACCTTGAAGTGCATTAGTTGAAAAACAGTAGATAAAGACAAAAAAACTTAAACCTTTTAATCCTAAAAGGCTTCAACAAGACACTAAAGGTAACGTGGTATCACAGTCAGAACCAAGGGAATGCCAACACAAGAAAGCAGTTAAGAGAAACTAAGTTTGAGAATATGTTTCTTCTACATGTAGCACAGAAATTGATCAGCGAGGATGAATTTTGGCCTCTACAAGTGTTAATGTGATGAATACTTCTGTTCCAGCAAGCTACAAGATTATTAAGAACAAACTAAGAATGACTAGGATGAAACACATTAATAAAAAGACAGCCATACTGATTCATTCAGATTCACTATTGTCATCAATATTATGTATATAAGTCACCCATATCCATCTGCAAAAGCCAAAAGCATGAAGGGTAAGAGAAGGTGGAGAGAGAAGCATCCTCAAAATCAGTTACATAAACAGTATCATTCACAGCTATTCAGTAATTCTTCTTTTCCAGCCACTGAAGGAAAAAAAATACTAGTTTTCCCTAGAAATTTTCTTTCCCTTGAGAAAACTAAACAGAACTAGATCTCAAAGCGAAACATTGAGAACTAAGTTGCAACATTTCATAATTTTTCAGGGTTTTATTTGTTTCTTAAACAATAAATAAAGCAAAAGTAATACACTTCAGTTATAACACTGCTATTACACACAACCACATAAAATTCCAACATTACCTCAGTTACAAACAAGCTTTGAGCTTCTTTCTCCGCATTTTCAGGAACTGTTGAATGAATGTATCGACTCTGACGTTTCAATAATGCTGTCTGATAAACAACAACAAAAATTAATGATACTCTCAATTTAAAAAGATGATAAAATATAGCAACACTCAGTTATATCACTATAGCTAGGACAGAAGCTCAGCAGAAAACATCCTGTGAATACAGTACTGGAGAACAGGCACTAATGACAATTTGCTTTCATTCAAACATTAGCAGCTTTATTCTCTCAGAAGAATTCTTTTCAGCCAGATTAAGATGACAAGATCGGAATCAGTAAGAATTAGATGCCATTGAAAAAAAGTGTTTTCCTCTATTTTATTACCATTGCCAAGAAAATACTAGTAAAAATAATTCCCCCTTGACAACATAACTTCACTATTTTGAATGAAGACATTAGGGTAGTGTTGTTGCTACATATAAAAACTATTACTCAAGAAAAGCAACAATTCATACCAAAATAAGAAGAACAGTTCAACTGCAGATTTCAGCGGGCAAAAACATGAGACTTGTATTGTTCAACTGAAGGTGAGAAAGATGGCCTTGATCCCTGGATATCCTCCTGTCTACCAAAGGATGCTTACTAAGTAAGAACTTGCTCCCATTCTATGCCAAAGTTGAGAGAAGAAAAGGAAGGCTGACAGACTGCAGGAAATCTCACTGTGACTGTGAATTTCTGCTTCTAACACCAGTACCAAAGTAAGCCTTAGGCACTTTAAACTCCTACGTGTAAAAAATGAAAATTTCACAGAATCTTCTGGAACACAAGTAATTGCACAATAGAAATGATTTTGTACCACGTCGAAAGCGTTAAAAAAAATCTGAGATTAGGTCAGAGATGGACAAGGCGTTTTCACAACCTGGGCCTGGAAGGGGGTGTGATCGCTCACTTGTTACCTACACTCCACACACTACAACACCAGGAATGATCAGGGACAAGTGTGACAAGACAAAACTCCACATATTAATGGTCCAAAAAAAAAAAAAAAATAAGAAGAAGACATGGCAGTATGTTATCTTAACTTGTCCCTGTTGAGAGATTGATCTATAAGGTGATTATTGTTACAAAGGCCCACCCCATTAGCTGGGGGTGGCTTTTGAAGTTAGAATATTCAAGTACAGTAAAGATTTGATGGAGTAAAATTTCTCCTATTCTCACGGTTGAGTCATTCATCTAGTCCAGAACTGCGCTGAAAAGTGACTTGAAAAGTGTCAGTGTTAACTGCTTGAGTGTGAGAGGTGAGGAGGTATTAAAAGCAAAACACCACAAAATAATATTAAAAATTATAAAAAACACCTCATGGATCAAATAAGTCATAAAACACAAAGTTAAAAAAAACTGCAAGAAGATACTTCCGCATATAGTAACAGCATTTAAGAATTAAGTGTTCCAAATTATAGAAACATGTTCGTTATTAAGAAAATATGCTTTTTTAAAGCCACATAAGCTTTAAAATATTTGTTTTCACTGACATTGAAAAATAAAACCAGGCTCAATTTTATTCCTTTCTTTTGGAATCAAATACAAAATCTTACTCTTGTTTTTCATTAGCAGGTGTTCACCATATTAAATAATCATGAACTCCTTAGTTATACTCAAGTATGATACTTTTGCTTTTTCAGTATTAGGTTAAGAAGTGATTTTAATCATCCACCATCTTTAACAGAAGTTTGCAGATAAAGCTCAGTTTGCTGGCAGTCAGAAAATCAATCTGCTGTTTCTCTTAAAAACACCAGTGATGTTGAGAAAAAGGTAAACATCTCCAACCATCCTATATCCGTGGCATGAATGCATAGGCTTTTTCCCCCCAACATTTGAAATCAGGCCGAAAACATGGGGATAGATATATATGCCCCTCAATTTCAAGTCACTTTCAGGCTTATTCGGTGAATTGAAACAAATCTGAGAGATGTAGAAATGTTATGTATCTTTTAAAATATGGAAGAGAGACTGAATGTCCAAAGTGGGACTGGGGGGGGAGGAATGGCAGGCAACCTTTAGCTTGTCAAATTCACCCACATTATTAATTGACATCATGCATACTGCCTCTTTGTCAAGTCATTCTGCAGCTGCAATAATTCATCTGAGAGCCAGGAAATACACCAAGTGAATATATCTTTATTTACAGAAAACTCCTGAAAATCACTACTAAACAGAACAATACTTCCAGATACAACCATATGTACATATACAGTATAACCCAGAAGAAAAATTAGGAACGACTACAAACATTCCTCATAACTACATTGGTTGAACTGTTTTGTACAAATGAAATGCTGTACAACTATCTGCTAGTGAGATAGAGCATTGCTTCGGATTCAGCAACACATAACCAATTTGAAGTTAGACTTTTCACATTACGTATCTCAGGCTAGAAGGAGTTCTCATGTTCTTGACAGTTTAGCTGTGTTTCTGACACTTAGGCTTAAAAATTACGCTTTTACTAATATTAAAATCTGGCATGCAATTTTCTGAGTCATTTTAGTCCTCCTTCCCCATTCTTCATGGCAAAGTAATAGCAAGATGGCCAGGGTTTTTTAAGACAAACATGCTTTCATGTGGCACTAAAGATCTGTCAAAGACAGCCAAGGATTTTGTAGCAGAGTGTCTTTAACATAATGTGTCCTTAAGCATTTAAAATGAACATAAATAACGTGCAGCAATGGTGACCCTTTTTCCAGGCCACAGTTTATACAGAAGTCATTGTTACAAAGTATAAGTCAACAGAACTCAGTCTTCAATTTTATCAAGATGAAAAGTATAAGTGGATTTTTCATATACAAAGTGTTTTCATATTTTTAATGAGGTTCTTATATACGTTTTAAAATAAACCACACACAAAGAAGTAGCTCTTAAAATTAATCACTTCATTCTGAGGAATAAGGTGTCAACACCTACGTTTCTATAGCAAAAAATAATGGCTGATCTTAAATTATGGTTTTCTCTGGTACTTGAGGTATCTTATGATCTGTTTCTGAGCAATTTCACGCTGAACAACAGGTCCCATGTGCAGATACTTCATCAACTGCAGTAGATGTAGGTGAGACAGAAGCCAGCCAACACAACATTCTTCAAGTCCATTTAGCCCATCTTGAGGCCAACCAGACATGCCCGAGAGCCCTGTTTTTTGTTTTATTTTTTTTATTCCTTAGCTTTTATCTTTCTTCCTCCTGTGTTTTTATCATAGTTGTTACATATTTTTCTCTCCTCTTTGGAGGTGGATAAATACTTCAGGCTATCTGATAAAGTTCTCTTCTCTGTAAATTGGACAGTCTGCCTAGCGACAGTATTGCTATTCTACGCAAGTCTCAGCAGCTACAGCAAACAGAAAAAGCACAAAGTGTCACTGCTGATATATCACTTTTATACTGCAAAGTATAAAAGCTGCAAAGTAGAGAGAGAAAGCAATGGAGGATATCAATAGCATATTGCATCTTGCTGGCAAAATAAGAACTATGCAAAATGCAGGAAAAATGGGAAAAAGACTACAGGATAACAATTCAACAGTCACTTACCCACACATTCCCATACACTTTGGATGATGTTTTATGGAGGCAAATCCTCAAGAAGTAGTGACAGAAATCATTTTAAAAGACAGTCAATTGAAAAGATGGCATGCTGCCTCTTAGATCATGCCCTTAGCTATTAGGTGTCAGAAGAGACACACATGGGGAATGTCAAAGGCTATAGTAATTTCTAAGCTAAATTGAATTCTGCATTTAGGCTACTCAGCTAAGGACTCAAGGAAAAACATAAAACAGATTTTAAAAGAAATAAAGTTAGTGAAATTTCTTTGAACACTTCAAAAATAATTTTTGTATTTTGACCAGTTTGTGCTCTCTCTAAAATGCAGACACTACTTAAATATGATTTTTTTTTTGCTTGTTCCTTCTACTCAAGATGTGCCTTCTTGTAGAATCCTAGGCTTACTTCTATTTCTGTAAAGATGGCATGATACCTATTTCCAGAGCTACTTAACTCGTATTAACTAAAAGTCAATAGCTCTAAGTGAAAGCATTCTAAATCCATATGACTCAAACTCAAAAGGAACAAAGGTGAAACAACAGCTAAACTAGGCTCCAAAATGCCTTCAAAATAACAATAGGGTAACTTTGTAATGGCATAATTGAGTAGGAATGTACCCACGCTGGACTTCCTCCAAGTAAACTTATTCTGTATTGAGATAAATCTTCACTGAAAGAATGGAGATTGTACCCCAAAGGTATATATTTTGAAATAAAAGCATTTAGATATGAGGTGTCTTATTGCAAAGTAATCACTAGTACAGTTTTGGGTTAAGGTTTTTTTTAATAAGTTACCTACAGTGCAGTTAAGCATCACCAATTCCACAGTTATTGACCTTATGTTGTCAATGTGATTCCTGGAGGTAGTCTATTTTAAACTAATTTTACTTAGTTAAGAAACCATTTCATTATTTACTAATTTAGCGAAATGCAAGTGATTTGGATTAATATAATAAGCCATGAAAAGGCACAAAATTCAATACAAGAGTACCCAATGGACCTGCAATAGACTCTTGCTGGGAAGCAAGTATCTAGAAGAGTGACTGAGTGACTGAGTGACAGCACTGTAATTGAGATCAGCAAGAGATTAATAGGCAAATTTCCAAGGAGGGGGAGAAGTGGTTCTATCATCTTAATACAACAAACACATTATATGGAGACCATAGTGAAAATTAAATAACAAAAAGTAGCTAGAAATTAACAGTTGAGTGCAAAGCACAAAGGTACCACAAGGTTGATGAGAACAAGTTAGGGAGAAACCTGATTAGTGATTCCACTGCAGAAAACTCAGAACGTGAGCTTGTGAAAAGCAACTGAAACAATCTTGAAATGGTAAGTTAAAATATGACACAATATGTGGAGAGAAAGTTGCTGATGAAGAGGTCTTCTAGAAACCAGAGAAAAGCAAAGCTTGCTGTTGTTTGAATATGATAACACCAGGGAAATGTAGAAACTCAAGATAAAAAAAATAAATTACAATCCTACTAATTTGTATAGGAAGATCAACACAGAGCATGACCAAAAAAAACCCCACACTTTTCTGAAAAGTAAATGAGCTTCTACCATATACATGTGTACACACACATATATATGTATGTATGCAAAAAAAAAAAAAACAAAAACACCAAGATTCATAACCTCAGCCAACCAAATTTAGGATGATGGCAAATGCATTTAAGTGGAATACTGGAAAGCTTCATGTAACTAGATCAGTTGGCTGAAGACCAATCTTTGAACCTTTGTCAGTTTTCCCAGAACAGAGCATTTTCTGCTCCATCCATGCTCACATATTTCTTTAGCAGAAGCTGAATAGCTCGGGGGGGGCTGCAGTTAGAGCTATTTCTATCAGCGTGTTTGGAGAACAGTCACTGCTGAACACAAACAGGTGAATTACCGGTTTTAGTTCCCCCACCACCAGCACCCACCCTTTTTTTTCCCTCCTCACTAGGGGAGTAACTTTCACTGGGAGAAAGACAGAAGAGCAAGCAATACGTGGTCCGAAGAAGCCTGCCACTGTGCAAGCTTTCTAGTTTCCAATACAGACTTGAAGCTCTCATCAGATGTCCTTTACTACCTAACATCTCTGATGTGGTAAGAGTTAAAAAACTGAATGTGGCATTGGCAATGAATTCAGAACTAGATATTAAGCAAGTCTTACGACGTGGCAGGAAAACTCTTAACCAAAATTCAAAGACATTGCAACTAGAATCTGCTAGAATCAAGACAGGTATACTCTGTTATGATTCCCACAGTTAGCTGATAGGTAGAAAACTATATTCTGTAATTTACTTGAGGAGAACTCACAATAAGGTAGTTACCTAATAATTTGGCAATAAGAATCAAACCAGCAACGTGAATGTACTTAACATATTTCAATAAGTTACACATATCCCAAACACATTTGAAACCTGCAGTTAGCAACCAAAAAGAGCAGAGAAAAGGTACAAAAATATTTTCTTCAATCATTATTTCTTACAAAATACTAGCAGCAGTTAAAGGGCAAGTTGTTGTTACTAATTCTATGGAAAACATGTCCATTAAGTTATATTTTGGTTAACTAAAAGCATTACCTGAAAAAATATTATCCAAATTAAGCATGAACACTTGTCTCTAATTTCTCCCCCAATAATCTCCACTTTAACACAAATTCAACAGTGTTATCAATCCACCTCTGTGAAATACGACTTCTGTACTCTGCTAAAAACTGCAGGAATGGTATCCAGCTGCTGCAGAGTAAGTATTAGGAGAGATTTTCAGTGCCTTTTTAAGCGCTAGTTAAGCTAGCAATGCTGGTAAGAAAATAACCTTACTCAATGTCTTAGAAATTATTAGGGCTTGGCTTCCTTTTTAGGCAAGTGGTTTTTAGATCATAATCGGTTTAACCTAAGCACGAGGAAAAACTTTGCAAAAATAAGATCAGAATGTTGTAAGAGGAAATGGCTTGAACAGGTTTTTAAACAATGGTAGGAGCTTCCACCTATAAGCTGTTCAAAACACACATTGAGGCAGTTCTAAACACTGTAACTCATTGTACTGAAGTCATCTTATGGGGGACGAGGGCAACATCAGGCTTTTGGGTTGAGGCTTACCAAGAGCTGCCCATGCATTATGTAACAGCAACAAGTTAGGAAAGAGGAAGTAGAAAATAGTTGTGAAGTAGAATGGCAAATACAGAAAACATGCCTTCAGTTAAATGATTAAAATTATATTGGCAACCATAACAAGATTAAAGGTTTCAAATCTGTAAATGTGATTATGGTAACCTGCACAGGGTTAAAAGGTTTAAATTGCTAAAGCATAAAAAAGCATATAAGAAGTTTCTGCTCTCTGACAGTAATTTCTTAATATATCAATTGATAGATTTAAATTCATCATGTATTGTTGAAAACAGCCTAGATTGCTCAAACTAGTATTGGAGAGTCAAATGTGCAACAAAAATATTCAGAGAAACAGTATGAGTCAGCAAGTCTTAGGAGGAAATATTTGACAGAAAAATAATAAAATCTGACAGTATAAACCAGTCTTCATATATAACAAGCGCAAAATGAGACTGCCAAAAACTTTATAGGGGAAACCTAGAAAACGCGCTCTGATATTACACTTCTGAGGGATAAAGAAAAAAGAAATCTGACTTTAGTCGTAATTTTAGGTAATTTTACCTGAAAGAAATTATTCTATGTAATACACATTTCAGTGACTGCCCTGATAAATATCTGACCACAGGACCCAAACAGAAACATAACGAGAGACATTAGTTTGTGAATAAAATTCGATCATGCCCTTTAAAGGATCAGATTGAGGACCATGGACAAGCTTCAGTCATACAAGCCTGAAGTTAAGAATTGCAGAATAGGCTATTTGAAACAGCACTTAAACTCTTCAGATATCCCACATTATCCTCAGGCATTTTGTCTGAGCATTCTTGATAGGTTTCTTTCGTCTCTGTTGGTAATTAGGAGCTGGTTACCAGAATGACCCCTGGTAATTGAGCTCTAGTCAATTAGATGAGAGCATGCTTAGCAGAAATATTATTCATTCCTCTTGATCTGCTACAATGGACAGCCACACTGTAGAAGGGGCTGCAGCTAGCATAGCCTACTTACACTTTTCAGTTGCCAAACCAACACCTGGTTATAGGGCATCATCATGAGTGGTCTAGTATTTGAACACTAGTATCATATAATGTTCACAGGCAGTATGATTTCCTTTCATAATAAGTCTTACTTATAGTCCAAACTTACACACATGGTTGAGGATACATGAAGGCCAAGCAATTCTCTAAATACCTATAGTTTGCTGAAAACAAAATTTTTAGCTCTCAATATGCAGTCTACAAGCACAGAATGAGTAATAATGAAGTACACAGACTATATTAAAAGCAGAGTCCAGCTACACTCAGGTAAATAGTTTCATAGGCTACAGAATCTGTAAAAAAAAGTCTGTGTGTAATTTATGGGATTTTATATGCCCTTCTGTAGAAATACACCAACTCATCACAAACTTTCACCATGATAACCACAAGCTTAGCTTCAACTACTTGGCTGAATAAAATACTCAGCTTTTCAGGTAGGATTTTACAAAACAACTCTAAGGTATTCAACTGTAACACAGTCTCTAGAAGTAGCTGATTTAGATGCCTGCATAATTTTAAATACAGGTAGACACTGACTGCAGGCATGCGCAAGAGACTTTCCTTACTATTTTACCCCAGTTACAGTCTCAAAGATGTTTGTGGCTACTCTAACTGGACCTAGAAAGAGACACAAAAAAGAGTATTCAAATATACTACTTATTTAGGTAAATGCAGGAGTTCTACAGAAATACATTAAGATGAGCACAAATCTCAGTTCAGTCTGTCTTAAGTCAGAGCCCTGTTATGCAAGGGGTATTTTGCTAAAACCCAATTTTTTCTAGGGACATACAGCCAAGAATCACAGCTTTCATTTGAACAGATTCTAAGATTCATGCCCTTCACTGCTAAGGAGGAAAACAAAAAGTCAATTAAAAAATTAAAACATGACAAAAAGCAGATCCTTTTTTTGAACAGACATCACATGATTTCCTGCTCCTGAAAGGGGTGAAAATATCTAAAAATGACTGATCACCTACTTCAGATGGCAGTAAAATTGCTGAGTTGCAGAAGTAGACCTTATAATCTGAACAGATGAAGAAGCTGTGATATTTCTTCTACTGTAGCCTGACTGAATAAATTGAGCAATGTAAAGGGACTAATGACAATTTTATTTATTTAAGCTAGAGAGAGTTATGAGAGTCATTTCTTTATTATTTAAAAACTACTGCTAAAAATCTGGTTAAAAAAAAAGAGGGGGAGAAGGGGGAGGGAATCATTAAATTACCTGAAAGTCATCATAAGGGAACAGTAGCATTTCCCGTAAGGCATCATTCAAAATTTGTGTTTTCCTCTGAACGATGACATTTTCATAGTCTATTGGTTCTATGAGCTTTGGTTTTGCCTAGAAGAGAAAAAAAGAAATTCAGGTATATTGTAGAAAAACTACAACTGTTGGCCGCTTTAACAAGTAACTCTTTAAAATGTTGGCAGAATGAGATTTCATCTTCACCAAAAAATGACTAATGAAAATGTAGACTTCAAGTCACGCGATACCATACGGATAAGCACAACTGATATTTATGCAGACAAGCACACTATTTGTATCAGAAAGAAGAAATAAAACTACTTCACAAAAAACACTAATGCAGAGCTTATCAGAATAAACATTTGTATATTTACAGCATAAACAAACAGGGAAAAAAAAAAACTGCGAAAAAAACCCTGCTAATCTCTTTAGTAATTACCTTTGCTTAATGCTGCCCAGAGAGCTCTGATCTGGGTTCAGCAGGGATTAAAACACATAGTCTTAGCTTTGAGCTTTGTTTTAATGCAGGAACCTGCAATAAGGATAGGCTAATTCACATTCCTACTTCTCTATAGTTTTTACAGAATTCCCATAGGCCATTTTTCTTCCTCTTAATTGAATGTGTAGCTTTCTTCAGATACTACGCGCTATTCAACATTTAAAGCACTACACAGCAGTCAAAGCATTACAGCTGGCTGTGCACAATCAGTGAAAAACCTTCATTCACCTCGCCAAGCATTCTGTTCACTGGGCAGATAGCAAAACAGATTTAGAGAGAGTTCTGAGCGATGCAGCGTGCCAAAACCTTTATTTTTTGAGCATGAATCCCCAAGCAACAGAGACTTTTGTCACACATTTTTTCTTTCTCCAATGACTCCAAATTTTGCCCATTTTCAGGAAACTGAAAAGCAGAAAAGGCAGAAATCCAGTGGAAGACAGGCCTCTTTACGGTCACTGACTAATTAAACTTATAACAACTTTAAAGACTTGTGAATATAAATTACTTCAGAAATATAAATAATTTTGTATTACACGATAAAAAATACAGATATACTATACGGTAACAGCTGCTAGTAAAGCTTTATCTATATCTAGGCACTGAAAGGCACAGCAAACTAAAAGAATGAGCTGAAACATTATTTTTGTATGTCTCAGAAACATTACACTATCTTGAAACTGGGATTTCTTTATGAAATGAACTGTATTCAGGACAAAGACTGTTTTCAGGGCTTTTGACGTAAAATATTACTATCATCAAATTATTGTGACAAGTTTCGGAGCGTGAAGAAGCTTTCAAATTCAAATGAAGTACACGAAAACACCATTCAGAAGCCAAGACACCCTCTGCTCACTTGTCTCCCACTTCCAGTGGGGGCACCAGGTCTCCACCTACCCATGCAAGCAAGGTGGGGCCTGTCAGTCACTGAGCCTGAGCTCAGTGCAGTACGCTCTTATATTAAAGGAAGGTTTAGATATCACAACAGTGCTGTGGCCATGTCGGTGTTTGCAATGCTACTACTCCTTCTGAAGACTTTCTCATGAAAAATGATACTTAAGGTGCTGCATTGGCAGGCTGAGTGTCTCTTCCAGGCTGGCCAGCCTTTAGGAGAAACAAAATAATCCATATTAAATAGGGTCCAAGAAACATATAGGGGATCAAAGACCACTCTAGCCATGTATACAATCAATCCTTTTGGTTAGCTGAAGCTTCGGATTCACAACTGGCTTAAATTAATCAAAAGGAGGGCTGACACCAAAATGACCCTCTCTCTCGTGGCACATTCCTGAGGCTTCTCACGCTAGTACCAGACAACTGAATAGTCACATTTTTGAGCCAAATTAGGAGCCGATCTGGCTTTAGAGGGCTCTTCCCAACCAGCCAGCTCTCGGGCAGACTGGTCTGCGGAAGGCTGCACAGATGACGGCACAACCACTGGTGCCAGCGGGCAGGAGCTGATGGAACCCTTTCGGAAGCAGGGCAGCTTCACATCAAACCAGGGCATATGACTCTGTCCTAATTAAATGCTGCTGCAGAAGCATTTTGAATTCTGGTACTTAGTTTCAGTGTAAGTTGCAATTTTAAAAATATCCTAAAAAAAATAATAATAATAATTCAGGACAAATATTCTAATATTCTTAAAATTCAATTTGAGAAGCTTTTGTAAAGGGAAGAAGAAACAACCATGGCCAATACCGTCACAAAGTTCACCCTATCAGGACATCTACTATCCGAACTCGCACGCAGGCAGATCATGGCATCAATTCCAGTTGATTGCAAGGGAAAGCTTGTCACCGCAACTTGGCAATGGATTTTCACGTGGAGCTGCACATGATCATCTTTCTCTTGCTTTTTCTCCCTGGTGCTGAGAAACTACATCCATGCTCCTGCTAATGCTCTTGTGAAGGTGATTGCGGAAGACGAAGAAAGCTAGCTCTGGCTCCTCTCATTTTATCAGAATCAAGAGAGGAAAAGGATTACTTCTAAAAACAACAAAAATTATTTCATTTACATACACACACACAATCACTTCTGTAGCACGCTAATTCAAAAACCAAGGACGCATACACTTCAGCTCCTAAAAGCACCCGGTTCATTGCAAACGCATGACTATACTCTATAGACACAAAACAAGTCCACCACAACCTAAAGCTGATAAAAAAGATCTTTAAAAGCAAATGCTCACATTTTGCTTACGTGTAGTAAACATGACTAAAACCAAATTTCTACTTTACTAGACGCTTTTAAAGAATCTAAAGCTCTCTGGAGCTGATGCCCTGAATATGCATCTGTCCTCGAAGTCTGTGGGACACGGGTGTAGCTAATGGGACCAGAACGCCACGCCATCTTCCTATTTAATCAGTGAAGTACCTGATTTACAGAAATATCCTTTCTGTAAGAACTCTTGAAGATTTTCCTTCTCCTAGTTTTTCCAGAGCATTACTCAATTTTTTCTTTGTCATTTGTCAGATTCAAAAGGAAGAGGATGTTTTATCAGTTTAAACCAGATATGAAAAAGAAAACAATAAACAGCGCACTGCCTTGGCATTTAGCCAGCCCTACAACATCACAAGGAAGCAGATTCTCTCTCAAGCTCTTTTTCAGAAAAAAGATTTTTCCGGTGTATTATTGCGTGTAATATATATTAAAAAAAAGAAAAGGCACTATGTATATACATTGTTATTGAATATGATTTATGAAACAGCTGACACAGATAAAACTCAGCCTGGTCAAGACTGCATAACCAAGCTTACAGATACAAAAGTCAGTCTCTCAGACAACACCTAATTTTTCCAATTAATTTGAAGAAACGATATTTTTATCTCAGTACTCTAAGAAAATGCTAAGAGCACAGGGTTTCATGGAGCTCAGCACTTGACCTAGCCACTGCTGTGTTTGTAGGAAACCAAAACAAAGGAAGTACCTGCTGTACCACTTCGATTTTGGCAGTGTGTTATAGGCACGGAAATTTATCAGAAACGAGAAGCATTTTAAAACAGCAGTCATGACACCCACATAGTGTCACACCACATGACACCCACTGGTTTAATCTGCTAGAATGTCATTTATATATTTGGACAAGTAGTGTCAAAAGAGATCAGATAAAAAGCAGGAGCATTGAGTTAGGAGTTCAATGATTGCCTACATTATGTATTAGAGGAAAAAATAATATGTTTTTTTTTTCCCCCATATGTCTCATGAGACAAATTTGATCTTCCACTCACCTTCCCACAAAACAAGGGATGATCAAGTTTTTCATAAGTGGGGATTAGTTAGCCTCATGCCATGAAACATCATTTGCCTTATAAAACCATATTTAGGATATACTCCTGCACAAGCTTATTAACAAGTCCTCATTAAAAGTAAATTAACCAGATTTATCAACTTTAAGTGTAACTTTTTGAAAATATTTTATCCTAGAGCTTGTTCTTAAATACTATATTACACATTATCCCTTTCTTATGTATGGTTGATTTTGTGACTTGAACTTCGGGGCAGTAGGAGGGAATAAACTTCTGTGGCTTTGTGTAAAGACCGCATTACCACTATGCATATACTTAAGGAACAAGATGCTTTCATTGACAAATTCAAAACTTTTATGCCTCTGGGACCTGAAAGAATGAAATGCATTCTTCAAGTCACCGGTTCTCATGCTTACATAAACAGAGCAGGGCTAGAAAGAATCACCCACGCAAAGAGTAAATGGTTATCCAGGCTTTTTTTGTACCGTGTTTCTTTAAGAAACAGGAATTATGTTTCTATTTTTTCAGTTTAACCAGAAAGCCTGAAAAATCTTGTTCTATTGTTTATCCAAGACTTAAGGGGTCTGTAACAGAAAGGAGTTCCAAAACTCAATGAACACGGCCTAAATTACAAAGCATTGTGCTTTTATTTACAAGAAGTACTTAGTTGACAATCGAGATCCATTTAAACACAAGAACATTTTTCAGAGCTCAAACATTTTGTCAAGACCTTCTGAATTGCCAGTATTTACATCAGGTTTTTAACATGGATGCAGTTCCAATTATTTGATTTCTAGCCTCCTCTGCGATTTGCTTTACCTTCAGACACAAAGCAAGCATGCTGTATCCTGTTAAGTTCTCCTACAAGCACAGAAGCTTCTGACAACAGAAATAGGTGTGGGCAGTGCTCTATTAGACAGAAGAACCCACTTTTATGCTTCAAATCTATTTCCAAGAGAAAGATGGCCTCCGGATGCTCCAGCCTCCCAGAGACATCATCTGGTTTGAAAGCAGCTGCTACTTTCAAACAACTACCAGAGTGCAACTGGACAGCACGTGTGCTAATTTGGTGACTTGTACAACAGCCACCACGAGAGCAGTTCATCCCAAGTGAGGCTCTGGGGCACCACCTAACCAGGGAATAAGAAGTTTGGGTTAAAATCTGTCAGACTTCTGTTTTCTAAACACTTCTCATAGAAGCCCAGATTAACTCATCATGGTGTTGAAAATTATGCAAGACAGCAGAACAATACCTACAGGATCACAGGATGGCTGAGGGTGGAAGGGACCTTGGAGGCTCCAATCCCCTGCTCAAGCAGGGACACCTACAGCAGGTTGCCCAGGACCACGCATTTTATTATTTTTAAGTACTTCAGTTTTACTTTGTTCCCATCTCTTAAAAGTTATTCTCTATTTCTCAACATGGAAAAGAATCCAAATAATTTTTTTTTTTATAGTTTAAAAGATTTTATGAACACAATTTATTTCTCTTACAAAAGTTTGACCTACCAAGTGGCTTCTTAAGGGGACTTAAGCGAAATGAAATACAGCGAAATGAAAATAAGAGTTTTAACACCACAGTTTCAAGTAGCAGGCACACAGTAGCTCAATGTCAAAACTACACAATTCAGACAAATATCTGTATCTTTATCAAAAAAAGCACTTAGCCTCCTGAAAGTTCTGTTGAGGTGAACTACCGCTTGGATTTTTTGCCCCCCTACAGTAACAAAAATAAAAGAGGTGAACCACTAACCTTGATTTAGAGAGTTACACTTTATTTCAAACAGGAATTCATTTGGGAAATTTTACAGCCTGTTTCACGCAGATGATCTAACAAAAAGACCATGGTGATCTTTTCTGACTTTAACAATGATTCTGCAAAATTTATTCTCTTTAGCATCCTACTATAAGCAGAAAAATATAATTCAGGCACAGCACTCAATCAAATAACATAGTTTCAATATCACGTAGTGCTCATAGCTCTAAATATTTCGTTTCCTAAGTATTCTGGCAGACTCGTTGTAAATTGCATTTACTAGACTTGGATACATATTGCAAAAAAACAGCTGATTCTGTCCAACCATTATAAAGACTACTCAAAAAAACCTGTGTTATGTAAGTCACATCATAATCACCCATGCAAGAGAAATGCAGCTACACCTGAAAGAATGTTTTAGGCTACAGCCAACAAGAAGCATTCCTAGAGCAAACCAGAAGCCCTGTTCCAAAAGCAAGTCTCAAAAAGTAATCTCGTACAATTCTATTGTTTTCTGGATTAGAAACTTGAAATTCTGCTGTTTACGTTTTGCAACACCAGTTAGCAATGTATCAGCCTTTCTCGTTACCTTACCACACCCCTACCGGCACGAAAATACCTACTTCCACTATGGCAGTAAAGATCTAGTGCAACACCCCAGCCCAGTGAAACCAAAATGGACCCAAAGACTATTGCTGAGTGAAACACACAACCCTACTTTCTGCTTTCTGTCTAGCAGTGCATACAGCACAGCGTCCTTGTGACATTTCATCTAGTTTTCCTCAAAAAAGGGCAAAAATGGATATCCTGCATTCTATAATTATATGCCATATATACACTTGTCTATATACGTAACAGATTAAGACAAAACTAGCAACTGAAAGGAAAGCAAAGACATTTTTGTGACACCTATGTGGAACCTAAATGTTCTCCCTTAAAATAATGACTTTTGTTGTGAACGCACCCACTTTATCTAAAAATATCAAACGGGAGGGGAAACACTGCTGATATCAACCCATGAATATTAAAACCTAGTAGTTCCTAGAAAATTAAAAGGACATACTTCCTAAATGGTAATAACTAAATGCAGCAACCTTTTATACTTTTTTTCACCCCTTAAAGCACGTAGTGATCGACTGCAGTACTCCGCAGAAACACTAAATATCCTCTCAGAGTACTCATGGGGGAATAAAAACAGTTCTAAATAAAGTTAAACATTCCAAAGGCAGGAAAGCACACACAAGATTAGCTCATATTGTACTGATGAAAATCTGGACCAGAAATGAGAACACACCCATACAGAAAAAACATGTTTTACTAACAATTGCTCTGAACAGAGCGAAACTAAAGAAAACAATGTAAAGAAAGAAAATCTGTCTTGCTAACACACATGTAAGCTTCCAGTTATGTACAGAAACAATTCCCATAAAGCCACAGATGTGTATTAGTACGTACGCCAATTTTTTTTTGAGTCTTAAATGCGTAGCATGGAATTCCAATGGGGCTGGGGGAGGCACAGGGTGAGGATCACAGCCCCCGCTAACTTCAACCACAGCCGGACAAAAAAGAGGAGACCTTCCTCCTTTTACTCAGCAATTAAGTATGAGATATTGTTAAATAACAAGGGAATTTCAGTAAGAATGATTTATGTACCTCTTTCTACTGATACGTGTTTAGCAACCCTCCTCTGTTACTTGAGAAGGTTTATTGTCCTAGCTGCAGCGAGTTGGTGGATTCATTACAGCTTGCTTATTATGTTCTCTTGCTGTCCTGTTGCCATTCCAACAGAACTAGTGTGTAGCAACGGAAAAAAAAATGATTTTATTTGATCACCTCCCTCACATACAGGAACATCGCCTCTCCCCACACTGGAAAGTACTGTAAAACTTTAAATCCCTAAACAACATGCATTGAAGACATTGAAAAATAGACCCTTTAACATATGTACACCTGAATTTAGACAGTTCTTCAAAAATTTAAGTAAAATTTAACCATTACACGCATAGAGAGTTTCAATATATTTGAATTGAAAGGTACACAGGGCAGCTAAAAAAACACAGGTGGATTTTGAAGTGTAAAGTCTTCGCCCTTCGTGAGACTACCCCAGACACAACAGACACCGAAAAGCAGCTGGTATGAAAACTAGATTCCAAAGTCATACTCAGAGGGAACCAAAGACTTGGTAAACCAGAACTGCCAAAATTAATTTATTAATTTAAAAGGCAGAGAACAGACAAAGAACCAAAACCAGATCTGAAATATACCTACACAAGCGAGCTGGAGCTTCTCGTTAGCATCAAATTAAGCAGTTTCAGACAGAACTGGAGTTACTAGAGGGAAGAGAGAGCTTGTTTAAATGAATCTTACCATCACTACTACAGCAGAACTGTCCCCTTCTGCTTCACAAGCACCTGCATCCTTGCGCTGCTGCGGAGACTCTATAACAAGGTCTTTTTTAGGATTTCTGTTTGTTCTTGCCTGCATTCTTTGATTGAAAATACAAAGAACAGCAAAACTGTATGGGTTTTGGCATCAAAATAATTAACATGCCAGTGATCCAGTGAAAACAATAGCTTTTTCCCAGCACAAGCAGCAGAAAAGTACAAACTAGTCTAACTTCTCAGCTGCAGTTTGCTAAATCTGTCATGGTGGGAATGCATGACAGACAAAGGCCAGCCCCTAAGCGTGTTGTATTCCTCCAGAGGAGGGGAAAAAAAAAGAAAAGGTGGATCCACTGTAATGCCTTAAGGTTATGAATCAAACACAGAAGAGAATGCGTCTTTCTAAAATGACCAAGTAAAACTGCCCAAGTTTTTACAGCACTTATAAAATAAAAGATTTGGTATTTTGAAATATTTTTATCATAAAAATTAGCAAGTTTTTGATATATAGACATCTTCTATACTTTAGAAGGATAAAGCTTTTAATATCACTCAGGTACTGATCTTGATCACTAATCAAGTACTTTCTCTAGGACCAATGCCTCAAACAGATAAATTGAACTTTTTTAATTTAATTTTTTTTTAATCAGTTGGAAGGAGAGGGGGGAGAAATGCTCTTTTTAACCTTCGTGCTAAATCCATTTTATAAATTTACATTAACATCACATTATCTTACAGTAAAAACCTTACCTCTAAAGACACTAACTCAAAAATAAGAGGGGTACAAACTCCTCTTTACACCTTCAGTTTTCAAGTGCTCAGTTCTTCAGGTGAACTACCAGTCCCTCTTAGTCTCTCTACTTATTAAGTCACACTCTCTACCTCTGCCGGTTCACTCCTCCCTCTGTGGAACCCTCCAGCATCTCCTACCTGTCTATGACCAAGCACCCTCCACGAAAACACTGAGAAGACAAAGCAACAACATCTCTACACATCTTGACTGAAGTCACTTAGAATCACAGAACCATTAAGGTTGGAAGAGACCTTCAAGATCACCTGGTCCAACCATCCCCCTACCACCAATGTCACCCACTGAACCATGTCCCTAAGCACCAGGTCCAACCTCTCCTTAAACACCCCCAGGGACGGTGACGCCACTACCTCCCTGGGCAACCCGTCCCAATGCCTGGCTGCTCTTTCTGAGAAGAAATGTCTCCTCACTTCCAACCTGAACCTCCCCTGGCACAACTTGAGGCCATTCCCTCTGGTCCTATCACTAGTTACCTGCGAGAAGATGCTGACACTCAGCACCCCTCAACTTCCTCAGCTCTCCAGCCATGAGGAACTGCCAGCCATCACACGCTGGCTTTGGCTTCCACGTGATTATTTTATTTTTTGACAATGCAAGACATTGGGGCTGGGGGTCTTCCCTGTCTCGTGAAGAGTTTTCAGAAGCATCTCTTGGCCCCCCCAATTCAAGAATTCAAGCCCTTAGCGGTCAGTATCTTCCATATCTTCCACCTTACCTGGAATACAAACTCAAGCCATGCTTCAGTCCTGCTTTTGTAAACCAGTGAGGTCTCACACTTTACCACTGCTCAGAGACACCATTCAGCAGATACACGCTCACAAAGTAAGAGGCAACAATTTTTAATCAGGATCATCACTGTACAACCCTTTAGTGTAGTGCAAAGCAAATTGGTATGCAACTGAGTTGATGATTTGGGTAATTTTGAAGGTTCAACTAGCCTAGCTCCCTCATGTAGTAGTTTTAATGTATGATTGTATGCTAAATTCATCCTGAAAAAAAAAATGTGCCATGAGCAGCTTTCTTCAGGTTTTGAGAGAGGTATTTTGGTTTTTCTCTTCGCCTCTTTTTAATATTAATGAATTACATATGATCTCCAAATGCACAAACCTCGGTGGCTATATTTACCTGTCAAAAAGACAACTGAGAGAAAATTTAATTTCCAAGTGAAGCAGGACCCTAACTCAGACTCCCTGTCCACTGGACCAACCGCACAGCTTTGGAAACTAAGCCACTACCTTCATTCACTTCTCAACTCTGCTCCACTTCTTTGCACCATTAGTTATCTCACTTCAGTATAGCAGACATTGTCAATCTGACTTGACATCAATTTTTCTTATCCTCTTATAGAGAGAAATTCACCTTAATCTGAAGAAACCAGACTGAGTTGTGGAGAAGCTCAAATATCCACTTTTTTGGCTAGTATTTTTAAGAAGACACATTTTCAGGAGCAGGTTTCTTGCCCTTCAGGCCTAACTTAAGATGTTAATATTCCTTTCTCTTCCCCTTCTCCACTGCCACTCTCCCTGCTCTCATACCTGCCCACATAACCCTATCTTGGCTTATTGCAATTGTGAAACTGAATTTGACCAACAGTTTGCCCATCCCATCCACTATGCAAGTCCATTTGCAATGAGCGAAGAGAAAGAAACAATAAAATTAACTTACTCTTAATCAAGATAATAATGACTCACTGTGCTCCTGTCTTTCTCTCTAGGAAAAACGATCGAGTTCAATGCATTTACTTTTCAATCAGCCTTTCTAACATGTAGATGCTCTAGAAAACAACACTTTATGAAGCTTCATTAAGAGTTAATAGGAGGAAACTAGCAGTTCAGTCAAATTTACAAAAACAGACCTTCCTGTGTAAGTCAAGGTAGACAATAGTTCAAGAGCATTCAGCTACGCTTAGCTTTTATTTTGCACCAGCTCCTTTTGTTTTCAGAAAACGGAAGTGCACAACAGCTTAGACTAAATTATACCATTACTTGAGGATGCAGCTGCCAAACAGGAATTTGTTTCATTGAGGAGGGCTGCAATTATACTTAACTGAAACCAGCAATGCACAGCCTCCTTGTGCACACAGCACTTGCAAACGCTCACTAAGAAAGAGTTAAAAATATCATACACTTTAAGTAGTTTCTCTTCTGGTTAATTTAACAAAGACTTCTACTTTTGAACTGCAACAACTGTTTTGTCCACTTCAGGTACTCCTCTGGAATGGATCTGAATTACTTTAATTCAGTTTAAGCGTGATGTTCTTTGCCCATCATTCTTCCTATTCTTAAAATAGGAGGAAGGACGAGAAGAAAGCCAGGAGGCCAACATTTTTATAACATCAGTTTAAAGATAACGTTGTTTTTTCTACCAAATGGTTGATGTAATTTCTAGCCTGTATTTCACTAACACATACGCTATCAGAGGAGGTTGTTTTACTTAACACATGCAAGTACAAAGCAGTACCTACAGAGCGACATCCTGCATGAAACAGACCTTAATTGCTAAAATAGATGTGTTTCCAACACTTACTTCCTCCTGAGGACTTCACGATTACCTCAATGATTTAATCTACACAAAAAAAAAAAAAAAAAAAAAAAGAAAAACCAAGCCATAAACATGAGATACTGCTTACCTAGCCACCACAGGCAAAAGAAGGTTACATTATAACAGAGTTATATCAAAAAAATTGCCCAAACCAACTTATGATTCACAAAGTAAAAGACGAAAAACAGGATTTTCAGACACAAAATTTATCACCTCGCTACACGACCTGTAGTTCAAGTCATGGAACTGCAATTCACAAAATAAGATAACTCATTTTTATGAGACAGTTACCTAAGTAAGGATCAACAGATTCCAGGAAAACAACTTAAGTGCAAAAAAAAAAAGTTGCTGTGTCAAACTTATTTATCTGCATTTCCAACATGACTCCCAAAATTGCAGGAAATTACTAGCTAAGTGGAGACCTATCTGAAAAATAACTCAGATCATTATGGAAACAATACATTTCATCTCTTTAAAAACAGAGTGGCTTGAAGAACTTTTCACGGTACCTTTAATAAACAGTACTTTGCATATTACTTCCATTTGCCAAATATTTGGCTCCCTTCTTGCCTCACATTCCCTTGAGGAATTACCTATGTACTTACAAAATTACATGGGTGAAAGAGTTCTCAGTATTCCCAGCATATCTCAGTGTTTCATCCAGCAACTTGCTGCTCAAAAGAGAAGTCCCCACTTACACCTTCTTATTCCTTCAATCACTTTTCCTACCAAGAGCTGACTTCCTAATGTACAATACCACAAAATGAAGAATCAGCAATGAAGAAAACGGGCAGCACACGAGAATTTCCTCTGAACTTGGATGGAGGAAAGGAGTAAAAACTGAGTACCTCCTTTGCTCCACGTCCCATGTACAACTTGCATCAAGATGACTAAGCTCAACCTGGAACAGTCCATTTGGAAGGGACCTAATTCCAATTCTAATCATCTCTGTTGAGTGGCCAGTATCAGCACTCACTATACCTACCAGGCATCAAATTTGTCTGTGTTACCTGTTCTAGGGAATGAAGTGTTGCTTAACTTGTAGCAACAGAAGGCCAAGGGGAAAAGGGGAAGGAATAATCCTGCTTTAGCTTTACTTTGGATATCCTGTACGTGTGAAAATAGAAGAATTTGACAACATCATTTACTAGAACTCCTTATATGCCCTCTACTCCTTTAGGGCACTTTAAATTCCCCTGCAGCTTACAGCATCTCTTAACAGATAACCTTCAAAAATGGGAGGAAGGATGGGCTGCTAGAGGGGTTTTATGCTGTGTTTTCCTGCAGGTTTTTTGTGTTTTTTCCTTTCAAGACATTAGTTCATACGAAAATACGGACCCACTTAAGCAGAATGACAAGCACTATTAAAAGCCAATACTTCTAGCTCTCATCTGTATCAGTAAGAGATACGCTAGCACTGCTCTCCCACACTTGGCACTCTGCCTTGCAGCTGTATTAAAGGCATAACATTTCATGTCAGTGGAAGTCTTGCAGCTATACATATCCAAATGCTGCCAAGTTTTTTAAGTGACCAACAGATAGATGCTTGCCCGGGGAAAATATATTCAAAAGTTCAAGAGAACGGCTGAGCCAGTTGACAGCAAATGGAACACAGCACACAGTTCACCTGGCAGTTTCTTGCCGAGCACATTACATTCAGATGAACTAGAAAAGGTCACACAAAAAATAAACATCAGTTCAGAAGACTTGTTCCTTCTAAGTAAACAGAATCACAGAACAGTGTGGGTTGGAAAGGACCCTAACGATCATCTAGTTCCAACTTCATGAAGGTCACGGCCACGTGCAAGGTCCTGCACCTGGGCTGGAGCAATCCCATGAATTCATGAATACATGAATCCAGGCTGAGTGATGAGTGGATTGAGAGCAGCCCAGAGGGGAAGGACCTGTGGGTATTGGCGGACAAAAAACCGAGCATAAGCAGGGAATGTGCACTTGCATCCCAGAAAGCCAACCGTGCCCTGGGCTGTATCAAAAGAAGTATGGCCAGCAGGTCAAAGGAGGCCACGTTGGCTGCCACCAATCACTTCCTTATTGCCCATATGCCTTAGCAGTTTCCAGGAGGATCTGCTCCGTAAGCTTGCCAGGCACAGAGGTAAAACTGACCAGCCTGTATTTCCCCAGGTCTCCCTTTTCTCTCTTTTTAAAATGGGGACTATGTTTCCCCTCTTCCAGTCAGCGGGAACTCCACCAGCCTGCCATGACATCTCAAATATCATGGACAGTGGCTTAGCAACCATGTCCACCAGTTCCCTCAGGACCCTCAGATGCATCTCATGAGGTCCCATGGACTTGTGCACCTCCAGGTTCCTTAGGTGATCTCAAATCAGATCCTCTCCTACAGCAAGTTCTTCGATCTCCCAGTCCCTGCCTTTGCCTTCTGGGGCTTGGGCTATGCAGCTAGAGCTCTTGCTGGTGAAGACTAAGGAAAAGAAGTTCTTTGCAAGAAGAACCTCACCTTTCTCCATATTCCAGGCAACCAGGTCTCCCATTTCCTTCAGCAGAGGGCCAACATTTCCCCTAGTCTTCTTTTCATCACTGACCTACTTACAGAAGCCTTTCTTGTTGCCCCCAACATCCCTGATCAGATTCAGTTACATCTCAGCTTTAGTTTTCCTAACCTGATCCCTGGCTGCTCAGGGACTTCCTCTGTTGGGATGCATCGCTCCTGAGTTTGGAAGGTGATCACTGAATTAACTGGCCTTGTTGGGCCCTATTCCCTCCAGGGCTTTATCCCACAGTACTCTACCAAGCAGATCAATGAAGAGACCAAAGTCTGCCCTCCTGAAATCCAGACTGGTGAGCTTGCTCTGCACCCTCCTTGCTGCCCTCAGGATCTTGAACCCCACTATTTCATGGTCTCTGCAGCCAAGGCTGCCTTTGACCTTCACATTCTGTGTGTCATACGTGTCATACTTTTGCATTCTGTAATCTATGAAGCATCAACTTCAGGTGCGCTTGCCTGACTCACAGGTGACTGATTCACTTCATGCCATCTAAATAGAAATCCTGTTTTCAGGGAAAACCTGACTGTTCCTTGTGGCCCCACAGGAAAGAAAAAAGTAAAATTTAGGTAGGATAGGAGACTTAAAGGTTAAAACTACAACTCTGCTATGGGATTTAACTTATTGCTTTGAAATATCTCCATATAAACAAGATATGTACAAGCACACTGATAGTGAGAACAGTATTTGACCAAAGATGGCTCTTTTCCTACCTGGACAGTAGCTTGCAATTATCAGAAACTAATGAGACAGCACAGACACTAAATCAAAGACATGAGTGAGTCAAAACCTCAAGTCAGAACATCACTTGAACAGAAGTGGCTCTGTGCCAAGCAAGTATGTAGCAGTCCCTCCACTGCATAATATCAATCTTACAAAGGCTTTTTCCAGGAGCCATTTGATCCTTGAGGTAATTGCTAATTCACCTCCACACTTGGGCAGCAGTAAGAGTGCATGTTGGTTTGCCTATAAACTGAAAGACGTTAATTTGTTCCAGGAATTATGTGCTTGGTGAATTTGTGCTCCAATTTCCCTTGCTCAGAGGCTACAGGGATACTAGAGATGGGCATTCAACTATTCTTCAAAAAGAAAGTCTAAAGAAAAGTTAAAAACAAAAATTCTACAAGAATCATCAGGAGACTTAGCCAAAACTAATAGTTAACAGTTAGTTGGCTTGTAGATACCAGGTTTTTATTACCCAAAGCAGAAAGATGAAAAGAGATTGAACATGCTCTCATACAAGTGACACAAGAAAAGCTATGGAACAATTGGATACTGTACTTGGACATGTCTGCTCCTTCCGTATTAAGAGGTCTAATGAGATCTAATGCTCTGGTTGCTGATGGATAAAAGCCACTTTTCATACAGGTGCAAGTTTAAGCAAGTTATGAGAGTGATCTAAGAGTAAGCCACACAAATTACCTGCCCACCATTAGAGAATTGCTGCATGAGCCGTTTAAGCACATTAAAAAAATATTGCACTTACTCAGCAGTCCGACTTCCTAGAACCTTCCCCTTTCTAAATTTCTACTTCGTTTCTACTGAACTTTTCTACTTTAAATAAACAAGTTGATATTAATTTTTCAAAGTTTACTTTAAGGACATCATACATTAAATCAAGAAAAAGTTGTTTGTTTTAATCAAATTTATTTAATATTATTCTGAAATCAAAATATTTGCTACTGTCTACTGTGGAGTCGTTTGCAGAATGATACAGCTCTCTGCTGCCATTAATCAATCTTCTACTACGCAGACTTTGGTATATCTCAAAGATGTCCCAGTTTATTAAAAAGCACATGACTCATGAGTAGCACAGAACGAGCAGTCACACAAAAATTCAATAACGCTAATAGTGACATTGATGTAAAGTCAACAGGTTACATGGACCAGGAAACTGCAGTTACTGAAACACAAGGTTGGTGGTTCTGTTTCCAGCAAATACCTAAATCTATCCTATTAAAAGTTGGATTCACACTACTGCAAAATTCCCTGCATTTCTTGGAAATTCTGTAAGCACAAATTAAGTATCAGTTATTCAAATTAAGGATATTTTCCACATGGTACTGTAAAAAAAGTGACATATTTGACATATTATTAAGGCTACATCTTACACACACTCCAGTTACTAAACTACCTAAAAGAGAGCTAACTAACTACAATTTTATAATGTTTAATGAAACAGCCGATTTGAGTGAGAAATAAAAAGTGAACCGAGCAGAAAACACTTCAATCAAGTAAAAAAAAAAGTTGATTTTTTTTTTTTAACTTTTCAGATAAATATATACAAAAAAAGTCACTCTTCTTCAGCTCAGTCTGTCTTCAGAATTGATTCCATCCAATTGATATCTCCTCCACCAGCGCTGCTAGTCCAGCCAACTAGCCTCTTCAAGCACTGAAGAAGTTGGAGTTTTGCTAATAAGTTGCTGACTTCTTAAATCTTTTTGGTTTTCTTGTCACCACACCACCGTTCTCCCTTGCTCATTTTCCATCTTCGTCCACCACGTGCAACAGCTATTCAGGCCCCAAATAGTACAATAACATTTTGCTCCTAGGTATTTGTTGGTTATACTATAACTACAAATACAATTCCATCTGAATATAAGAATAAAGGTCATGAGAAAAATGTCTAACCTGAAAATGCCGCAACACAACAGAAATAATATGTAATATCAAGCTGAGAACAGAATTTTAAGAAATAGGAAAATCAAAACTAAGTTACTTCAACCATACAAGCTAGTATTTTGGAACTGTATGGAATCACAGTTCTTGTTTTTGTTGGTGTTTATTTTAATTTTTTTTATTGCTTACCATTGAATCATTTAGGTTGGAAAAAGACTTTCCAGATCAAGTCCAACCATCAACCTGACCTACTGCATACCATCACTAAAGTATGTCCCTTAGTGCCACATCCTCGCATCTCTTAAATACCTCCAGGGATGGGGACTCCTCCATCTCTCCAGACACCCCATTCCAATGCTGACCACCCTGAGAAGAAATTCTCCCAACTATCCAATCTAAACCTCCCCTGGTGCAATTTGAGGCCCTTTTCTTTTGTTCTAGCACTTGTCACCTGAGAAGAGACCAACAACCTCCTTTTGGGTGCTTGTGGAGAGTGATGAAGTCTCCCCTCAGCCTCCTCTTCTCCAGACTAAAGAGCCCCAGCTCCCTCAGCTGCTCCTTGTAAGTCTTATATCCCTCATCCCACTGTAAAAGTAAGAAAAATTAGAATGTTTTCTCAATATTTACCCAAACAAATATACCCCAAGAGGACATCTGAGGAAAATATATTTCCACTAATTTTGATGCAACTTTTAACACCACCTCAAACTAAATCTTTCATTAGAATATTGATTTATCCCCAAGTGAACCTGGAGACCCTAAGAAATCCTGTAAACCCTGTGTTATAGAACAAGATAAAGTGTATATAACAAGCTAAAAATGTTCCTATACCAAAGATACAGTATTTACATTGTAGGTTTGAATAACATCAAATGGATAGAAATAAATTATATTCCTGAGAAGGACATTCTCACCCAGCCTTCATTTCATCTTTGATTTCCTTCAAGCAATCAAAAGAGTAGACATGCTTAAGAGAAAACTTTAATTAAATTTAATAAGACTTCAGATATAGCCTCCTGACCTCTGGATTACAGGTTAAATAGGAAAAACAAAACCATACAGTGTATGCTGAGTCAACTACTGTTGCCTCCTTATTTGTTCGCAGAACAGGAGTTTTTTTTCCTCCTGGGAGAAATACTTCCTGACTGCTTTCTGTTCACAGGAAATTTTCACAGGTTTTCAACACTGGTTTTGCAGAAGGATCAATGTGTTCTTCTGTTAAAGAACTCCCTGAAATTCACTGGTGTTTTGACAACAGCTGTGAATCAGGAGATATTTGATCCAAAATAGCTAAATACCTCAGATAGCAGCAACAGCCAAAGAGGCAGAGTTAAGAAACTGCAGCTAGAATGCATGCTACAGCACAGACAAACAAACAAATAGGTGAAGCAATACACCCACACATGCATCTGTCGCAACAACCAAAATAAAGGAAAAGCCAGGAAGGTGACACGCGCTGTCAATCTCTTTTTGTCTTGGGCATCCAAGTTCTCTTCGAGGAGGATTCCTGTAGTCTTCACCTCCTTGCATGGCTTCTTAGAGAGAAGTGAGGCCATTTCTATTCCTGAAAACCACTCTTTAGAGGAGGAAGAACTGGCCAAATTAGCTTTTAATAGCAAACAGCAGGAAAAAAAAAAAAAACGTTTAGAGCTTATGAGCATAAAATAAGCTGTCACTAATGCCAAGATTGCAGTATCCTTCCCCCACTTCAGAGAATCCTGCTTTCTACCCTTAAGGGGTAGATCAGTAGCAACTGTTCACCAGCCTCAGACAAAGTCCCCAGAAGCCACAGCCAGCGCCAGCTGGTGACCTATCAGTGAAGTGCCAGTTTTTCTCTTGTAAGCTCTAATTTTTGCCCTTATAGACTACAGTAGTTCAGTACAATGAGGAAGAAGTCATTCTGACCTCCCCCCTCCCCATTGTATTAACTGTCAGTACTAGCCTTCAATTATTTATTCCAGGAAGAAAAACATCTTGATCCACTACTTTCAGTTAAACCAAGGTGACAAAGCCATACAGGAAAATATAAATAAATAAATACACGGCATTGTTATTCAAAAGCATTTAGAATTTTCAGAGTAGAAAAAAAGCCAAATCGACAGATCTGGCACTTGAGTTGCAGATGGAAGTCTAAATATATTTTGTGCTTGATATTGCCAGTTTGCAATCCTATTCTGTAGACCTAAATTAAACAGGAATTATTCCTGGAAAAATACCACATGAAACAAAGATGAAGTTACATAATTCAAATAATTTTCACTCCAACCTCTGAGTTACAATAATTTATATATTTAATATTTCTCTATTCACTCATCTATTTGTATAATGTAAGGCCAGTAAAGACCCTGGGTCTTAAAAATCAAAGGACTGTAGAAGTTGTTAAAAGTATTCAGGGTCCAGAGTTTAACAAAAGCCTAACAAGCATCTGTATGAGGCTGACTTTAAAATGTTTAGCAGTGTAAAAAGGTTTCTGATACCTAGAGGAAGCCATTTTACTTTTAATAGCAACCAATATTAAGAACTTATAAAATGCAATACTACCATAAAATATAACATACATACTGTAAGTTCAGATGCTTTCCTGGAAACTTAGTAATGAGTGTATGTATATCTGCACACGTATATACATACATGTATGTATTATATACGTGTATTCTTTCCTGAAAATTTCCTGGTGCGCGTAGACACACAAGTATCAACATCCACATATGTTTTCCTCATATTTCTGTCTAACAAGAAAAGACCTGACCAGCATAAAGGCAACAGAGCTTTGTGAAATTCCTAAAGGCTTTCCTTTTCCATAACTGCAATTGCACAGCAGGGGTATGCCAGCAGGCACTACACCCTTGTCAAAATCTGTCCAGATATTTCAATGTACCACACCCCTCTTGTTCCAACTATCTTGTCAATGACAAAGCAACTAACAAGTAACCCCGAATTATTTAATATAAATATTTAAATCCTTAATTCGCCCAGTTCTGAAGCAAGTGGTGCACATTAGCTATTGCAATTCCACCCCCTCAAGCCTAAATGCAATACATGACGCACATATGCATCATTAACCTGGGGGGTACAAGACGACATGCTCACTCTAAAACCTGTTTTCTTTGCGTCAAGCAACACCTAAAAAAGGCTCTGAGAGCAGAGCAGCTTCAGGAAACAGTTAGTGCTTGCTTTAACCATTTTTTTTTTCCTTCTAGAATGCTCTTGTATCCATTTCGGTAACTCAAATGGAATCAGAATACTTTCCAGAAGAAAAAACAAGTATTCAGATCCATCTAAAAAAATAAACCTTAAATCCTGGGTTAGTGTTTTCCCAACAATGCATTCCTCAGTTTTCCCAAATAACGTAATCATCTGCACTTCATTTGAAGTGCCAAATACATTCTAAGAGCACGTTAAAAAGATCTAACAGCAGACAATCTTCTGTAGCAAGCTTGTTTATGAAGCGCAAATCCTTTAGAGCTATTTATACAAATCTAAGTGATATAATAACTACGAAGCCTATGCTTTGACATTACAGCTCCATGCATACATGTATTACATGTCATATACATGCACTAACATGCTACGGTAGCAAGACAAGGTATATCTAGCCCACACACAGTAGATATTAAATAAACAAGCTGTCCTGATTTTGGTTTAGATTTTAATTAGCAGATGAAAATATTAATGAAACAAGTTTATATTTACCAGGGATGAATGAACCAATATTCCTGAATCTTCATTTGGCAAGCTGAATGCTGTATATTCAAGGGCATTGTTTTCCCCTTGCAGTTTGCAAATATAACCACAGTTTCTCTCAAAAACTGTCCGGATGCCTTTAAAGAGAACCACGCTTGTAGTGCAACCCATTCCAAATCTGTTGAATTTTGCATTTCTAGCAGCCCTGATTGCATTTGCAGAATGTCTTCTTCCCTTGCTCGGCTCGAATAATTTTCCTGTGCTTCACAGAAATATTTCTTTGTACAGTCTTCATTACATCCGACATTTAGTATGTTCCTCAACTAGAAACCATCAGCTACTGAAATGCAATCCTATTTGTTTAAGCCAAACACTGCCAAAAATCCAGCCGCAGAAGACAAAAATCAGAGGGTGATGAAAAGCAAGGGATACCTCAGCTGTAGAAGATAAGAGGCTTTCAGCATGTGCTGTACTCCACAAGAGAGATGAAAAGATATTCCAGAGGGTCTGGGAAACAGCTCCTGTGTTTCAAAGATCCTCAGAACATAATCGAAGATGAAAGGAAACTGCAAAGATACTGCTGCAGTTTCTGCTGCCAGCCACAAAGAATCCTCATCTGCTGCAAGAAAGCACTCTCCCAGAATGCCTAGCACGGAGTTCGTACTAACAAACATTTCTTCGCTTGACCTATATGTGCTTTTTAGGGCTTAAAAGCAAAAAACTCAAAAGCAACAGCTCAAAACGAGGGCAAATTTATTAAATTACTGCTGCTATGAAAAAAACATGTTACATAAATCTACTTCTATCAACTGTTTATGTTATCAGCATGCTGTTATCAGTTCAGGCAAGCCACGAGGGAGCTGGAAGCTGACAACTGTCTTTACGTCTTCCCTTCTCCCTTACAGACAAGGGTAACCACTTGGAAAAATGAGTTCAAGAGCTGACTTCATCTGCTCCTTTAAAAAAAAACACAGCTTTTTTTTCCCCCCATACATGTCTTAGTTGTACAGTGAATCACATCCACATTGATTGATTTTATCGCTAAAGGATACTACGATCTGTACTGGTATCTGTCACACAAGTACGTAACCATCTATAACTGACACTGAGAAAGTATTTTTTTTGACTGTTTTCAACCTTCTTTTGTAGAAGCAACTCTATTTAAAAGGCAAGGGATTTGTAAAAATTAATTGCCCCAAACATGACAATATCAATCACTGTCAAAGATCACAGATTAGCTTTATATTTCTGCTAAACTGATCCACCACAGAAAGCACTAAGATGTATTTACTTAACAAAATGTAAAACTGGATAAAACACTGCATTTAGAAACTCAAATTTGTTGCAATGCAGGTAAAAAAAACCTCTTAATTAAAAGGACTTAAGGGAAGCATGAAGGCAAGGGTGGGGAGAGAGAAAATGCCCCCATACAAATTAACTTGGAGATACTTGGATGCTATAATGAGTGATTCAGAAAAAATATGCAAGATTTATTAGCACGTTTCCCTAACATTTGGCTAGCTAATGCATCTCAGTATTATATTTCTCAGTTAAATACAGTAAAATAATGTGCAAACACATTGATTAAAAAGGGGGGGAAAAATCAATACTTGACAGTGATCCAAGTAGTTCCTTCCAGTCCCATATTCTCAAGGGCAGCAGTCAGCATGTTCCTCACATTGTAAGAAATGCAAACTGTGTTAAGGCAATTTTGTTAATAAGAAATGGCTTAAATTTTACTCTGAAGACAATGATACTTCATATGTAAGCAAGAACCTTGCATAGTGATGTCCCTGTACCTTCTGTCTCTGTACCTACCCCACCCTCTTCAAAACCAAGAACCAGTGTGGTGATGGAAACGCTGGGCTCCATTCATTGAGCTCGGACAAAGACCTGCTTGCAAACGTGGGAGAAAAGAGTCGTGGGAATTACCAGGGTATTTCTGGGGGTGCCTTCTGTGAAGCTAACTGTTCCTACTGCAGAAGCCCACTTCATTCCATCTGAAATGTAGGATTACAGAGACCTGACAAAGTTCAGAATCCAAACGTGTTATCAGAGATTGACGGATAACTAGAAGAAAGCACTGTTGAGAGGGCTGCTCTACGAAGTTTCAGAGGCTTCATATTTGGAAATGCTACTAGAAAATGGTAGAAAAAAACAGCTTGCGCCTTAAGAGAATATGAGAATAGTCTGTTTATAACAATTCACCATGCATTAGGTAGTTCTTTCAAATACCTAGAAAATGACCTCACTTTTAAAGCACCAGGTAGGATGTGGAGAAACAGGAAGACAAAAAGATTTCATTTGGAAAGATAAACAGATGATAGAACCATAGAATAATTCAGGCTGGAAGTGGCCTCGGGAGGTGTTCTAATTCAAAACTGATTAAGACCAAATTTAATTTTGACTACATCTTGAATAAATTTAGCATCATGTTCCTACAGTTATTTTAGGAAAGACAATTGAAACTTGAATCAATACAGTGGTAGTAACAATGACAAGCAATGAAAAGGTTTCCAAATTGAACTTGAAAAGGAGATAAATATGGGGTCATGAGGGGTGGGAAGAATCCAAAGGAAGGAGGAGCTTGACCATGTGCTTAAATATTAATACCATGAGAAATCTGAATAGTATGCAATATAAAGCAGACTGCCAACAAGCTGACTTTTTCTTAAGACATTAATTTGGTGCAAAGTGGAGGCTTCCAGCTTTACTAAGGAAATTCCTGCAATTGTACTGAGCACAAAAAGCAGCAAACATCCAGACAGAAATGTGACAACTGTAATACTGTCCACTACGGAATTACATCTCAAAGTGAAATGGGAGGCTGGAAAAGTTTTTGTAAAGGTCTGACAGAACCTTCTCTACCAACTGAAGAGAGCTAAAGGGCAAGCTTAAGGTAGGTAAAAATCTTAATCCAGTGGTTGGAGAAAAAAAAGAATAGAACAAAAAACAAGACTGGATCATACTCCGTATGAGCGGCAAGCTAGACATTGCAAACTATCTGTAGCTGAGCCTGGGTTATGAAAGGGTATTTTTCCCGTAGGAGAGGTAGACAGGAAGAAAGGAAGGTTGTTGACAGGAGACACTGCTAATGCTACTTCTCTTTGCTTGTGAAGAAAGGTCTGCATGCAAATTTCCAAAGAGTTATTTAAGTTAGCATATATTGCAAATATTACATTCCTAAGCCATATTGCATGGCTTATATAGGGTGCAACAAGCTTCTCCTCGCTATATAGTACATCGAATCTGTCCTGACTGCATTGTGAGATTCCTGACATCCAGAAGATGAAATAATTGCTGTTACCTCCAAGGTGGTTCTTTGGAAAGTCATGTCTTTCTAAGACATGGACAGGTAACAAAGAAGAAGCTCTAGTCATTCTCCAAAAAAAGTTGTTGGGAACTGCTTAACAGCAGCTACAGAATCGCTTTAAGGGTCTAACCATCAGTCCTCCTCTTATTACAGTAAATGCCTAGGAATTCACTTTCTACTCCAGCACTGGAGGACTTCAACACATTAAGCAGCCCTTCTACAGCCAAATGAGTTCCAGCAAGCAGAATCACATAGGTGCACAGTTCTCAACAACGGTTGCACGTTTCAGTTTGGCACTGCTTAGCACTTAAAAGGTAGAAGTCTTTTGGGAAAAATTACCTGGGTCGACTTCAAATCTTCAGGAGATAAAACACTCAGCAACAAAACAAGAGCTTATTAGAAACAAGTAGACAGAAATCAGACAGTTAAGAGAATACAAATCAAACCAGGGAGGGCTTCCAATTGAATACGCTATTGCAAAACAGCACGGACATTCTGTCTTCAGACGCTGCCATAACTACAGCCAAATGTTTCATAAAGACACAGGGCCACATCTGCAAAAGAACATCATTCAGGCAGGATTTAAACATTTAAGCCACAAAACTACTTTTGATCCCTTAAAACATTAGAAGTAGGTAGTTAAATTTTTTACCTACAAAGTTGTCCTTGACATTTAACATACCCAAACTGATGCTGTCTTGACAGGAGCAAACATCTGGTTCTGAAGAGATCTTAACACATACTGACTGAACTCGGCTCTTCACAAAACATGACAGTATCTGTAGGTGGAGCACTACCTTCCATCTGGCAGCTGTCTATATTTCAGCTCAGAATGCTAGAGACGTGGGCCTAAAGCCGCCTCAGCCCCAAAAGATTAAAACCAACATCGCTTATCACTCTTCAGAGTGCCTTAACAACCAGGTGATAGCATACCCAGGTCAGTGTACTTGCTTTTGTCTGATAGAGCTATGCTGCAGGAAAGAGCTGAGATCCAGCGGCCCTGCAAGAGGGAAAAGAAAAGAAATGAATATACAACAGCTCCCACTTACTAGGAATGCTCCTAGAAAAGAAAATTCAGGTTCCGGTTCCTGTCGCAAGGACTGCTTCTGCTATGACTGCCTCCTGCAAATTTCATAGAAGAGCTTTGTCAGTTAATGCTCTTCAAGAGCTCACATTTCTTCAGGAAGAAGGAATCATGCCAAAAAGGCTTTGTGGCCACAACTGAGTTTTATGCTTAAGTTAAAATAAAAGTCTTAAGTGCCTGATTTTTCAAAACTAGTGCAGAGCATCTTGTTGGGTATAGGTTATTTTCAGTGACCCTCAAACACACTTTCAAGACTGGGAAGAAGGGGTATTCAGGGAATTACAGGGTGTTCAGACTCACCCCGGTCTCTGGAAAAGTTATGAAGCAAACACTGCAAGAAGCCACGTCCAGCCATATAAGGGATAAGAAGGCAGCTGTAAGTAGACAAAATGGATTTACCACAGACATATCACACCTGACCAACCTGTTTGCCTTCTGTGAAGAGACAGCTGGCTCAAGTACAAGGACATCGCAGTGGACACTGAAGAATGTTGGTGAAACAAGGCCTCTGACAGCCTCCCAAAGCATCCTTGCAGCCAAACTGGGCAGACCTGATAAGGATGACATCCTGGCGGACAAGTTGAGCATGCTAAGCAGGCTTCTCAATACAAGGAAGATACTGACATACTGCACTGAGTCCAGCTGGGGACCATCATGATGGTTTAGGGGCTGCGGCATAAAGCGTATGAGAAAAGTTATGAGACCTGAAGTGAAGGCCACAGGGAGCTCTTATTGCCGTCAACAGCTACCTAACAGGAAGGTTGAAAGAGGACAGACTTCTCTTGAAGGTCCGGTCACAGGACAAGAGGCAACGGACATGAAATATTCCATTTACATATGATTTTATTTATTTTTAAAAACAAGGGTAGAAAACATTGGAATCAAAAAATTCCCACCTTTGTGGATATTAAAACTAGATCGGCATATTTGCAGTAACCAGACCTGCTTTGAGCAGGGGGTTGGTCCAGGTGACTTTCTGAGATTTTCCTTTCAACCTATGCCCCTGCATGATTCTGTGGCCCTGCATCAGGTAGCCACACACTAACCACGGAAAGAGAAAAGATCCAAGAGAATTCTGTCCTTCAGAAGAAAGCTGCTATGATCACTGCAGAAGGAATCTTGGCAACAGCATGTTTGGATTCCTGTGTAATTTTGGATGAGAATCTGCACACTCAACAAGGCCCTAAGAAGAGATATGCATCAAACAGAAATGAAAAAAAAATACTGTAACAGTAGAAACGCTAACTATAGCGCCAGGCTGAAGACCAGAAGCAGTTTACCACCTGTGCAGGATGTCAAAAAGTCAGAAACAATGCTTACGAAAATTGGAACACTGGTTCTGTCACATCTAGTCAAGGAAGCTGTCAGAGGTGGCTAATAACACAATAAGCTGACCTACAGACAGGGGAATGCTTATGTCTATCATGTCTCTTACACATTTTGGTAAGTGGGAAGGAGGCCTAAATATGATGCAACCCAAGGAATGCCGTTTCAGAGATTATAATCTTGCATACATAGTATCACACACGTGCCGATGGAGCGCACAAATTTACAACCCCACTCGTTACCAAATGCTAAATACCGCAGCTAATACTTTGCAGTCACATCGCGGAGAGCTGCAGAAAGGTCGGTCTTCTCACTAGCCCGTTCTACCTGTGTAATAATACATTTCCATCCACAGGTGAGCACTGGGAACTGCCAGTAAAGCATTCACCCTAAATTCAAGCTTAATTCAAGTCTTCCTTGAGGCAGACATTCCAAAGATATCCCCAAAACTTCAGGAACTTGTCCAAGTCAAACTAAACTGAGCAAATGAACTGTCATTGTTAAGCATGAGACACAAAATACCCCCTTTTAACCATTTTGTATTTCAAGCCTTAACACAGCATTTCTGGAATTGAAATATGCTCACAGGACTCCATCTAGTGGTTACATAACTTTCAGCTTTCTGAAGTTGACATTTTCAATCTGGGCTCGTTAAATAACTGATATGGTAGCCACAATATAAATTTATTATTATTAGAGAGCAATAGAATAAGTCACTAATTACAATTACAGTGTTTCAGAAACACCGATGAAACCATGCCAAAGTAAATGACAGTCAACAGTACAGTAGACTAGAAAAAATAGTTCAAGCCCTGTTTTTGAGCAACCATAGGTTGGGAAGAATATCAAAAGCTTCAGAGCTCTTATATCCTCTTATACTTTTAATCCCTTTATGGAGGTTACTCAGATTCAGGTTTTCCCCCTTTCCTTTGTTACTAGTTCATTCAGGAACAAGTTCCAACTTTCCCTCCAGCAGATCATGAACTGCCAAGATATTATGTTGGAAGTGTTTGTTATTTATCCCTTGAACTCTACCACAAGACTGTCTACGGCAAGTTTCCCCTCCCCCCAATTAGGAACCTTCCATTTCACCTGAGAGAAAGCCTTTTGGATCATGCTATATGCTACGGCCAGGAAGAAATTCATATCCAATATTATTGGACCATCTGAAGCCATCCACAATCCCAGGCAAATAACTCTGAGGTGATAACAAGCCTGGCAAGCAAGACTCCCAGGACAAATCCTGAAGGAAACTAGAATAGCATCCTTCAAATAACTATAATGTGTGTCATTTCCTCATTAACCTGAATACTCTTTTTAGACTGCCTGAAGCTTGAGGTCTAACATGAATTTAAAATCTCCCTTGGACTAGCAAACGCTAAGAGGGAGGCCTCCTTGAACATTCCTAGAGGCAAACATGTTGCTCTGACTTTCAGCTAAGCCACCTACTAAACCAGACGACACTAAGTTGCACCAGTATCAGTGCCAGTGCAAGAGGGTGCAAATAGACCTAGCAGAAGGAGGTCTGAAGCACCACTCATCACCACTGTGCTGTGGCAAGTGAAGAATACACTAGAAGAGGCGACTTAGTCTTATTTTCACAAATCTTCAGCTTCGTATTATTATATTGCCTGGCTGTAGTCACTTACAACCAGGCCTACAAGTAAGCCTAGAAGGGCATAAAGCGAAGAGTAAGCAGACTGTCTGTCAGTATCAACGCTCTGATGAAGAACTGTACTTCTTCAGACACCGACGGGTAAAGGCCACTGTGTAACATCAGAGAACCGAGAGCATGAAATAGCACTGGCAATGCCCCCAAACTCAAAATTAGGTGAGTACCTTTCAAACACCTTAAAAACAAAGCCCTTTTTTTCCTACGTTAAAACCCACAATGCTCGCATTTCAATTTAGATTTCTTCACAAACCTGTTAAAATGAAACCAACAGCTATCTTACTATCCTTT
The DNA here is from genome assembly GCF_009769625.2 of Cygnus olor. NCBI lineage: Eukaryota > Metazoa > Chordata > Aves > Anseriformes > Anatidae > Cygnus > Cygnus olor. Next base: position 153,178,587 of record NC_049169.1, on the reverse strand, counting down.
TCCTCTCCCATTGAAAATACCTAACTCTTTCTGTGGCACTTGCGTTGTTCTTATTCTTGAATGTTCCAGTACTCTCTTCAGCAGATGGAGGCACCGAGATCATCTCTCTTTTAACAACGTCAAAACACGGGCATCCAAATACAGGCTCTGGGCGTGCAAGCTGAAACCAAACTAAATTTCTACCAACTTAGAGGCGCTGAATTCTAGACCCCTGAAATCAACTACATTTCACTTATGATTACACACAAATTGCAAGTTACATTCTGCACTGATGTAAACAGAAATCTAAATGCTTTCTCTGCTTAAAATTATGACAGCATTACCCACTCTGAGTATAATGTGTAGCCACTCTTTGTGGGGGGATTAACTCTATAGCAGTAAAAACATAAACTGCTCCCTTATCTCTGAATTCACCCAGTAACTCCTTCCCATCCAAAGAGTACCTGGAAGTAGTAAAAAACAACGTAGCCTGTGCCTCAAATTTCCAAACCCAGATCAGTATCTGTCATCATGCTATCTCTGTGGAAGTCAACAGCTACAGATCAGTATCAAAAAGCATCCAGCTGTACACAAAGCAGCAGCTAAGGATTGTTTATTTGCACGATGGCTCTATACTACAGCCTTTCCTGTTCAGCAGCTCCGGCTCAGCATTACTCTTTCTCAGCTTTGTAGCGATTAAACATAAATCTCAAAGGTTTTTAAGTGTATTTTGGTTATTTAGTTAATTCTACCTGAGATCACTCGAAACTCCCACTGCATGAATAACTATATTTCTTAGCAGAAGAAACTTCAACAGGGACTACCTGATTTCAACTACAGCGACTGTAACATTGTTCATGCACAAACCCACCCCTAAAAATTAAAACAACTTTAGAAGAGTGAGGTATGATTTTAGAAAAAGAACAGTTTTGTTGGTTTAGTGTCCCCTATTTTTTAATTTTTGGTATTTTTCCTAGAATTATCACCAGAAGCTGCTTTTCAAGAGTACTACTAAAACAGTCTGGAGAAAAAGTCAATCTCAACGATTTTTTCTTAATTTTCTCGGTATTACAAAGTTGGCATCTCTTCCAGAACTTCCACTATTGACAATATTGTACATAATAAGGCCGTCTTTACATTTAATGTCTCCATGGAAATCCTGTGAATCAGATTTTTCAGATGATGCTCAAATGACTTATTTTTCCCTCCTTGCTGTCTCAAGATAGTAAAAAGATCCCAAATGGTCATTTTTTTTTGACACTGAAGTATTCAAGGGGCTGAATAACAAATTTCCTTCTTATAATACCTGACATCCTTTCCTTCAGGTGGTGAGTAGACAGAAATTCCAGTAAGTCCTGTAACAGTGCCTTTTTCTTCAGAGAGGGCCCCAAAGCAGAGCTTGGCCTGAACCCAGCAGCTTCAAAGTAGAAATCCAGTTAAAGCCTGGAGTACGTGGTGGCGTCAATGGTATCCAGCCTGAATCAGTCTGCAATCTGCTTCCTTGCTTGGGACACGGGGCTAAGATTGCTTTTTAAGAACAAAGTAATCTACTATCTTACAGAACAAGTATACAGAAGAGTGAGAGAAGAATGGCATCCCTCCCCGCCACAACCCTGGAGATATCTTTCCTGCTGCTTTCCCTTTGCTCTGGATACCCACCAGTAGCCCGAGGCTGACACCACTACCTTAAATACAGCACAGACTCACAAATTAAGGTCACAGAACAACAGGACAGTTGAGGCTGGACTCTGGAAGTCATCTGGTCCAACCCCCTGCCCACGCAGGACCACATTAGCTTCACCAGTCTGAGGGGCCAGATCCAGCCAGAGTTTTCAACAAAGCTACTGGACTGTTTCTTTCTAGTTTTTCCCATTTGAACTGCAAGAGTCTCCAAGCCAGGCAGCAATCTCTGGAGCCAGCAGGAGAATGCAGAAGATAGTATCTGAATGCCCCGTTCCTCCTCTCATACCTGAATCATCAGTCAGATGAGGAGATGACAAAGTGCCCTGACAGATGCAGTAGCTCAGCCTTATACCAAGCAAGAATCCCATTTCCCACCCCTGCAGTCAGATAAGGACTTTCCTTTTCTTAATGTTTCTGCACCAAAGCTGCTATTTTGTTCAACCAGTAATAATAGGAGTGCTGTAGACTACCTCAGCTAGAGATGTTGGATTTTTCTGACCAAATGTTTGTGCTCCAAAACAATTTTCTTCATAAAAATTCCCTTCAGAGCTCCCGCTCAACTTTCTGACAACCTTTGGACGTCTCGTATACCTTTTTCCGAAGCAAAGTCCATTGTGCCAATGAAATTCTGGACCTCATTTAGTACTACAATCTTGTTCATAAAATGAACTAAGTTGTTTTTGTGGCCCAGAAGACTTTTTTTTTTTTTTACAGGAAGTCTCTATTTTGCATTAATGTATGTTCATTTTCATTATCACAAAAAGAACTAAGTATCTTTACAGAAAAAAAAATCCTAGAGCATTCTCACAATACAACATGTACCTACCATTTTTTCAATGTATCTTGAATTTAATCATCAAAGTTATATCAGTGCTTCTGGAGTAAGACAGAATGCAAGCCTTCCTGCACAAACCCATCTATCCTCTACATTAAGGTCTGAAATAAGTTTACATACTCAGAATGATTGGAGTATCTTCTTATCCTTATATAAGATGCCTTTATGCCTTTTTAGGCATAAGTTATTTCAAAAAACTTTCAATGAGAAGAGCACGAGAAGAGCAAGGTAATACCTGGACTACTTAGGCAGCTTTATGCCTTTTACGCCTTACATAATTAATGCTTCTGATGGACTCAGGCACTCTAAGGAGAGGAGAGCAGGGAAGAATGAATCCGTCTTTACCTTCTTCCAAATGAAGCTTGGTCTTCAGTATCTACATCAAGTGGAGTACTTGATATCATTCAGCCTCAAAACCAAAACTAAACGCAAGCTAAGGGAGAAAGATTTAGGTACGTATTTTATAATATAGAGTATTTTTAAAAATCAGTTCATTAGGTAAGTTCTTCAAAGTCCACCACAGATTTCAGGTCTAAAAAAGAGTTTCTTGGACTCCAGTGATGATAATGTTACACCCTTTTGTCATCTCCATAAAGAGCCACCAGCACCAAATTGCCCATCAGTCACAGAAATTCTTAAAGAAAAGCAATACAGGCAATGCATTTCTCAGAAGGATGCGATCAAACTTCCTGTTATCTAGAAAACTCAGCTCCCCCTTAGTTCCTTCAGTGAGTCATCGGCATCTTTTCCTGACTATTTTTAAAGCAAACATGCCTAAATTTTGCTGTCTTGAAGCTACCTCAAAAACACAAACCTGGTCAAAAGGTCAAATTTGCAAATCATTACGCGTGCATAACCATCACATATATGCATGTGTATCTAATCTCAGGCACACACTGCTCAGGGGCAAGCGACCACTCAAATTGCCACTCTTGCTCAATGTCACTTGAACAGTAACACCCATACAACCCCACCACCACCACCCCAGTTCATAATAAAGGTCTAGTTTTCAAAACCAATAATTACAGACCTTTTTGAAACATTGCCACAGGAGCACAATACAGCATAAGCAAGCAGATGACTTGAAGCTGGATATACTGTTTTAAGTTTATTGCATAAGATGTTTAATGTGGGGAAAAAAAATAATCACAGAGTTGTGAAATCCTCAACGTTAATTTCAGGTGTGATGAGTTCTGCTTTTATCAAGATACAAATATGTGATCTTGCTTGGGTTTGAAAGGGCACGAGTAGGAGGATGAGAAGAAGTTATGCTGTGGTATTCTGCACTGCTGTTGCCACCACAGATTTCAAGCCCAATCCAGCATCACTAGATACATGACATTTGCTGCACTAGAACGACTAGCTTTAAAGCATTTAATCCTTTATTTTAAACGTAATTATCTTTAGCAGGCTAGGAAAAGCTCCAACAAAGAATAAAGAAATGAGATGTAGCTAACAAGAATGATCCAGTGCCACTGAATGGGTTAAATAAATTTTTGTTAACACAAAAATTCAGCAGTCCTAAACCTTCCCTCCTCATGTTCCCTTTTCGAAGAAATTCACTGACATTTAACATTTAAGCAAGTTTAAAGGTATTTATTAATAGAAATGTTGGTGCTATAGTCCAGCCTCTGAATCTTCTCAACCACAAAAATGTCTATCATACTCAGTACGTCTTCTCAGCAGCACCAGACCTGCCAGAAACAACAGTTTCCTTACCCGTGTTTTGTATCCAGTTGAAAAGGTTTCCACATGCACTTTGCTAAAGTAAAATTAGCACGTTTATCACAAAGATCATACCTTTCCTGAAGGAAATAAAAATTGGCAGCGTGTTAGTGGTGCATACCATAAACTAAAACAACCTCTTTAGGGCTGAGCATCGCGTTTTTCCCCCCAAGTAAAGAGAAGGTTCAACAGTTCAGAGACTAGCTGAATGAGCTCTACCGTTTGCATCAAGCTCCTCCGAGGTGATATAGATGTCTCACCTTGATGTGAGATAGGATGACGCTCACAGGCAGCCACCGTTTTTCCTTCAACGCCTTTAGTATCAGTTCACATCTCCCTGCTTTCACTCACCCATTCATAACAATTTGCTTCTTCCAGATTCTTTACGTACCTCATTTCCCATTCCAATCACAGAAAGCTCAAGCTTTATCCACGTTTCCATCTTTTCTACACCCATCAGCTCTAGAAGATCCCAGTCCCCATGCCCAGCCTCCCTCCAGCATTATGTATCACTTTGCCAGTTCCCTCTCTCCTAAAGCAAGCCATCGACAATCTCTTTCTATACAAACACAGCAGCTGAAATCTCGCCTTTAATGAGATTCCAAATACTCCTTTCACCATATACAAAGACGACACTTGGCAGAAAAGCACACGAGCCCTCTCTGTGCACAGAATATATGAAAGGATGCACAAATCAAAAAAATATATATTGCATAATCCTCCCAGTAACTGCATTATTGGAAAAACACATTAAAAACATGGTAATAATAGAGCAAAGACCTGGATTGCAAAGACAGACTCGGCATGTTCAAATCAAGAACAAGTCTCCTAAAACAAACAACAATAACAAAAAAAAATTACCAGCCAGTTTGATCACTCATCAAGGATTTGTCAGGAGATCCAAGCACCGTCTTTATGATATACTGACTTTCTGCAACATCTGAGAAGCTGAATTTCTGCAAGGCTTTTAGAACTCTACCAGGTACCTGAAGTTACAAATAAAGCTCCAGCACATACTGAGATGTGACAACTTCAGCCTTCAAACACTCAAACCTGTTTTGTACATCCAAATCAAAAAGGAGAACTGCAAAAGATAATCTAGGAATCATATAGATTTCTTACTGTTCTCCCATATCTCCTGTTTCTTCTGTACAACGTTGGTTTTTATATAGGGGAAACAACTTTTGCAAAGTTATTTGGGATATGCAAACCTTTTAGTTATCTGCATACACAATAAGGGCATTTTATTGACAGCTAGGCAAAAGAGCAGCAGATTCGGGTTGACATTCTTTTAATTTCTTATTTATCCATCCTTAAGTGTAAGCTTAATTTAGCATGGGGTAGAACACATCATTTTGTCACTGAGATCATTTATCATTACCACATCATTGAACAAGGCACCACGTCACCCTTCTGGTCCTACTGATCTATATAGGACGTGTTTTAGTTAATTCATCACCACTTAAACAGGTCACTTCCAGTTGCACATAATAAACCTGGTCTCGCTAAGATTGCTGGTTTAAGAGGCAGACTTGTCATCCCCTCAGTCTTCCTCTCCAGACAGAGGTATTTGTGAGGCTAGAGGAACCAGCATTAAGTCACATGGCTAGTCCAAAGACAAAATAATGACAACGCACAAGAAAACCAAATTCAGCAAGGATGCTACTGTCATGCAGAAAAAAGCAAAACCTGAATGCAAATAATGAAGATATATCTGATATGCCATATACTGCAATGAGAAACTGGTTGCCAAATAATGTTTTCAGCTCTGCCAACTGTACCTGTTGGTCCTATGAACTAAATCAGATGGCAAGAATGCATGACCTCCTACAAGTTGAGGAGATAGCTTGCTTAGTTCTGCAGTTGAAGTTAGCTTGGCTAGCCACACCTGCTAACTATTCAACCAAGCTATTTAGTCTATCACTTGGCTGAAAATCTCTTATTTTTAGCTCCAATTAAGAGCAATCTGAAAGTTTCAGATATGGCACGCTATCCTACCGACATGCTATTTTTAATCCCCTTTCATGAATATGATGCTAGGAACATTTACTCAGAAGAGAAGATAAGCATGCTTCAGAAACGCTGCCTAATAAGCCTCATTTAAACACGAGAGATGCTCTTTTTTTTAAATAGTGCAAGACTGACTGTATTGTTTATGACACAAACGGATGGAATTGTTAAATAGCAGCTCATATAAAAGTTAGAAAATATATACAAGCTTACAGGTATTAGCAGTTCACTTCTGTCTCCTAGTGCACGGATGATCTGCATCACTTCTCAGCAGGTTCTGCTGCAGAGGCATCCAGTCAGAAGCACTATGTGGCTGTACACATCTGGACAGATTATCTAGCAAGAAGTGCTAGCCTGAATTCATTCTTTCCTACCTCCTGATTCTAGACAGCAAGCCCAGTCAATGGAAAATAGGTTCAGCGTTTTGTCAGTATTGGAAAGCTTCAGTGATGAACAAGTGCTGACAGTAAGATCACAGTAGTTACCAGTGCTGAACAACGTTATAAGCAAGGCATTTTGTTGACAACCCAGTCCAAAAAAAATCCAGGGGGCGGGCTGTGCCCTATCAAAGAGCTTTTAGAGGCAGCTTAGGAGAAAAAACAAAAAGTGTGTCTTCTTCACAGCAAGTAATACAGAGTATTCTACAACTGCTTTAATATTGGTAGGAATGCTGTGTTCACTCTAACAGCACAAGAAACTTTTCTGGTAACAGAGCCCAGAAAATTCAACAGCTCAGAAGCCAGTCAACTTGCCAAACAGAGAAGTAAATACTTTTTCAAATTCTTTTAGAGCAAAGAAGAATAGTATCCCACCTAAAATCCTCCTCTTAAAAAAATAATAGTAATACAATTTCATTCCAAACGTCACAATGCTCAATGAAAAGTTACAGCAAATTTAAAGGAGGAAAAAATTAACTCGTAAAGAAAGGAACATCTGGCATCACTAGATTTTTATTACATGATTTAAACAGCGTGTGAGGAGGAACAGAGGAGTTTAGTGATAAAGTAAACAGTACTTGTGATAGTAGGAAGGACATAACAGCAGGGGCAAAATATCGCTGGCACGGGAAGGTGAGCTCCAGCACAAAACTGTACAGGAGAGAGATGAGGACTCTGCTCTATGCAGCAAGCTAACAGAAAAGGATCGCCAACCTGCCCTGACCCTAAGCCATTATTTTTGCTTTCTAAAATAGCGAGGAAGGGCCTTCTACAGAATAACATTGAGCCAATACTCCACACCACCACTTCTTTCACCTCCTTAAAATTCTGCAGAATGTGCTGTTGGGGCAAAAATACCTTGAATATTAATGAATAACATGACCGTATGCATTTGATCTACATGAATGAATTAAAGAATCAGAAATATAGTTTCCAACTCATCTCAATGACACCAGTTATAAGTGAACTGAGGAAAATACTTCCAATGGATGGGGATTTATTGAGGGCTGGGGGGCAAGGATTGCGGATTACTACCAAAAAAAAGAAATTACTTGCATCATGACAATCCCTAAGTCTTCCACTCTTTCCAGGAAAAAACTTCATCCCTGGAGAAGCGTTAATGTATACTAGATGCTTGCTGCATGTACTTGTGCTAGTGTCTTGTGGAAAGCTGTCATTATGCAGGTGGACCCCGAGCTATTCATATTAGGACTTGTATTATATGTTCCTCAAACCACAGTTAAATAAAGAGTAGTTTTATTTTAGAGCTACCATTTGATTTAAGAGAGTTATGCCTTTGAGTTACAGCTACAGCATTTACTATTCTCACACGTTAACTGTGACACAACAAACTACATGCTCTCCCAAGCAGTACAAGTAAAGTTAGAGAAGGCCACACTTAGCATTAACAAGAGTGAAAAGCAAACAACCCGGAGCAGCTTCCACCATTGGGAACCCCAGCACCAAAATCTCTCTACTTCCACAGGGTTAAGAGCTTACTAAAACATTCCCCTCGGAGATAACCAAACCACATGGAAGGCAAACGCATACCACGAATAAGAGCCCCAGGAGGGAAGCTCTGAAAAATCTTGCTGAGGCTGTTTAAGATGTCGTCACCTGAGCGCGGCCGGGCCAAGAAACCATACCTCTCTTGGTCCCGGCTGCCTCAGACACCTTCAGGCTGATTCACCTCCAGAAGCTAAAGTTGAATTACTGCAGCAGATTGTGAACTGGGAAGAACAACTAGCACGGGCACAGTAGGAACAAATAATGTATTAAAGCGGTCCTGCAGTGCTTGCCAGCGCTCATCTCTCCTGTATGATGCACTCTATGAGCACTACAAGGAATTTACCTCGGTTATAAAGCGTTATTTCAGCATACCTCGGTTATTTCAGCAGCGGGCTGAAACCAGATCGCTTCCCCAGCGTTTGCACGCACACCGGGGCGCCCCGAGGCAGGCGAGGCGCCCACCGCACCCGTCCCACACGTGGGGGGGCACCGAGGGGGGGCCTCTCTCCGATAGCATCTCCCCTCCCGGCCACACAAAGGCGGACAACCGAGCAACGACACCCGGGGACGGCGGCCGAGGGGACACCGCAGGGGCCGGGCGGGTCCCCAAGGCCCCGTGTCGCCCCCCCCCCGGCACTCACCAGCAGGACGGAGCCGCGCACCACCTCGGACACGCTCTGCCGCAGCTCGGCCGCCGTGCCCGGCTTGCTCAGCGCCCGCGTGAACTTCCGAGTCTCCGGCGCCGCCAGCGCCATGGCTGCGGTTCCCGGTGCCGGTCCTTGTGACGGAGCCGGTCCCGGTGCCGCCCCGCTCCCCTCAGGGCCCGGCCGTTGGCGGCTGCCGTTGGCTGGCGGCGGCCGTTGGCGGCGCGAGCCCCGCCGCGGGCTCCTGTCAGGTAGCCCCGCCCCCTCCGCCTCGTCACGCCCAGCCCCTCCTCCTCCTCCTCCTCTCCCCCCCGCCCTCTCTACGCCGGGCCCCGCCCCCACCTGTTCCCCGAGCCGCTCGCCCATTGGGCGCGCCGCTACCTGCCCGGCCGCCGCTCCCCGCCCTCATTGGCTCAACGCGGAGCCGGGGGCAAGGTGAGGGGCGGGGCTAGCGCCAGGCGGAAGTCGCCGCCCGCCCTGCCCTGCGGAGGGGCCCCGCCCCTACCGGGCCGCCCGGAGCTGCGCAACGGACGCAACGGCGGCGCCGGGCCGGGCCCTGTCAGGGCGGAGCCGGCCCGTGTCGGGGCGAGGCGAGGCGGTTGGGGACGGCCGCTGATTGTGCCTCGCTGCCGCCGTGCTCCGCTTGGTTATCCCAGAAAGTTGCCGTTATAAGCTGCGGGCACCCGCTTGGCTGCCCAGAGCTGGGAAATACCCTTCGAAAAAACCCTACCAAAAAAAAAATAAATAAAACTTCGAAAAAACCCTGAAAAAAAAAATTTCGAAAAAATATACAAAAATAAAAAACCTTCGAAAAAACCCTTCAAAAAAAGCCCCTTGGAACTGCTGAGCTCTCCCTGAGGGGCTGGCCAGAGCGTGTGCCGAGCGCCCTAACAGCACGTTGCAGTGCACGGAGGGTTGGACACCACTAAACCCACCACGCCCTTATATTGTTGTATTTTAATATAATCTAAACTTCTTTTCTTGGTTGAATTACATACAGCCTACTACTAATGGCAAAAACCAACGGAGTGAATGCAGTAGACGAGGTAGGGGAGGACTTCACGTGACGAAAAAAAAAAAAAAAAAGAGTAATGGTGTGATTGTATCCAATCATAGAACCATTAGGGTTGGAAAAGCCCTCCAAGATCACCTGGTCCAACCACCCCCCTACCACCAATGTCACCCACTGAACCATGTCCCTAAGCACCACGTCCAACCTTTCCTTGAATACCCCCAGGGACGGTGACGCCACCACCTCCCTGGGCAACCCGATGCTACGTGCTCAAGAAATGGCTGCGGTAGAAAGGGCCTGCTCTTCTGGATGCTTCACAGATACATCTGTAAGGATAATAAGGCTTCAAACAACTGAGGCAATTCCTTCAGAAAGATGGAGGATAAGAAGTCCAAGTACACAACCACACAGCTGACACAGAGGGAGTTTTTGTCAGTGAAGGGTCTTTCCATGATTTCTTCGCAGACCTGTATCTAAGACTCATTTACTCAAATGCATGAGCTCTGATTTTTTAGTAGGATGTCTGCCACAACTCTAATGTCGCTATTACTGTTTACACCTTTAAGACACAAAGCACACAGAAGGAGACTAGTCAGGTACGTTAAAGATACCTTCTTAATTGTCTTCAAGTGCCTGACTGCACAAATCCAAGACCTGTTAGGTTTATGAGTCAATGTTTAAGCTGATAAATCAGAAAATTGGATACTGCTGAGACAGATTATCTGAACGCAGAACTGGATGAGCAGCTATGTAAACATTTAGCTGGAGTAACTAGAATGAGCTATCTTAGGATCGTCAGGTTTTATTTTTTGCCTCAATCTCTGGCGTATGTCTAGATTTCAAAGTTCCACAAGTAAACATGCCTTAGATTTTGTCTAAATAATAGATGACCATTTTCTAAAATAAAACGTTATTGTCAAAGCACTCATATGTTAGCCCCAATTCTGACAAGAAAGATGACTCATCTACTGAATTCATGGCTGCTTAGATATAAAATGGCACAATTCAAACAATATTTTTATGTATATTTCCTATATATATTGTGCAGCTTTGCTATAAAAAGGGCAGTGTTCCAAATCTGAAGAAAACTCTGAACGATACCTGTATAAGTGGAGATAGATGGGAAAAATAAATCAAATATAGGTAGATTATTTAGGAACACCATACAGGATACCCAAAATATGACTTTACCACAGTCATCAAAGTTGGTTTTTTTTTCAGCTGAATGCATTTAGTTGAAGATAGAAAATGAAAGCGACGATTAAAATATGTATAAAGAAAATGAAAGCAACAATTGTAATATGTATAAAGCACATAGAAAGATGTGAAACTCACAAAGAGAAATTATAAGTTAGCATTTGGGAAGCAAGGAGAGTGAATATGAGAAGCTAAATACATGAATGAAGTCTTGGTTCATTGCCAAAAGGACAAGGGAAATATTTTTGTCAAGTGTCAGAAAGAAAAAATCCTAACAGTGGCATAGTTTCCCTACTGCTTTGAAATATTACAATTTTCAGTAGCAATGCTAATTTACAAAAGCATTTATTTTCTTTGCTTAATAGAAAGCTGGATAATGTAGTAATACTTTATGGATCTAATTGCACATCTCTTATTCAATCATTACTTAGGAAGAATAGCAACAGATAAAGGTAAAAAAAATTAAACTTTCAGGACTAATTAAGTCATGTCCAATAATTTTACAAGTATTGGCTCCAGGATTCTGAGTCATTCAAACTGAAAATCAATCTGTTAGTTCCAGAAATGAAAGCAAGAAACTGATGTTGTGCCCAACAGAAATGTAAAGCAAGAGGTTATTAAAGCTAAAGGCACATGATGGGAGTCTTTGGCAAAAATATGGAAAGTCAAGCATAAGAATCACATGTAAAAATTAAAGAATTGTTGAGTGTCTAATTGTTGAGCTGGATTTACTGGAATTTAGGCCTACTGCCTACTGGGATCAGCATTTTGCCTAGCAAAGTAACTGTATAGATTTTGAGCAGCCATGAAGACATTATAAAATTATAAAAGTATTAAAAATACTTTTATACAAAATCTGCAAAAATTATTTATCTGAATAAAAAAAAAATAGGCAGTAGATCTCAAAAGTAATTATATCTTGAAAATCATCATTGGATGGAGACCTGTTTAACAAAATACAGCAAGGCTTTGATTTTGTTACAGTCCTCATTCCAATCATTCATTGGTTGTAATGAATCAATCAATCAACATTAGCTTATTTAAAGAAAACTTAAAATAATCCCTACTAGAAGTTTGTAAATGTAATAACATGGATAGAGCAGTAAATATGTATAGAGAGATGTTACTTTTGAAGCACAGCCTGCTTTTCTGAGGGAAAATGGTCTTACTAAACTGTTTATTTTAATGCAAATGAGTGTAAAGGCATCTAAGTACAAAGACTATTTTAGGTCAAATTACAAAGATGTTGTGGTGTGGTTATGAACAGCTCAAAAAGATTTGTGCTTACGGTACAAATCTTGGATATAGAAGAAGAGGAATATGATGAAGTAGTAGTAACGCTGTTATATATGGCATTCATCGAGCTATTTCTGAACTAGTGGTACCACATTTCAGCACAAATAATTGACAAATTGGAAAAGCCAAGAAAATCTGCCTGGCAGTGAGAGACTGAAGAAGCATCTGTTTAGCTTACACAAAAGCTAGATCATAGTGTACTAGGATTTGCAAGGGAAGAAGATATTTGAATATTAAAAGGCTTTTTAATCTGTCAGATGAAATAACAGTGAGAACCAGTAACTGGCAGGTGAAATTATACTAATTTGGCATAAGCGTAAGATCCTTTTTCTTTTAGCCACAAGAAGAGTTGTTTGGTATAATATCCCTGAAGACCCACTCCGCTCTGTCTCCCAAATTCTAAATTAAGACCCAGCATCTTTTCTAAATCCTGGGCTCTTAGTCATTCCTCAAATTATGGACTCAAAGCAAAGTTCACTTTATAAAATTTCTTGGCTTATACTCCCATGGAGGTCATGCTAGATGATCATAATGGCCTTTATGGTCTTCAAATCCATTCAATTAAGAAAAGAAAAGAGCTGACAAGCTAATGGCCACGAAATCATAACAAATGATGTGGGCAGAGTAAGTGCGAAAAGAATAGAGGAGGTAAGGGAGTATTCACTAAACATTAGATACACAGACACTCTGGGCGTTTTACAGATAATCAACAAATAAAAGCTGGCTCTTAAAATGCATTCCTTTTTGTGCTCTAAAGGGCAGAAGCATGAAAAGCTACACTTTGATAGCATTTTTCAGTATTTTAATTTAAAATGAACTACTAGTTCTGTATACTCGTAAAATTAAAGTGAAACAATACTGCTGATGGATGGCTTTCTTAGCATCTTCAAACACAGTAACCCATTCAATGATGTGCTGAAGTAGGTTCATTTGAGCTTCTTTTTAATATTCTCCCAGTGCCCAAAAGGCATAACGGAGTGTTTTTTCTGCATCTGGCTAAGACTGACTTTCTTCCAGATACAGCTAATCTGTCCTTCCCAAATGCTATGTAAGCAGCTCATACAAATAGTTCTGAATAACTTCTAGTTGGTTTTTTTTTTTTTAGTCGAATATAACAGTGTACTGAAGTTTATATACAGAAATGTACAAACGTATACATTAGAAATTACTTTGATTACGCAGTAGTGATATACCCCATGAAACCCAAAATAGCCATTCTTAAGAATGCATCATTTTTAATCAGATGGTGTCCCCAGGTCTACAAAGTCCTTAATTCATCTTAATTTCAAATACCTGAAACCAGCTGTTTAGGGTAAGAGGAAATTTGTATTTCCACTGAGCAGATGCATTGTAAAGGTCTTTGATGTTGTTTCCTTCGATTATATTAGTAAGAAAGAGCATGTATGCTGGGGGGGGGAGGGGGGAGGGAGGTGCCTCTGTTGCTCATAAACAGAAAAGCAAAAATATTCTGTTATCCCTTACTGGGAAAACTGGGTATACCATGCCATGAAGGCTAGGAAGAACTAATGGTTCTCAGTGGTGTGTTGGCAGCACATTACTGTTCCTAAAATGATATGAATTACCTGCTTCATGGAACGAGGTTATCAATTTCAATAGAAATTGGTGTTTTAAGCTAAATTATTGCAGTCCTGCCAATAGGAACTTGAGGAAGGATAAAGTAAATGCATTGCAGGATTTCAACCCATTCAGATGCAGTTTTAAAAGCTCATTTTTCCAATTATATTTTTAATGTTCAGTGGCAGTATTGAAGGATTAATATAAACAACTAAATCTTTCTCTACATTGATTCACTGCATAAATATAGCCTCTTTTTCTTAAAAGCAGAATCATAACATCAATCACAGAATGGCTTGGGTTGGAAGGGACCTTAAAGACCACCCAGTTCCAACCCCCTGCCATGGGCAGGGGCACCTCCCACCAGACCAGGCTGCCCAAAGCCCCGTCCAACTTGGCCTTGAGCACCTCCAGGGATGGGGCAACCTGTTCCAGTGCCTCACCACACCCTGAGTGAATAATTTCCTCCTAATATCTAATATAAATCTCCCCTTGTTTAGTTGTGTTTCCCCTTGACCTATCATTATCTGCCTAACTAAAAAGTTGTTTATAATCTTGTTTGTAAGCCCTGTTAAAGTACTGAAAGGCTGCAGTAAGTTCTCCCTGGAGCCTTCTTATCTCCAGGCTGAACACCCCCAGCTCTCTCAGCCTTTTTTCACAGGAGAGGTGCTCCAGCCCTCTGATCAACTTCGTGGCCCCCCTCTGGACCCGCTCTAACAGCCCCACGTCCTCCTTGTGCTGGGGCCCCAGCCCTGGACGCAGCACTCCAGGCGGGGCCTGACCAGGGCAGAGCAGAGGGGCACGATCCCCTCCCTCCCCTGCTGGCCACCCCTCTGGTGGTGCAGCCCAGGACGCAGTTGGCCTGCTGGGCTGCAGGCACACGCTGCTGGCTCGTGTGGAGCTTTTTGTCCACCAGCACCCCCAAGTCCTTCTCCGCAGGGCTGCTCCCAGTGAGTTCTTCTCCCAGGCTGTGCTCAGCTGTGGGATTGCCCCGACCCAGGTGCAGCACCTTGCACTTGGACTTGTTGAACCTCCTGAGGTTCATATGGGACCACTTATCCAGCTTGTCCAGGTCCCTTTGGATGGCATCCCTTCCTTCTGTATCAACCACACCACTCAGCTTGGTGTCATCTGGAAACTTGCTGAGGGTGCCCTCAATCCCACTGCCTATGTCATTGAAAAGACATTAAACAGCACCGGTGCCAAGACAGACCCCTGAGGGATACCCTTCATCACCAGCCTCCACCTGGACATAGAGACATTGGCCACCACTCTCTGGGTGCAACCTTCAAGCCAGCTCCTTATCCACTGAATGATCCACCCTTCAAAACCATCTCTCTTGCATTTGGAGATCAGGATGTCCTGTGGGACCATGCCAGAGGCCTTGCAGAAGTCCAGGTAGATGACATTGGTCAGTCTTCCCTTGTCAACTGATGCAGCCAGTCTATCATAGGAGGCCACCAGGTCAGGCATTATTTTCCCTTGGTGAAGCCATGCTGGCTGTCTCGAATCATATCCTTGTCCTTTATGTGCCTTGACATTGCCTCCAGGAGGATCTTTTCCATGATCTTTCCAGGCACAGAGGAGAGGCTCACTAGTCTGTAGCTCCCAGGGTCTTCTTTTCTACCCTTTTTAAAAAGGGGAGTGATGTTTCCCTTTTTCCAGTCACCAGGGACTTCACCTGGCTGCCAGGGCTTTTCAAATATGATGGAAAGAAGCTTGGCAACTTCATCAGCCAGTTCCCTCGGGACCCATGGATGCATTTCATCAGGCCCCATAGACTTGTACCTGTTTGGTTTCATCAGGTGGTCTTGAACCTGCTCTTCAGTTGGTGGGACTTTGCTCCCCAGCCTCCATCTATAGGATCAGGGAAACGAAAGACTTGGGAAGCCTGTCTGTCAGTGAAGATGGAGACAAAGAAGTACCTCAGCCTTCTCCGTGTCTGTCGTTACCAGTTCACCCTTCTCATCCATCAGAGGGGGTACACTCTCCTTGGCCTTCCTCTTCTGGCCAATGTACCTATAGAATCCCTTCCTGTTTTTCTTTGCATCCCTTGCCAAGCTCAGTTCCAGCTGTGCCTTCGCTTTCCTGATCCCGTCCCTGCACATCCGGACTGCATCCCTGTGCTCTTCCCAGGCCACGTGTCCCTGCTTCCACTGCCTGTGCATTTCCTTCTCGCGCCTTAGTTTGACCAGCAGGTCCTTGCTCAGCCATCCCAGTCTCCTGCCTGCCTTGCTCGCTTTCTTACACATGGGGATGGGGAGCTCTTGCACTCTAAGAAAAGTGTCCTTAAAGAGTCGCCAGCTCTGATCAGTTCCTCTGTCCCTGAGGACAGTGTCCCAGGGGATCTCATCCACTAGGTTTTCAAACAGCTGGAATTTCCCTCTTCTGAGGGTCAGGGTCCTGACCTAGCTCTTTGCCAGGCCCATGTTCCTCGAGATCACGGACTCAACCAGAGGTGGTGTTAACTCTCATGCCCTGGCTAACTTCCAACTGGGGTAATTATAGTTCTATGTAAATAAACTCCTAGGCAAGTTCAGTAGGATACAGAATAATTCATTTCCTGTTTTTTTTGTGTGTGTGTTTTTTTTTTCCACTGACTCATAAGACAATTATGACTTTTCTTTCAGTAATCAGTTTAATTCAGGCTTTGGGGATAATCGGAAAGTAAGAACTTACCGATGAATGTTAGTAACATCTTCTGCGGAGTTAGTCATGTAAAGGAAGCAGAATTCCACGTAGTTTTCATCTATTTAGGATTGTGTACAGCAAACGTGATTGCAAACCTGTAAGAAATTGATGCACTTCTGAATTTGTTTTGGATTGTGTACATTTGTCTAAACTACGTTAAATGTCTCGGGTTAAACTGAGGTAATGGGGGCTACATTTAACAAAAGTAAAAAATGGATGCAATGGGTTTTGTATCAATTTAATTTACTCAGGTTTTTAAAGGACTTAGAGTTTGACTTCTGCAATTTTCATTTTTTATTTATTTTCATAGCTTTCATTGAACTGCTGTCTAAGGTTGCTGTGCACTTTTAAGTGAGGCCTCACATCACATCCTGACCACCACCAGCAGCTTAAGTGCATACCAAGGGACACATCTTTCTTTTATTATTAGCATAAGTGTTGTTGTAGCCTTTAGAAGATGACTCTTCTGCTCAGTAGTGGTGGAGATTTCCAGCTAAAACAGACTAAACACCGATTCCTTGATTTCTTATCTATAATCGTAGAATCATCAAATATCACAAGTTGGTAAGAACCTAAAAGGTTCATCAAGTCCCACTCCTGGCTCTGCACAGGACCACCCAAAAATCAGACCATGTGTCTGAGAGCATTGTCCAAACGCTTCTTGAACTCCAGGAGCTCAGTGCTGTGACCACTGCCCTGGGGAGCCTGTCCCAGTGCCCGACCACCCTCTGGGTGCAGAACCGTTCCCTAACACCCAGCCTGACCCTCCCCTGTCCCAGCTCCATGCCGTTCCCTCGGGTCCTGTCGCTGTCCCCAGAGAGCAGAGCTCAGCGCCTGCCCCACGTCTCTCCCTACTCAGAGGAGTCTTTCTTGATGTTGTCAAAGATGTTTCCACTGAAACAGCAGAAAAATTCTGCTACTTTTTCAGGATTCAAGTACAATATTCATTATTGCAAGACTACCTCCTTACTACACAAACCAGTAACGTATTTCTTGCAATGCTAATATTTGTGACTCTTCACCCACTTTAAGAACAGTGTGAAGAGATGGCTGGTATCCACCTAACGCATGGAAGTACTGACAAGGTCTCCTGCTGGCACTGTAACTCAAAGTAGTCTTTATGACTACAAATCCTCCATTATAGACTTGGCTGTCCATTCACTTAATTTGGCATAGCTTCCATTTCTTTCACGCTGAGTAGGTAAATTCTTGATACACTTATAATTTGGATAAATGTTCCTTGTTTCAAGGCCAGTTTATATGCAATTCCAAGGCATGAGCTGAGAAATAAGTAATATGATGTGAGCTGTATTCAGCTGACATGTTCAAGCACTGATTGTTTATAGCGTATGTGAATCCAAAAGCTCATAGCTCTTATCTCCATGGCAGAATAACTGATGCAGCAGAGATCTTTGCTGGCAAACGGGAACAGTTTTCACTATTTGCTGTTCACAAGAACAAGAAAAGGAAAAGAGATTTTTTTATATAGCTCATACTTGTCCATTATCTATTATGGTGCTGTATTTAGGAACTTGTTACCCTAGTATAAATATACTGCAAAATAATAGACTTGTAATGGCAACTATGCTTTCTTCCTTGCCAATTCATCTCGCTGTCATGTAAAATAATCATAACAGTTATACTGTCATAAATAAAACAATGATAAAATAATCTATACAATATTTTTTATTTTTCTTAGCCGCATAAAATCTAATTTATACAGGCTAAAGATTTTGACAGTTATCTGAACTGCTTGCTATCCTTTGGTTGACTTAAAGCAATTCAGTGGAAGCAATTTTTAAACTTTTTTAAGCTATTCTTAAATAGCTGCAGGATAATCTAAAAAATAAAACACGACAAAATGCAAAACCAGAAAAGAATACATATCCAGAAACAAAAGAAATCTTTTAAAGGATTTGAAAGTTTCCTGTCCCTTTATAATTTTTGCATATTTGCAGACTATGGTGGTATACCACAACAATAAGCCTCATTCACATGGGTTACCACAATGAAACTACTAGAAATAATCACATGAGGAACAGCTGCAAGAGTGAATTTGTGGATGTGGTGTAAATAAGAAAATAGTAAAACATAGTGCTAAAGTTATTAAGAATAATACAGAACTGAAGTCAGACATGTTTCCAAGAAATAAAGTAAACATTTCATAATCAGTCCTGGACTATACAGCAGGCTTTTGCATTTATAACTGGACACAACACTACATAAAACCAACATCTCCTAATCAAAATGTTTATTCACATGATTATTTAAAACCTTTCAAATGTGACCAGTGAGTGTTATGACAAAACACACATTTCTGAGAAAAGCAGTTAGAATTTGCTTAGCTGTTAAGCACAACGGTCCTGTCAGAGAAGCCCTGCGCATGAGTCGATGCAGACCAGCTCAAGGTGCCTACTGTCTATCTCTTGTTTTTCCTATGAAACATGACGAATGGAAGTCCATGAGCATTTGTCAACCTTCCTTTGCATAGCCAAAGGAAAAATGTAATTTTAGACTTGATTTCCTAGGTTTTCCTGATGTGCTGTTTAGTGTGTATTTATATTGTTTTAAAAGTATATATACGTTCACAAAAGGAAAAGATATTTGCATTGAGACCTGTTCTTGCTTGCTAGAGTGTTTATATCTCAGATTTTACCCTTGTCTCTGCCAAAGGCTACCAAACAGTCCTTACATTTAACAAATCCAATTTTAATTGCATCTGCGAATAAAATAAATTGTCAAAAAATGATGAAGTTTTTGTCTGTATGCAAGCTACAGCAGGCAAGCTACACCTTGCATAGGGTTATCTGTAGCGACCGTAACATCCAAGAGCCTTCCAGAAGCTTACTCAACAATGTGACTAACATGTTTCTTTTCTCATGGAAAAAAAGTGTGTTCGCTGAAATGTTTTGATTTTTTTCTAATAATACATATTCTATCCATTCATCCATTTATTTATTTATTTATTTATTTATTTTAATGTTAGACCAGAAAAATTCAAAGAAATAAGACTTCACATCCTGTGGGACATAAATGGGATGGGGTGGGGGTTATAATTCCAGGAGGTCCTCCTCCACTTAAAGTCTTTGCTCTTCGTAGAAAAATCTCATCTGTCAGAAGACAGAATAGCCAAGCAGGGTTTTATTTTAGAGAACTTTGTCCTTAGGTTCTCTCCTAAACACAGTCACAGCTGTCTGCTAAACTGATAAATCCTCCAGAAGCTACCATGGCTTATACTCCAAATATAAAAGCAGCTGTAAGGAGATTCGGGGCCACAATTTTACTGACACATTCCAGTGGCTACAGCAGTGACAAATTGTCTGTAAACCTTATGTTTGTTATACAAACAACTGTGTAAACATGTATATCATTTTTGTATTGTACATATAAAATATGTATAAGCAAACATACAAAGCTTTCTGTGTCATTTCTTGTGATGCAAGTTTTGCTTCCCTTTCCCAGTGCAGTTGCTCAATCCTATGATAACAGGGAGTAAAATCCCACTAAATGCAAATGCTCTGGCGTTAAACAAACCTTGCATTTATTTTGCAAAGAACTTTGTAACATGTAGGGCTGTGACAAATAGGTCTTCAGTCCTTATCATCTTTCAGGTCTATGTTCAAATAACTGCCAGATAGGATCAAACAAACTGTCCGCTGTCTCTGTTGCTGGCTCAGCCAGCATTCCGGTTGTGTGCTTTCTCACTTTCTCACTTTCTCAGGGTCATCTCCTTGCATCCTAATTTTAAGAAAAAGGGTCATCTGAGTTTATGGAGTACAGATCTGTTTGGGATACCATATGGTTTGCAGTATCATTCCTATAGTCGTTATTTTCCGAGCCTTCTTAAATCATACTTCCATTTCTTTCTTCAGATTTTGCATTATGCTCTAGTTATCTTCATTCATACTTTCTCATTGTCTAAATTATTATTTTAGGGGGAAAAATAGAAAAAGAAAAAAACAACATGTATTTCTTCCAATTGAATCTACCCATCATGTTCTTTCCTTCTCTTCCTTTAGTTTGTAAGGTCTGCTTCAACTTTGTTCCTTAGAGCAAACACTGTTTTTATTGTACTTATTACAGACTTTCCTTCTTGGATTATTGACCATGTAATTAGCCAGCCAGAAATTAATATAAAAAACTGTCTGTAACCTCTTTTAAAGATTGGGCATATCCCTAATAAATTTGAAGGCGAGAGTCTGATAACCTGGAAGCATTTAGGGAATGCTGCTCTAAGTAGATAATCCAGCATAAGGTAAAAGAAACAGACCAAAGAACAAATAACTGGAGTTTAGGATCAGGAAGAAAAAGAAAAAAAAAACACGTATATGCCAAAACAATGTATCAAAAAAAAAAAAAAAGAAAGAAAAGAAACAGTATTTAAGCCAGCCCGCTAAGTGATAGCCAGTTAGGACTAAGCATAAAAGGAATGGTGTAAAGGAAATTCTGACTTCCAGTTAACAATTCTGCTGCAGCAGTTTTGACTTCTTGTAATTGTAACCTAATAGTTTCCTGGAAACTCCTAGCACGGAAACACATTCAGCCTACTGAAAGGCAAGTTTTGCAAGCCAAACATTCTACTTGCTGCTAAAGTGAACTTAAAATCTGAATTTAGTCCATTTTTTAAAAGCGTATTGCACTGGGCTTTATAGAGCTACAGTGAAGCGAAGTAAATGGTTACAGTACTTGGAAATGTGGGCTTAAAAAGAAGCAAATTCATCAAACAGTAAAAAATTAGGAATATAATTTTGTTTTAGATGGGGCTTGTGAAAAAGTACTGTGTCACCTTCTCCTTCAAAAATCAACTATGCCCTGTCCACAAGTGTGTATCAGTTTAGAGTGAGAAGAACAAATAACTCTGATTTAATGAGCAGAGTAAGTGGGTGTCCCAGAAAACCGAGACTGTGTCTTTTCACTCCAAAGCACATTTTGTTCCACCAGCCAGGGGACCTGCCGAAATATAGCAGTCAGCTCCCTGAAGACTGCTGGTGCTGCCCTATAACAGCATGTGTCATACCCTCCAGCTCCCCCTGGAAGCTGCAGTGCCAGCATGCCATTTCCAGCCTCCGTAGCCACTGCATGCCCCTTCAAACACTGTAAGACAGCAGTACAGTCAGAGACCATTTTGGCTTTGGCAGTAGCTGGGTGGTGTATGTTAGATGACGCTTCCAGTTTTTTGTTTACACCGAGTCCTGGAGATGTACCTCTGCAGTCTTGGGAAGCCACAAATTTCCAGTAACTTTGGGTGTTGTATGTGACTCCCACAGGTACCCCAAGGTGTACCCCAACTAAGTTGTACCCCCAGGGCCAAGGGGCAGCAACAGGAGCAACAAGAGGGCAGATTGCTTAGTCTACTTCAGCCTTAGCATGAGGTGATTGCTTCCTGGAGGGGTCTCTTTATGACCATCAGCACTAAAGGAAGCACAGTGCAGCTAGTAGACACAGATGTCTATTTTTTAGTTACCCAACTTTCCTCCCTGACTTTGTCCTGTGTCTCTCTCAAGTTGCAGACTGAGGGAGGGTAAAAGTATAACACTGGAACTTCAGCAAGGATACTGATGGGATATGTTTGCACCTCACAATCAAAATTAATCTTAGACATCTTTAAAAGCAAGGTGGCTTATAATCTTTCTATGAGTTTTCAACAGTTGTGTCTCCACAATGCAAAAGAATCTGTGTGTCATTTTGCAGTTTCCTTAGCTATTGCCAAAAGGTTGACGTTTAGTTGGTCGTGGAGGTGAAGCTGTCCTCTTATCACAGGATAGCTCTGCTAGCCAGTATAGCCATGTCAATGAGATCACTGCAACATATGCACTCTGTGACCTTTGCAAGACAAACAGAGGACTCTGACTTGAACTTTCCTCAATTAGCAATTTCCTTTGGCACTGTGGGATTTAGTCACAGACTCATAGATCCAGTAAGGTTAGAAGAGACCTCCAAGATCATCTGGTCCAACCATCCCCCTACCACCAATGTCACCCACTAAGCCATGTCCCTAAGCACCACGTCCAACCTTTCCTTGAACACCCCCGGGGACGGTGACTCCACCACCTCCCTGGGCAACCCGTCCCAATGCCTGGCTGCTCTTTCTGAGAAGAAATGTCTCCTCATTTCCAACCTGAACCTCCCCTGGTGCAACTTGAGGCCATTCCCTCTAGTCCTATCACTAGTTACCTGTGAGAAGAGGCCGACCCCCAGCTCCCCACACCTTCCTTTCAGGTAGTTGCAGAGAGCAATAAGGTCTCCCCTGAGCCTCCTCTTCTCCAGACCAAACAACCCCGGTTCCCTCAGCCGCTCCTCACAGGACTTGTGTTCCAGGCCCTTCACCAGCTTCGTAGCCCTTCTCTGGATCCGCTCCAGGGCCTCAATGTCCTTCTTGTAGTGAGGCTGAAGTTCAGGCCAAAGATGAACAGAGTACTCAAGGTGTACTCACCCGAGTACTCACCAGAGCTCACCAGAGCGGAACACAAGGGGACGATCACCTCCCTGCTCCTGCTGGCTACACTGTTCCTGATACAAGCCAGGATGCCGCTTGCCTTCTTGGCCACCTGGGCACACTGCTGGCTCATGTTCAGGTGAGCATTGATTAACATCCCCAGATCCTTTTCCTCTGCACAGCTTTCCAGCCACTCTGCCCCAAGCCTGTAGCGCTGCATGGGGTTGTTGTGGCCAAAGTGCAGGACCCAGCACTTAGCCATGTCGAACCTCATCCCATTGGCCTCTGCCCATCGACCCATCCTCTCCAGGTCCCCCTGCAGGGTCTTCCTACCATCCGGCAGATCAACACTTCCCCCCAACTTGGTGTCATTTGCAAACTTACTGAGGGTGCACTCAATTTCCTCATCCAAGTCATCAATAAAAATATTAAAGAGAATGGAGCCCCAACACCGACCCCTGGGGAACACCACTGGTAACCGGTCGCCAGCTGGATTTCACTCCGTTCACCACCACTCTCTGGGCCCAGCCATCCAGCCAGTTTTTAACCCAGCAAAGAGTGTACCTGTCCAAGCCATGGGCTGCCAGCTTCTCTGGGAGAATACTGTGGGAGACTGTGTCAAAGACCTTGCTGAAGTCTAGGTAGGCTACGTCAACAGCCTTTCCCTCATCCACCAGGCAGATCACCCGGTCATAGAAGGAGAGGAGGTTGGTCAGGCAGGACTTGCCTTTCATGAACCCATGCTGACTGGGCCTGATCCCCCAGTGGTCCCGCATACATTGCATTCAAGATGACCTGTTCCATCACTTTTCCTCGCACTGAGGTCAGGCTGACAGGCTTGTAGTTCCCTGATGTCTTTCATTACACTTTTAATTCAGAAATGCAGAATAAGATAGACCTTCTTCTGTTTGTACCTAGAAGTACACATGAACAAACCAAAACTTTTAAAATGAAACTTAGGTGTTTATGCAATACAGCTAAAGATGGCTGTAGATTAGCTCTCAATGGAATTGTAATAAAATTACTTAGCCCTATTTCCAACTAGTTCTGGTTCTAGTAAATACATCAAAGACTTAGCAGAACTTAAGCTTAAAGTGGGGGACATAATGTAAGAAACTAACCCCCTACAAGTTATTACATGAAAAAATCAAACATCATACAATATTCAAATAAATCTAGGAAATTCAGTGATTTGATTGCTATTAAAGTCTACCTTAAAAGTGTTGTCAGTTCTTATACGTTGTCATGGAGTACCTTGCTCCCTGAAAGGTCCTCTCGAAATAAAAATATTTGTTGGAAAATATGGTAATAATTCTAAAAAGATATAAAGTTAGGGTATTGGAATTGCTAGCAGAATCAGAGTTGACTTAGTAATAATTATATCTGCAAATAAAAGATTAACTGTTCAAGTAGTATTTTACCTATAGATGATGTGCTGTAGGTATCAGTCACCTAGAAACACACAATAGGCAAAAATATGATTTTTTAACTTGTTCTGGATTTTGTAAATGTATTTTGTAAAAGAAGCTGTTTTCCACAGAAAGATTGGTTTAACTACAGTGGATGCTGACACAGAATTTGAGAGAACACCTGCTGTGATGAGAATAACTAGCGCTAGTATTGGAAAACTGTTTAAGTGTAAGCTAAGTCATGTAAAAATTCCGGTTAAGTACATGCTTAATTGTGTGAGCATAATTTCTTTCAAGCTGAGTCTTTGCTTATCCCTTTAAATCTAGTTTAAATGTTGTTTTTCTAACCTTGCCCTTCTCAGTAACATTCTTCCTTTTAAAGTCTGCATCACCCATTATATACTTTTCAGTTCTCATTGATTCAGCGGCTGTTAGGGCTGCCATAGAATGTCAGGGTTGCCATAACTGTGGCAGTTCAATTACTTTATTTTCTGCCTACCATTTCCATTTCTCATTAAAGCTGAGTACGCAGCTTTGAGAAGGAGCTTTTGCAGCAGACTCTACGTGGTACTCAGAGGTATGAATGAAATAGCTGACAATGGCAATAGTCCCTGTGAAAGCTTTGCATTGATGCTTGAAAGACTGCAGTGGTTTCCTATTTGTCACTGTTTGTGTATCAAAGTGTTGCAATTGGATCTTTAAAGTACTATGTGGTCTGGATCGTATCTATTTACAATGCCACTTCCGTCCCAGTGACAGCTGAGCTAATCACATCTGCTTTGGTTTGCAGCTCAGACACCATTAGGTGACTAAAATAGTAAAAAGAGAAGGAAAAAAAAGCCAGAAAGCCCACCTCCAGGCTTGTGTCAGGTCCTTGACTCTGTCAGCAGTCGATCCAACAGAGTCCAAGGACACGTCACAGAAATGAAAATAACTGTGTTTTAAATTCTTTGCTATCGTACTTGAGAGAGGATGAGTTTAGCCAGGGCTTCGTGGGACAAGTTGTTTTGTTTCAGGTAACAGCAGGACAGAACCTGGGACAGACCACTTCCATGTCCAGGAAAAATGTGGTCAGGAAAAAAAGTTTTTTTTTTCTCACAATAGCTCTGGCACTTTGAAAAACTCTCCATGCAGATTCCATTACTGGGGTGCACACGAGCTCACTGGCGTTGTCAGCTGGGGCTCTCACTCCCACCCTGAACATACGAGTACATACAGCAGGCTGAATCATCACCTAGCTTCCTCTAGAGTGAAGGATCCCATACCTGCAGGAACATATGGCACGAGGAAAGAAACGAGGATTGTCAACTTGTGTGGGTGTCGCTTCTCAAAACGTTACCATCACTTTTTCCTCCGTTAAGAAACATTTTCAGAAATGTTCTGTTCCTAGTGGTAACGCACGATTTGTCTGATGGCTTATAGCTGAGCAACAGATAGCCTACGTACTGCCTGCAAGATGTTCCCAAAACGCTGCCTTCTGACATGAAAGACTTTGCTGAGGAGTAATGCCTGATAAGTGGGTGGGTTATCATGGATAACCTCCAAAAGTTTCCCCTTCACTTCTTATCGGAATAGTACTGGCATATCCTTGGATGATTTTTCTTTTATCTCTGCTGAAGACCAAATTGAAGAGCGTTTATTTGAAGTCTTCCTTTTCTGGGGTGAACCGAAGTTTGGGAAAGTAAGACAAAATGTGGGAGGGATACATATTCCATGGAACTTCATGACAGTTGGAAATGGTGCTAAGCAGGACTGACTGTCTCCATGAAATACTGTGTACTCAAAACCTACCATGAGAACCTGAATCTTCTTTATCCTCCAAGGGGATGTGAAGGTTACCAGAAAGGCGTTGACTTCTCTAGTAACATACCCCAAAAAGAAAAATCCAAAACTAGGCAAAGGAAACATGTTGCATAGGTCTGGGCTGAGTGGCATCTGTTTCACGTTCACAGCCCCCCATGATACTTTCCAAAGGACAAACCTTGACTTCCACTGAAAACTGAAAGTTCCAAAACGGGATGAAAAACTCATAATTTTCACCCCTGTGAATATACTGTCAGCCAAGCTTTATACTCAAGGATGTCATAAAGATTTTGGAGGCTCAAGGCAGTGCAGTGAGGGCTTCTGCTCTCCGTTGTTGCAAATGTAGATAGTTTACACAACATGCATTGGGATCGAGTCTAGTCAATGAGTGCTGTGGGATGGAGAGCCATCCTGTGTGACCATAGTCATCTAACTGTGGTGACTGTATGGACTGGGGCGAATGTAGTGTTGGAGGTATGGCTTGCATACAGTTTATACTTTTAGGTGCAGAGGTTGCTTACTGACAGTCCTCAAAATTAGCCAGCTGCCATGGAAATATCAAGGAAATCCACATCTTGTGTAGAACAGTGCCAGAGGTCCTCTAAAGCGTACTGTGGCCTCAGCCCTGGCTGATCAGTCTCAAACTGAGGTTGCTGTTTCTGTAGCCTCACAATCCTTTAAAAAGGCACCTTTCTGATGTCTGTATTTTTCTGCATTCCCCTCTCTAGAGGTAATCCCGTAGCATTACTATTTTTGGATTCAGTCCCTAGATGCCAGTCCTCTCGCCCACCCCCAGCTTTGCAGATGTGTTAACTCGCCACGGCCATCTGCAGCTGGTAGTGTTAAATATTTCTCTCTAGGAATCTGTGACCAGTCTTACTGGAGTGACCGAACATTTTCCTTCAGCTAGCTAGACTGACAGTTCACCTAGAGGTAGGGTGAATGGCAAAAATCAGAAGACACGCTCCTACCCAAAAATGTTTCAGTGTTTTCTGCTCTCATTGCACAGACAGGGACTTTGGATTCCCTACAACCCTCCCCTGGTCCTGCCTCATTCTCTGCCACATGACTTTCCTTAAGGAAGTTCACCTCCTTTGCTGGCAATCAGCCAAGCCAGAGTGAGAACAGATTTTCCCTCGCCAACCTTTTATTACTGTAGCTTTTCCTGAGCATGTACCAGTGTCATTGCCTGTGGCATCACATTGTCATGCACACCTGAGAGCAGGCACTTCATTTGTTTTCAGAACAATGCTTCATTCTTTCCTTCATTGTTTCCCTGGGTCATTCATTCCCCCGTTGTGCTGGAGCCATTCTCTTACAAAGAATTCCTCTGAGCTGGTGGGGCTGTTGTCATTCCCTCTGAGCCTGCTGTGCACAACCTGCTACTGCTGGCAAAGCCTGCCAGAGTGATGTAATCCTTTTCAGATCTTACACCACCATTCAGATGCCAGACATTGTGTCGGCTCATGTTGTTTGTTACACTGTGTATAGCTCCTTAATTTTTTTTTTGAGGATTTGAAATTTGATCCACGCTTGTCTTTCTGCTTCTGGTCTTTTCTGTTGGAGAGCTCTGAAATCTCTGCGTTGGCCTCTGAGCAAGACTATTGTCCTTCCTACTTAAGTTCCAGCTAGGCTAGGTAACTTCCTTTGTTTCACAAATTCTGGTTGTTTTCTTAAAATTTAAACCAAGTCTTCCAGCCTTCCAACTCTAAATCTTATGTTCTGGATCCAAACAGTCTTGGCTCTTTCAAGTCAATTGCTAAAAACTGTAAGATTGGCTACTCAGCCCCACATCAGTCAACCTTCTCCAGCATTTCACTCTCTTTATCTATCTTCTAATGAAAATTTCATTCTTATATGTTTCAATTTACTTTTACATTTTCACATTTTGTAAAACTCTTCCGTAATTCATCTGCCTGGTTTCATGAAACAATATCAAAGGTATTAAATGCTTCGTCTCTGTGCCAGAAACAAAACTATGACCTGGCTGTTTTCCATTTTGCTGTAGTTGTAGTATTGTTGTAGTCATTATGTTCCAAGTACCCAGGCAAAATGAATTTTGTAACTAGCAAAATATCTTTCATTGGCTTGTCTTTTTTAGTGGAACCTCTCTGATTTCTTTTCACAGTCAAATGTCAAGAACTTCTCTCTGTTTCCAGGGATTTTTAGCATTAGTGGAGCAAAATACTTCTCCACTGTCCTGCTCAGCCATTTCCTTAGTTTCTTTTCATGTTTCTCGGTTTCTGTTCATGACAGTGTTTGTCTGCTCAGCAGTGACTCAGAACAGAAAAGTATGAAAGAGGTCAACCTATTTCAGGTCCTCATCTTTGAAAGGGTGCAGTTATCCACCCCAACAGGAAATTCAAGACTTCTGTGTGAATGGATGCTACGGGGGTATAGAGGTTATAAAAGACACAGAGCCTTGGGCTAGCACGCATGTGAGGTGGCTTGACCTAAATTAATTAAATTAATTTAGTGGAGGTAAGACTCTTCTTTGAACTAAACGTACTGAAAAGAGAAAGGATTTACAGACTGTCCTAAGAGCAACCTGGAAAGGGTTTGCACCTCTTTCTGTACCCTAAAAGTCAGTGCATCGGTGGCCATAGCCTGGAAGGATCTCATGCATGAATCCTCTCACCAGACCCATGCTAACCTGTGACAGGTTAGAAAGGTGATTTGTTCAGACTTGAGGTGGGTAAATAGCTTCAGATATATAGCTTATATGTTATCAAATGAGACAATATCAACCAGTCAGTCGTCATGTTAACACCTGGGAAAAAACAGACGTTCCAGCGGTGCTTGTAACACTCCTCACACACAGGAGGTCTGAACACTGAGGAATGCTGGGGAGATTTACTGGAATCGTCCTCTGCCATCTAAGTGGATCTGGGTGAAGCAAAGCTCGATAAAGCTGATGATGTGTGCTTTTCAGGATTTTACATCTACCTTCTGACTGCACGGTTTCAGTGATGACTCAGCCTCCTGTTTACTTCCTCTTCGATTTCCCCATCTTTCAGGCTTTTTTTCTCTGTATATAGCAGGAATGAAATGTTACAAGCAGGAATTGAGATCCTTTTATAAACATTGCTTTTGAGTAAAATTCTGAATTAACATGGATTTACAGCATCTGATTAATTGGTTATTAATTGTTGATATATATATATATATATATTGAGATTTATTTCTTTTTTTGTCTTGAGAATTGGCACTGATTCTCTTATTCCTAGCTGGAAGATACACAAAATCCTGATTCTATACTATCAGCAGCCCTTTGGCAGCACTCTCTTCAGGGTCGTGCATCTTACTGTTATAATTCCCTTCTTGCAATCTGTTTTGTAATCCATCACTCTAAAGAAACAAAAATCAGATTCCTTTAACTTTCAAAGAGCAATCATGAGTCCTCACCTGTGCCACTCACTTATGAACAGAATATGGAAAATGCTATACCAAAATTTTAGTTTCAGACTCAGTCTCTTTTCTCAGGTGACAAGTGATAAGACATCAGGAAACAGCCTCAAGTTGCACCAGGGGAGGATTAGGTTGGATATTAGCATGAATTTCTTCATGGAGAGAGTGGTTAGGCATTGGAACAGGCTGCCTGGGGAGATGGTGGAGTTCCCATCCCTGGAGGTATTTAAGAGACATGTGGATGCAGCATTAAGGGACATGGTTTAGTGGTGGGACTCCGGAGGTCAGGTTGATGGTTGGACTCGATGTTCTTGAAGGTCTTTTCCAACCTAGATGATTCTATGATTCTGTGATTCTATACCTGTTCCATGTAATATTCCTAAGTACCTAAGTCACACTTCAAGTGTTTCAGGTAATTTGTCAATTCCATTAATAAATCCTTACGTGACTCTCATTGAGTGGAGAAGAGGAAGGGTAATTTGCCTGCAGTAACACAACTCATTGGTGGAATGAGGATTACAACACAGGATTTCCTGCCTCCCAGATCCGTTCTGGTTCTTCCAGATCAGGCCTCCTCCTGCCACCTAAGCAGGTAATTACATATATATCAGTCACACCTTTTATAATTTTCTTATCTTTATTTATAAGCTGTGATTCTACTACTTAACTCTGCTGTACTTCATGCATTAATTAGCTTTGCTTTACAAAAAAATCTGAGAAATTTTTCATTTACATGTTCATGAAGTCTACTCCAAGAAAGGTGTTAACCAACCCTTTCACAAGACTAGACCAAAAAAAAAAAAAAAAAAAAAAAAAAAGCTCAGTTATAATATAATTAAAGGAGTGTAGCTCTTTGCAGACCAAAAATGGCAAAGCATTTGATCGCCCACAACTATGAGGTCAAATTAGTCACAAGAAAATTATAGCTGCATATATTGTTTGTGTTCAGGCAAGAGAATTGCATGCTTAAACAAAATGAACTTCAGCACGTTTAACATAAACTCTCACAATTTGTAAATGAGATGCCTCTGCATAAAGTGTTAAGAGGAAGCTGTATCTGTGCCCAGTTGTGGAGGAAGACGAAGCCAGATCCTCAACTGCAAAAACTTTATTTTGGTTCAAGGGAATGAATGGATGAAGTTAGATTGACTTAATCCATCTGAAG
Source organism: Cygnus olor (assembly GCF_009769625.2). Taxonomy (NCBI): domain Eukaryota; kingdom Metazoa; phylum Chordata; class Aves; order Anseriformes; family Anatidae; genus Cygnus; species Cygnus olor. The sequence goes on along the minus strand of NC_049169.1, from coordinate 153,147,773 downwards.
ATCTGCATTAAATATTATTATAACTGTGAAACTTATAAGACTTTCAACTTTGAAAGTTATTTTGACAGGAAGAAAGAGAATGGCTGTATCAAAGGCAGTCTTCCTTACACATGGAGGAAACTGTTGGCCAATTTTATTAGATTTGTTCTACTATTTCATTTCTGTGTCATTGGACAATTCTACCCTCCATGCTAGTCATGCAATATTTTATTATTTGGGTTTGATTTTTTTGTTGTTGTTGTTTAAAAATGCCTCATCGTTTTGACATTTTATTGAACCTGAATTGCACAAGTTTCTGAAGAGATGTTGCCTCTGTCTCTGTTGGAAAAGGGGCAAACAGCAGTAGGGATGTCAGCTGTGTGCACCAAGACAATGGCTAGCTAATATTCCTCAGATTATCTAGAGATGTGCACATGAAGTCTGAACACAGAGTTTCTGTATGGTTTCAACTACTGTGAAAGTGTACAGGCACAATACATTTTTCAAATTAATCACTTTCTCATCTGCTGCCTCTGACCTCTTCTGGTCTCCACAAAGAACAGCTGTGTTTTAAGATCACAGGAGGCCTGGGCAAAAAGTTCAAGAAAACACAATAGGACCACTGCTCTATCGTTTGCGCTGCTGGTCTGTACCAGTGGGCAGAGTGTATTACTAAATAAGAAAAGTAATGCTGTATAATTGTTTTATTGGTACGGGTGGTTGCATAGGTGAAGTAGGGCAGAGGGTGGCCCTGCATAACACGGCTAATTCCATTTCTGAAAATATGTGAGTCAGCCTCCCCAGATAATAGGACTGGCTTATGGACATTCCTGAAGTACCTTTTATGATTTTTGGTGTTTTCTTTCTGAATCTCTGTGGCAAACTTGCATCACACTTCTCACATCTTCTTCGCAGTGTCATGGCCTCAAAACTTTTCCTTGGGAAAAAATCAAAGCAGAGAGTCTCAGGACTTCTCAGGATTTCAGTCCTTATGTTTAAAAGCAGACCTCAAAAGATATTTAGTCTCATAATAAAATTACAGGATACTGCAGTACATCTAGGCTAATATTTCATCTTGCAGCCTCTCCAGTGCTGAGGCAGAATAAGCAAAGGCGGGTGCTGAAACAAACCCTGCTGCCAGCCTGTTTGCACATGTACTGCAGACACGTAATTCCATGCTCCAGGGCTCTAAGTCATGATGAGCAAAATACATGTGTGTGTATATATATATATATTTATATTGTAAATTTGAATCTGAATTGGAGTTCACATGAATGTGAAAAGCGAATCAAACCTTTACATTTGCATAATTTCAGAGTGCTTGTCTACACAAAGTTGAAATTGAAAAGAAAAGAAACCAAGTCAGCACATAACCTGGTCATGTGGTTTACAGGCAAGGGAAAATTCTGGTAGTCATCTGAACTGTTGACCCGATGCACAGAAATAGCCCATTCTGAGCTCTGCCTTCACAGATCAGGTGTTATTTGGGTCTGCATGTGAATGGGATGAAGTAGATGAGCCTCATGGCATCTCAGATTGAGGCACAGAGCTGATGCTCCCTAAGGGCATACTGGTGAGAAAGAGCTTTAGCCCCCTTAGTCACCTGGAGAGGTTCCCAGCTAGAGAGAGAGAATTTGATTCTCATTTGTACTCTCCTTACTGCCATTGCCTGTAAAACTTGTTCTGAGCATGTTCTTGGGATCCAAGCAGAGATACCCAGATGCCCTTTGGTTTCTTTTGGTTACTTGTGGCTGGCTAGCATCCGTGTCTTCAGACTCCTCAGCCTTCCTTCTTTACATAATTCCTGTAAATACAAATTCTGCTAGGTAGCATCTCTCCTGGCAAATCTCCTTGTTAGTCTTCCATTGCCCTTCATGCAGGGCATTTTTTCCTGGTGGGGTTTGTGTACTCTTTCGCTTCAAGGAAGGAACTCTTTAAAACAGTGGCCACTCTGGATCCCCTCTCTTCCGCCCCTTCTCCATCCCCTTTTTTATAATCTGGGAGAATACCAAACCCCCAGTTAATGCAACACCTCAAAATTCTTCCTAAAACAGACATTGCAAGCCAGAGAGAATCTTGGTTCAGTCAGTCTTGAGTTTAGTGCTTCTGCATCCCTGTGTAAATCCTTCTCTTTTTATGAGTGGCCTATTGAGATTATAATTCCTCTGAGACTGGTCATCCACAGTTTCCAGCATCCATACTAATTAGGATAGACGTTAGATGTCTGAAAGAACTATACATTGCTGGCTGATGAAAATGAATTATGAAAAAGTTCACCAAACATGTTTTCACAAAGGAAAAGCCTGAACTAACCAGTGGTAGAGTTGCTGTTTACCAAATGATAGCGTGGACGCTTGCTGATGTTTTGTGTGCAAAAATTATTCCGTGTTAGATTGTGCTAAACCTCCAGGCAGCTTTTCTTGCAAAATAGGAAAGTCCATTCAGAGGGCAGGTGTAAAACTGTTATTAAACTCTAATTGTGCCTCATTCCTATTGCACAAGAGTTTCTCCACAGAGCTGAGCCTTAGGAAAGGCCACTTGACATGGAAAGAGGATGGATGAGGCATTTGCCCCTGGCACTTTTGTCACACAGCATACGAGGCCACACCTCCATTTACAGCCTTTTGAACCCACATAATTTAATTAGGCTCCTCTCTTGCCATAAAGCAGTGTGGCTGATTGAAAGACTAAATATCTGTGCAAAGAAATTGTGGCAGATCCATAGCAGCAGGCAGGTCCCTCATGCCTGGGAAGCAGGAATATGCAGAATGAATCAATTGAATCATGAGCACTGTCATAGCAAGGAAGAGACAAAATAATCCCTGCTGGGTCAGTAAACAGTTTGGTTGTGAAAGCAGTTCATCTGTCAGCAAGTATTCCTGGGCATAGAAATGATTTAACAGATAAACTACCTTGTATTTTGGTCATACCATGAATAAAAAGATGTCTAAGTGCTCATTTGTACACTGTGATTTAAGGGAAAAGGGTCAGTTGTCAATAAACGTTTGTAGGAGACAAGAACAGCTGTTGTTGAATCATCCCCTCAAATCGATCAAAATCTAGAGTCCCTTTCAAACATACTTTTTTTTTTTTGCTTGATTAAATTGTTATTTGTAAATATATTCAAATGTCCTTAATTGCTAGTGTCCATGGGAAAGTCAGACAGGATGCTGATAGAGGGGTCATAATTGCTGCCAAGGCAATGTTAGTACCTGGGTTTTGGTAACGTTGTCAGTTGGTTTCTCACACGCTGATTTTCCTGCTGGGTTTGAAAGGATACTGCACTTCCACCTTTATCTCTGTCCACCGCGAAAAGCTTTCTGATTTTCCCACACTCTAATTAAATTCTTGAAGGTCTTCATTCAGCAGCGAGTAATCTGCTATCCATTTGGATCTCAGTTCTCTTCTTAAAGGTCTAAAACACTCTTATCTTGAATCCAGGCCAATGCCTTATTAATTATGCCTGTGGCTGAGAAGATCGTCTTGGTTGTTACTATATCAGCAAGACAAAATGAAGAAATACAATATGTGATGAAAGACACTGCTTTATAATTTTCCATCTTGGTAAGGAGTTTCTCAGGCCTCACCCTAAATTCTTACCCTAGGTGGTTACACGATTTCATTTGAATCAAATGATCCACTTATCGATTTTCTTCCTGGAGCTTCTTTCAGAGAAGGCAGAAGAGAGGTTGCATCCTATGTGTATTTAGAAAGCATTAGCCTTTATTTGCGAAGAACTTTACTACTTCTTTCACATTGCTATTAGCAATCGCCAAAACACTGATGAGTCATCAACTTCCAGTTCAAAGCCTACACAAATGAGTTTTGAATTATATTAGAATTTGTTCTAGCTGCACAATTAGATCTCCTCCCATTTTCTGCTTGTATCAGATAGGGGCTCATTCCATTAGGCTGAAGCTGCTGATGTGCCTTTTCTGCACGTGTCATTACTTCTGATTACTACGGAACAGCCGCTTGATGATCTGATCAGCCCAGATGTCCATTAAGCACTTGCTACAACGCAAGCACCAATACTAGAAAAATTAATTTCCTAAAACTCTTTTTTCTTTTTGCCAGAGCAGTGCCATGACCTCCAAACACCTCCTTGGTTTAGCTCACAGATTGTGAGTCATCAACCATGGATTGGGAGGGTTGCAGTGATGTACGTGCACACACACAATATTTATTGACAAACACTCCCCAATAAAAGCTACTTATCTGCATATAATTGGAGGGTTTGGGCACGTGATGCCCACACACACACGCACAAACTCGGCAGGTCCTGTAACACCGGGATTTTCAGACGTACATCTTCATAACCTTTGTGGAGCACAAGGGTACTCGTGACACAGGACAGCCTAGCTAGGTAATACAGATCAGAAAAAACTTGCTTGAACTTACAGAAGAAGGGTCTAAGGATACAACATAAGGCGGCTGGAATTCTTCAGGATAATTCACCAACTCTTCTTTCACTATTTTTTTTACCTCATTTCCTATTTTTTTTTTTTTTTTTTTTTTAAGTCGTCATTCCGCTGTGCACACACCACCTGGGTTAGATCCCACTGGTGTTATCATTTTTGTCAACCACCTTTGCCGTGTCTCGTCCCCGGAGCTTTTTACGGGCTCTTCTTCCGTCAGTAGCACATTTAAGACCTGACAAGTTGTGTAACTCCAACTGTGCCTCTGTTTTTCCCCTCATCTCTTGCTCCACCCCGTGCTAATTCCTCGCATTCCACTCAGCCTTCTCTTATGACCACTCCCTTCTCTCTCTTTTTTTTCTCTCCATTTAATATCTTCTTCTGTGCCATTACCATACGCACATAACAAACACAGCCTCCCACTTCATGTTAACTATGCATCCTCCCGCTCCTGTTTCAAAACAAACCCAAAATGCTGCACAGCCCATCTGTGCCGTGAATCATCCCAACTATAACAAGCACTTTCCATCTGCCTCAGCTCAGCCTTGCACTAGCTGCAGTTTTAAAGTTCAAAGTGCACCATTCATCTCCAAACTCCACTGAAACCAACGGGACCCTTTCTGTTGAATTCAGAGGGCTTTGACTCAGGCTATAAAATGTACCAGACACGTTGGTTTTTGCTGCATTTTTTCCCCATTTTAAAGTGTAATTTACTGACACATCCGAAGTGTTGCATAAAATGCAGGTTCTTGAGTATTAAGCCCCAGATTCCCACGGGATTTGCTCCAAATTGGTGCTTTTCCTGGACATACTGTTTATCTTTTTACATTGTGACTCCTAGAGGTGAAAGCAGTTTACCGACAAGTAAGCACATTTTCTGGGTTTTGTATGACGTCGAAGTACAGCCTAGGAAGCAAAGGCTTAATTTTTGCCCACAAATCTACACGTTGTCAGCAAGAGCACTGATGCTGAGTTCAGCCCACAAGCTGCTTTTCCTGCATACACAAACATACAAGTGCTCACTCACACTGACTGGATAATAGGTTCAAATCATTAGTTATTGAGCCCCCACCCATGCAATTGTGGAAGGACTAAACTGCGTTGAAGTTTGGAATCAAAGGCATAAGAAAAGGACTGAAAGCACTTTCTTCTCAATAGGCTCTCACATAAAAAATTAATCAAGTGTCTTGTCTGGCATTCTTGAATTAAACCAGTATTTGTACCAATACTTTTTTTTTGCCACCTGTATGACATGATTTGTAAATATATACTAACTGGTATATATAGTCATGGACAAAATATGTTCTTACTGAAGAAATGCTGCAGCCAATGCCTGTTGTGTATCTACAAATATTGACTTTGCAGTTTTATTTTTCTTCTACTTGAGAAGCTTGCTATTTAAGTTTACAGCAGGGACAAAACAAGACAATAAACTTGAGTGTTAATATGAGCTGATTTTGTATCCGATCATGACTTCTTAGCTTGATTATGGTGCAAAAAATACATTAGTGCAAGCGGTCGTGCAGCTGTCGGATCAGCGTCCCAGCAGGTGAGCCCTCGCTCAGGCTCCGTCCTGCTCCCCCGAGCTGCCGTCCCCTCTGCTGCAAGATCCACAACAGATGTGTGTCATCGTAGCGAAGATGAATGTTGGGTTTTGTGCTCCCTTTCAGGCGAGGCTTTCTAATTCCTCCTCCCCCTATCAATTTCCGACTGCCGTCTCGTTTCCATTTGGTGCTGACGAGCGAGCATCTCTGAGTCACTCCTCTGGGCCCAGCCGGGAGCCGAGACATGAAATCAAGGCTCTTCGGGCAAGGCTGCAGGCAGCTCACAAACACGTCTGGGAAGCTTCATTACCCAGACGTTTGGGGTTTTACTTCCAAAATTATGACGGCTTGAAATTTCAGCACTTGTTTCTCCGGTTTAACATCCCGCTGAATTCTTTCCTGGTGGCTTAGTGTAAAACCGCCTTTACTTTTGCGCGTGTGCACGCCCGGTAACTGGAAAATAGCATCATCTCCCCCTCGTGGTGTGGGGAGAGGCCTCAGTTGGAAGAGAAAAAGCCCAAAATGGCAGCGTGCTGATTGCAGGCCAAGGAAATCACCGTCACGCCAGGAAAGATTGCTTGGCCCCGGCTGGTGATGTCTGCTGCAAGCGGCCTCACTAACGGAGCTCTCAGTGGTGACACCCCAGCTTGGTCTGGCTCTTGCGTTCAATTGCTCCTATATTTGGGGTTATAGCAGAGGTAATCCTGTGTCAGACATCTCACTAGCATGATGGGGTTAGTAGCAGGAAACAGAAAACAGCCCACGTTGGAATAAGTATATAACACAGCAGCAAGAATCATTGTAATAAGCCATATTTCTTGTGTTTCTAATAACTTTGCTGAATTTAAATTGGATTTATCAATACACTGATTTTTCTTACAACAGTTCATCTTTCAAGAAGAATAGTTTATTTTTTTTTCTATTATTATTATTATTTTTCTGATTGATTGCAATTTAAAGGCTCTAGCTGGGCAAAATTTTATACTTTTATACAATACAATTTTTTTGCATCACACTTGTCCATTATTAACATTTTTAGAGAAAAAAGAAACTTGTGAATGTCTGTTTCCTGGAGGCATACTGACTTCTACTGTAAGTATCATGCAAGTACATTTTTGGGGTGAACATTCTTTAACTTTGTACGAGCTCTTCTAATCATTGTATTCATTGTATTTCATTGTATTTCAGTAAAATTACATGAACACAAACTTCCTTTGCTATGGGTAATTACAGTTGTGAGAAAAAAAGACTGTACTATTCCTTCATGTGCCAGTTGAAATAAACACAGACAAAGTAATGATACTGGGGAGAAGAACTTCTTAAGGCTTTATCATTCCTTTGAATCCATTAGTAGAGTTATGCTACCAGCCTGATAACATCGTGGCGTGGGTGGCCACGTCTTCCCTTAAACACAGATTTGCCTCTGAGTGTAAACATGGGAGTTTAATAACCTTTACACCGTGGGGAGATACACAGAATGTGGTAAGTGCATATGGATGTGGAGCAAGAGGAGGAAGGTGTCTGGGAAATATTGATGGGTATCAGGGAGGAAAAAAGATCCATTAAATAGCCTTTTTTTTTTTTTTAAATCTAATTTTCCTAACAGTCAATTTCAACGCAGCCACACCAGCAGGCAGCAATGTAAGTTGTTTTCTGCATATTAAAGGCTTCTATTTTTTGCTATCACTGAGAGTTAGTTGTCTTGGGTAATTTAGCATGTACTCCAGATCATGAAGGTAATATTTGACATAAATTCAATCTGAAAAAGATGACTAGTGCATGATCTCTAGCGTGCATGAAAGAGTACAGACATGCAAAGTATGTTGCTATACATAATATTATTTATGCTATAGAGTGCTATACATGATAATTTGCCCTTCTGATAAATTCTTTAATTGGGTCTCCTATGCACTACACTTAAATCTCATCATTTCATTGATGCTTACTGGTCTTTTCCAGTTTTCCTTGTGGTAAATTAATGCCCTTCAGCTGAGTGAGCTAAAATCCAGTGACAGCTGCTCAGCCAAGGGCAGTTGGAAGAGTGTATTTGTAATACTTGCAGGAATTAAGTCTCACCTAAGTCAAGTAAAACACTAATATGGAATATTAAACAAAAGCTGAGATCAAAGTCAAAAATTAAGAAACACCAAAATGAATTTGTCTATTTTTTTCTAAGATGTTTGCATTAGGATCTGTTTCCTTGTTATGCTACCATATGCTCTTGTTTTTCGCAGGATTGCAGCCTTCTTTGAAATAAGAAGCCTGGTTCCTGTGCAGGGAATGTAAGGATGACATATTTGAGGGAGTGTTTTACTGGTGTTCAAAGACAAAGCTCTCTGATCAGATGCTTGGTGCTGCCACTTAACAAAGAGATGACAATATCTGTGTGTGTGAAGTTTCAGTGTTTAGGAATCGCATGACCAACTACTAAAACAGAAGCGATGGATAAGACTTGGTGTAAAACTGTCAGTGTGTACGTTCAGCCCACGAAGATAAAACGTGAGGAAGAAAGCAAGGTTGCGCCCACAAGTCCAATTAAGCACTTGTTCTCAAACTATTTTTCTTGTGTTTCCTGCATGCATTGCTGCAGGATGTACTGCGCCACTGTTTAGAGGGCATATCATAAATCTAGAGGGGAGCAGATGCAGCACATTCCTGGTCATTTGCTGAGACAAAATAGGGATAATTGGTGGTTAAGATGGTTAAGGCTGAGCGGGACCTAGCAATGAAGGAGACATGAAAAGGCCCTGGCTGCAGATGGAGGTGAGCAATGCAAGGAGCAGGAAGCTGTGGCTGCTGGTGGCCACCAGCTGGTGACTTGTCTCAGCTCCAGGTAAGCCAGTCGCATAAATGCTCTGTACTGTGACTGCCTCCTATTCTGGGGTTCTGGCTGAAAAACAAGATGGTGATGTTTGAATTGTGTTTGAGTTATTGAAGCAACAGTTACGCATGTATTACTGTAAATAGACACTGATATGGAGCTCAGTTTTAACACTGTTTGAAGTTTTGTAAATCATCTCACTGAAATAACTAAATCCATAACAAGCGGAAAATATTTGAGTGCTTTTTAAATTTTTCATAATAGTGTGATGCAAAATCAATTGACAAAATCAGAGAAAAAAATAATATTCTTGCTATTTTTTCTACTGGATTTCTTTCCTTTACTTTGCACACTCCTCAAGAAATATCTAAAAGTTCCTTCTCTAGCCACTCCCAGTCTCTTCCCACTAATTCTAAGCCTACCAGCTCTACATGGAAAGAACTCATCGAGGAAATGTTCTGTATCTTCTACCTATTGTAAAACAAACAAACAAAAAACAAACAATAGAACAAACCAACAGTGTAACATGATGAACCCACTACAGTTTAAGAGGACAACAGATCTGCTGCACTACAAAGCATTGTTCACTTCTGAGGGAGAGAAATTCTCTAATCTTGGAAAGGCACAGGACCAATCAGTCTGATTTCAGCCCAGTGAATCTCTCTGCCTTCTGCCCTTCCTCGTCTTCTCATGCAAGCTGCTATCAGCAAGCTGTGCTGCCACACAAGTCTCCCCTACAGGTATGGTGCACAGCTTTCTTTACATTCTTCTGCAGCTGAATACAAGGGTTGGAAACTGTAAGGAGAAGTTACTGAAATCATTAAGGTTAACATTAGTTTACTTCCAGGTATCTGCTAATATTTCCGGTAGTTGTAGTAGCTTTATGTGCTACTATGAATGCCACAGAAAACCCCAGACATCAAGGAGACACAGACCATCACCCATGAACCTGCAGAGTCCTGAGAGGTCTGAGTCAAGACAGCAAATTCCTCAGTGAGGTGTTACATTTCCATCCTGTTTTGCTCTGCTGCTATCCTTCATTCTTTATGGCAGGGGAGCGTCTGACTCTTAGAGATTAATTAGTAATTAAGAGTTGGTTCAAAAACACTGCAAGTTCAGAGAAAAAAGCAAGCTAACCACATTAGAAAACAGTTAGAAATATAAACTCCAGTCTCTTGAGATTTCTTTTCTTTGAGTAGGAACTTTAAATAAGTTTCTTTTGAACATACCTAATTGACCTCACTAACTAGATGTAATAAACAAATGCAGATATTTAAGCTGACATTTGAGCAGTGTCAAAGCCTTCTAAGCTTGTTCTAAGTAGATTAGCAGATAAGTGCTAGCTTTCCTATTCTGGGATATGTTCCAAGGCAAACATGAAGATGGATGATTTCATTTAACTCCAGAGTGGACAACACTTTATGTTTAAATAATGCAAATCATTTTCATAATTCTTATGACAAGCTATCAGCTGGCACTGCTGAGGTTGGGGTAAATAGCTCTCTCCTTTAATGAAGTCTCTGGTTGCCACTGTGTCTGAAGGCAAAAACTGCATTTCCTTTACGGTTCAATCAGAATGTGAAAGTATAATTATTAGCACTGGGTATGTAGTTTTCTCAAAAACACACAGTGGATCTCATCTGATCTAATCTGAGACAAGCTGACTTGATAAATCTTCTTTGAAACAGGGATATTAGATGTTAGATCTTTGGATATTTCATAGATTCAGTAATATGTTTGCAGCCTTACATAAAATAGTGGCAAATAAATCCAGAGCCAGCTTCCAATATCCCAGCAGTATTGACAAATCTGCATATACATATTTTAGTATGTTGTTTGGAGAAGCTTGTCAGCTACTGCCACTCATTCAGTTTTGTTGTACCTATCAATGATAACAAGTCCAAAGAGCTGCTTTCAAAATAGCAATTAAGTATTTGCCCAACTGCATCCTTATCCAGCAAAATACGTGCTTAAGTCTCTTGGATGTTCAATGGTTCTGACTTCCATCTAATACTAGTGCTGAATGTTGCAGAGAAGAATCTCTCTAATATGATTACCTTGTGGGAACATAAATCATAGGAAATCTTCAAAGCTGAGGCTCACAGCTCAGTGTGCTAAATGGGACTTTCAGGCTCCCAGTTCTGCTGAATGCACAAACATCATCCTGTTTCTTCCTGACACTCGCATCTGTGACACAAGCAGAGCAGAGCATCATCACCTTTTAGATGCCTAGTATGATTTATTTCAGTAAACTCTGATTTCTATATGGACTTGAAAATGTCACTGAAATTTAGAGCCCCAATAATTTCAGCCATATTATACCAAATTTGAATGAAATCAGAGGTGGATTTTGGCTCACCCTATCTTAAATGTTGATACCTATGTATGAGCTAGGTTTCTAACATACTGGTACAGCTAGAGGCCATCTGTTCAAGAGTTGCTGGACTCTAGGGAGCAATTCTTTTCATCCCAAAATAGACCTCATCTGAAAAGCTCGCTAGTCTCCACTGAATGTACGGACTACACCTCCATTAGCTCTAATGAGCATGTACACATGGCTCCTGTGTAGACTCTTACATTGTGGACTCCCAAAGTTGGGGTGAGCCAGTTCTCCCCTCAGGTGTCATAATTTTCCGAAGGGTAAGGAGTCAGGCATTCTCAAAGTAATTACAGATTTCAATTTTAAATCATCTTTAGAAAGATGACAGTAATTACATACTATATACCTGGACTAACATGTTTTATATTGTATAGCTCTACCTGACCTTCTCCACGCCTGCAATGCCTGAGTGCTGGCTGTGCACTCTGACAAGACCAGTAACAAGTAGCTGTCCCTCAAGCCCCATGCAAACAGGGTGGCCTTCTGCTGTGGCCTCGAGGCGTCCCCAGCTGCAGCTTGTGGTCTGGCCTACACACATGCCTTGTGAATCTCTCTGCTTCTGTGCTGCAGCTTGATTAAAATAATGTATTCGGCCTGGTTTGGTTACTGTACATCCCCCTTTCACAAAATGGAAGATATATAGATAAGAGGGTGAAGCTCTGGGGCTGGCAGCACAGGAAGGACATGGACCTGTTGGACTGAGTCCAGAGGAGGGCCATGAGGATGCTCAGAGGGCTGGAGCACCTCTCCTACAAAGACAGGCTGAGGGATTTGGGGTTGTTCAGCCTGGAGAAGAAAAGGCTCTGTGGAGACCTTATAGAGGCCTCCCAGTACCTAAAGGGGGCTACAGGAAAGCTGGGGAGGGACTCTTTGTCAGGGAGTGTAGTAATAGGATACGGGTGGATGGCTTTAAACTGAAAAAGGGTAGGTTTAGAATAGATATAAGGAGGAAATTCTTTACACTTCTTTTAATTGGGCCCAAGAAGGACACTGAGGCACTGGAGCCTGTCCAGAGAAGGGCTACGAAGCTGGTGAAGGGCCTGGAGCACAAGTCCTGTGAGGAGCGGCTGAGGGAACCGGGGTTGTTTGGTCTGGAGAAGAGGAGGCTCAGGGGAGACCTTATTGCTCTCTGCAACTACCTGAAAGGAATGTGTGGGGAGCTGGGGGTCGGCCTCTTCTCACAGGTAACTAGTGATAGGACTAGAGGGAATGGCCTCAAGTTGCACCAGGGGAGGTTCAGGTTGGAAATGAGGAGACATTTCTTCTCAGAAAGAGCAGCCAGGCATTGGGACGGGTTGCCCAGGGAGGTGGTGGAGTCACCGCCCCTGGGGGTGTTCAAGGAAAGGTTGGACGTGGTGCTTGGGGACATGGCTTAGTGGGTGACATTGGTGGTAGGGGGATGGTTGGACCAGATGATCTTGAAGGTCTCTTCCAACCTCAATGGTTCCGTGATTCTACTCTGAGGGAGGTGAGGCACTGGCACAGGTTGCCCAGAGAAGCTGTGGGTGCCCCATCCCTGGAGGTGTTCAAGGCCAGGCTGGATGGGGCTTTGGGCAGCCTGGTCTGGTGGGAGGTGTCCCTGCCCATGGCAGGGGGGTTGGAACTGGATGGTCCTTAATGTCTCCTCCACCCCAGACCATTCTGCACACCATGCCCGCGTAACAAACTAGATCAATCGCCGTCCCAGATTCCTGTGGCCATGAGGGGCACACCAAAGCCATCTCAGCGACCGCCTCCCGGCCGTGCAAACACCCCAGATGCCCACACACGACAGCTCCCCCACCTCACCAGGGGACGCCTTCCCCCACCCCCCCAACCTCCTCCTCCTCCTCCTCCTCCTCCTCCTCCTCCTCCTCTCCCTCCCGGCGGTCCCGACAGGGGGCGCCGGCCGCTCGCTGTCGGCGGCGTTTGTCCCCTCGCGGCCGCCTTAGCCGCGCGTCCCGGGGCCGGCCGCGGCTCCGCGGGCTCTGCCCGGCCTGCGGGGTGCCGCCGGGGCCGGGCCGGGCCGGGCCGGGCCGCCGCCATGTTCTCCAGCACCGGCTCCAACGGGCTCTGTGAGTACCGGCACGGGGGGGGTGCGGCGGCGGCGCTGGCGCTGGCTCCCCGCGGAGGGACGGGGCCGGGCTGGGGCCGTGCTGCCGGGCGGGACCCCGGCGCCCCCCGGTGGCACCGGGGAAGGGGCTCGGAGGGCGCCGGGTTTTGCACATGGGTCCGATAACGCCCCGGCTGGTTCTCAGCTTCTGATTTATTCTGATTTATTTTTCTCCCCGGTGACAGATACTGTAGATACAGCCTTTTGGTGGCATGGGGCCGTGTGTCGTTCTGTGAGAAAGAGTGTGCGGGGAAAAGTATCCCTGGTTGGCTGAATGCGTGGAAAGTCGCAGTCAGTATTTAAAGATTTTTCCAAGATAGGAACATCGGAAGGATGAGTGGAAAATTGCGGTCGTAAGAAAACATCTGTGCTAGGAGAAAAGCCCGGAGAAGGTGCCATCCTGCTCGTACAAAGTAAATGGTTCACCCTCGTCTTTTTTCCCTACGGGGAAACCCGTACGGTGTACAGTCGTAATGAACTTTAAGCCAGTCAACTCGCCTATTGACTGACTTGAAGTAATTTTCACAATAACTTGCTGGTATAGCTATGCTGACAAACTCCAGTAGAGGCGTGGATTTAGGTAACAGTGACATATGCTCACCTGGTGCCCAGCTGTGACAGTTCAAGACGTCCCTGTGCCCTCGGATTTTTGTTTCTGCCTTTCCAGCACAAGTGTGTGGCTGGGAGCTGTGTCGGGCTCGGGCACTGCTGTGCAGGACGGGATGGGCGATGAAGGTGGGTGCAAGCCCCGCTGCCTAACGTGGCACCAGGGGAGCACACGTGTGTGCGTCCTCTTCTGCCAGCTGGGTCTCGAGAGCAGTGACCTCGTGCAGAAGGGCACTGATGAACGTTTGCTGGGGCAGTGAGTAGGTGAATGAGCCTGTATCAGAGACCCTGGATAAAATAACCAGACGCCTGAATTGACAGCGATAAGAATAATGGTGCCAGGTCAGATTGAAGGCTCCCACAGCCCAGTGTGTCACCTCTGACAGGCTTTTTAACACCTATAAAGTTTGGTTCAAGCCATATAATAATGCAGTTTAGTAAAACTCAGTAATACAAAGCTTTTTTTTATAGGCATGTATATCTTAGGTCATTTTCAAAAGTGACCTACTTGTTGATTGTATTTCTGGCAGAGTAGGGGTTTTAGCGTCCTCTGACATATATGCGGAGGTAAAAATACCAGAGGTGACTATTCTTTTTGTCACCATTGTCTTGTTTTCACTCCTTCCTGCAGAGTTCCCATCTTTAGCAGTACCAAAACAAACAACAAATGACCCCAGAGCTCTACTAGGTTTTGGAAATGCAATTCCTGATGAGCTTCTTTTGCAAAGTGTTCTAACAAGGGTGCCAGAAACAGTTTTCTAGAAGCAAGTCTGTAGTGGTTTGGCCCAATCACCTTTATAAAAAATATCACTTCGATTTTAAAACTTCGTATTGGAATGTAACTACTTATTTAACTCATTTGAAGTCTTTTGGTTCTTTTAAATTTTTATGGTTAATTAATTCTTGAAATTGGATTTAATCCTCTCCTGAAAGAGATAGGAGAGTAACCAGTAAGTCTTAGCAACAGCAATTGCAGCTCATTTTAAACCTTTTACTCCATCTGGTAATAATGATCTGAGGAAGGTCAATAAAATCTTGGACTAGGATGTTGTTATCCATGCTCTTTGAATTCTTTGTTTATTATTTCTTTTGCTAATTTTAGAATAAACCAAAATGAAAGGTGACTACAGCAGATTGTGGAAACAGTGCAAAGGTTAATTTAATAGTCTGTATTGTCATTAGAGGTCTAAATGAGAGAAATAACTCAAGAATCCTGACATTGTATTCAATGTGCTGCATAGATCAAATTCATGATCAGTGTCCCTTGAAGCTTTTCTCCTTTTGGCTGATGCTCCATTAGCCCCTTTTCTCTTTCTTGCATCCTGTCTTCTGGTGTTTCTAGGCTGCCTGTCTCGTCTCTTGATGTTTGGATGAAAACAAAACTTTTCAACAATAGGGAGAGTCTGATGTGATTAAGGTATTTCGAAGCTGCTTGCTAAGAAAGAGTTTAAACTGGCCTTAGTTTTCACTCTCATTGTGTAGAATGATTTGATTAGAGCATCAAGTTTTGGGTGAGGAGGCATTTTTCACCATCCATTATTCCTCTTGCTGTAGAAATTAGTGTACCTTGGGTTCTTCTTACAGTTGATTCTGTCTTTTGTTATGTCCCAGGCATGGTAACTTGGGTGCTTAAGAGAAGGTAACTTATAAATCAAATAAAAAGTCTATGTGCGTGTTAGAATGAATTTATTGTTTAATATTCCAAAAGTAATATGACAAAATGTGGCAGAAGAGATGACTGAACTTTGGTAGACTGATGCTACTGAGCAGTGCACTGGTGTACTGATTGTAGGAAACATATGAGGAAGACAGCGTAGCTTCCTTTTATCACAGTTTAACGTTTCTGGAGGAAAATCTTTGGCTGCATGCATGGGCAAGACCTTGAGTGCTAGTGAGTAAATAAACTCGAGTATTTTGATTTCATCAGTAAAAGGAATTCAGTTTTGTATCTGCATGTGCAGACTACTGAGCAGCTGCATTTCCAAATTTCTAGACCAATACTGCCAGGCTCATTTAATCTGAATGCATTTTGATTTCTTATCATAAGGTGGCCTGGACAGACCACTATTGACTTAACAGAGCACATTTAGCTCACCTAAGCTTTTCTGAAGTCCACGTACATGCTATAGATGTCCTGGTTATTTTGTTCCTCATTCAGGGTAAGGCAGTTGTTGCATTATTTAGAGTCTGTTGTTAAAGCTGTCCTAAAAAACATATCTAGATCTAGCCATGGATAGAGACAATAGTTCTTTCAGTTACATGGATCTTCTCATGGTTGGTGGCCAAATTTTATTTCTGCTGAAGTACCACTGCTGTGCTGAGTAAGCAATATTTTGCAGACTATTTCTGTATGACTTGCCTTGAGATAACTGAGGATGGTCTCTGCACTACGGGTGCTGGCAGATGCTACGCTATGGTCGGTGGCAGTGCAGAAAAGTTCCTTTCACATCCTGGCTCCAGAGTTCGGGGAGGTGAACGATGTTATCAGCATCCAAACAACATTCAGAACTTGTAAGTACTTCATCACAGATTCGGATTCAGTTTCAAGCTTGACCACTTGTGATGAAATTAGACTTTCTCGTAATAACGCTTGAGCAACTGGAGCTGAAGTCCTTGACCCCGTCCATGTGCTTTTTAAGAAAATGTCTCATGATTTTGAGCAGTGTGGTTGAGTTCTTTTTAAAGGGTCTCTCTAGTATTTTATATCCTAGTTCAGTGCCCTTTAAAGTCACGTGTGTAGATAGAGGGGTTCTTGAAAAATGGCACAAAAGAGACCTTCCAGCAAGCAGTTGGTCCAGCCCTGGATGCAGGCGAGCCAGTTCAGACAAGTAGGTCCTTTGCTGGGGCTGATTTGCCAAATTCCTAACAGGCAGTATCGGGTACAGCAGATGACTGCGCTGGGAGCCGATAACACCTACGCACACGATTTTGGTTGAGAAGTTGTAAAAATAGACATAACTGGTGCGTGCTACAGCTACGAGGGATGGAAATTGGGAAACAACGGAGAGCACCACTTAAAGGGACAAGGACTGTTTGCCCTCATTAGGCGAAACTGTTCTTGCTATCTGAAATAGTGAAGGAACTGGCACGCCCTGGGAAGAAAAATAACGTAACGTATGCTTTTACCTCTCTGTGAACCTCGTGGTGCAATGCTAACAGTTTGCTGAGTATCCCCAAGGCATGAACGCAGTGTCATGCTCCTCTGCTTGCGTAACCTGCGGGATTGAAGTGTGTTGTGTGCAGGCATTAGGGAAATAACGCGGGGACATCAGTTGATGCTCTGTGGTATGGCTGAAGGAAGAATGTATCGCAGAATCACCTAGGTTGGAAGAGACCTCCAAGATCACCCAGTCCAACCTCTGACCTAACACTAACAAGTCCTCCACTAAACCATATCACTAAGCTCTGCATCTAAATGTCTTTTAAAGACCTCCAGGGATGGTGACTCAGCCACTTCCCTGGGCAGCCTACGTATTGAATGTATCAGGCTCGTGTGCATAACAATATTAGGCAGTACAGTGCTGTCTGGGAAAACAAGTGAGCTTGCACATCAGCCTGCTACAGCGCGACGTGGTTCGAAATGCTAGCTCGAGTCCTGGGAACGGTGCAGCCACACGAGTTCAATGAGCCAGTCGCTGCACGCCGCAAAAATGTGGCTGTTCTGCTTCTGGTGCACAGCTAGCTCGTGTCAAGCTCGCTTGGGGATCTCCGCAGTGTTGTGGTGTAGCCATACCTGACATTTCCGTCAACGTATACTAATAGTAGTATGGTAATATGCTCTGTGGGTGGGAGGAAGAGGAGGCTGCTCAACTAGATGAATGTTTTGGTTAACTTCAACCTGTTTCACTTTCTATTTTTTTCAAATGTTCCTTTTAAAAACCTCGGTTTTCTTTTTTTTCTTCTTTTTTTTTTTTTTCTTTTCTTAGCTGTTGTAGTTTGTGACCTAGGATACAGCCAGCAGCTACTTAAGCAGCAGATGTGTAGGTAACTGGTTTGATTACAGTCTTAACCTGCATCTTGTCATAATAGATTTGTCGTAATAGATTTCAACATGATCACAGTTGGTTTCTTTACTGACTTTCTTCCTGCCTAGTATGTTTCCTCTGCAAGACTGAAATCTTTTGGTTTTGGGGACCTTTAAGTCTTGGCCAGGAGTGTAGGGTAGATTTCTCTTGTCCTGTTAAGTGTATGTACTAACGGGACTTGCCCCACAACCTCTGCATTAAGTTTATAAGCTTTGGATGAGAAGTTATCCCTGCAGTAACACTCCTACTGCTGTGTTCACTTGCAGGCATCACGAAGATTAGCCACCAGAGTACGCTGTGAAGTGCCAGTCTGAACACAGCATCCCCTTCCTGTGTCTGTGCTCTGTCTAGACCAGGCGCAAGAGTTGCTCTCCTGACCCAGAAAAGTGTTTCATTCAGTCATGTAATACTTCCAGGCAGCAGTAACTTCAGTGTTTTTGCAGGGTCCTCTGGTATTGCATTTTTCTTTCCCAAAGGATGAAGTACTGGAAAAATACTTAAACCGGATCAACCAAACTCTGAGAAGCCATCACGTGGTGAAGTTCCATCCTTACAGCTGGTGTGCAGTCTTATGGCTTCTCCCGCATTCCTCAAACAGTATTACATGCGTTAGTGTCTCTTCTTGTCCTCCTTCCATAGCGTGCTCTGATTTGCCCTCAGCTACTGTTCAGGACTCGGTGTGTGGTTACAGTGAAGACAAGCTTTACTCGTCTGATCTGGTAGGATTGCTCCAC
The DNA here is from genome assembly GCF_009769625.2 of Cygnus olor. Lineage (NCBI taxonomy): Eukaryota > Metazoa > Chordata > Aves > Anseriformes > Anatidae > Cygnus > Cygnus olor. The sequence goes on along the minus strand of NC_049169.1, from coordinate 153,129,174 downwards.
TCTCACAAAAGCACATGGTGTCTAGGAAAGACTGAGAAAACTTATATTCAGATATGAGCAGCAGATGGTGGGTTTCATCAACCATTACAATAAAGGATAAGCAAGGTTTCCATGCATTCAGAAGGAGGTGTTTATGCTGCTAATGGTATTTCTGTTTTGATGTGCTAGCAAACTTGCATCTGGGGAAAAAAAAACCAAACAGGCACGAGTCCTTGAAAACTCCAACCATTTTGAAGTGTCTCTTCAGGCAAGTGAATCCCCTGCAGCTTCTTGGCCAGATCTTGGAATACAATAGGTGAATATCTGCACGACAGCTGAATGAAGGAAAAACAACAGAATACAGAACCATAGAAACACAGAATGGTTTGGGTTGGAAGGGACCTTAGAGACCACCCAGTTCCAACCCCCTGCCATGGGCAGGGACAGCTGCCACCAGACCAGGCTGCCCAAAGCCCCATCCAGCCTGGCATTGAGCACCTCCAGGGACGGGGCATCCTCAGCTTCTCTGGGCAACCTGTGCCAGTGCCCAAATTCTCTCAGTTCATTTGATTTGGGGAGTATTGTGCATTCAGGTGTTCATCAGTTATTGATTAAAGACTGTCAGATCTCATGTATCAGCATTAAAAGATAGTTCATGCACATTTCATGCCATTATTTTAGCCCCTAGTAGTTTATTTGTCTGTGTGAAAGCGGTGTGGCTGCTGCTACATGGCACGTTTCTTCTGCAGCCCTGAGGTATGTTCGCTAGGGATCCCCAGGAAAATGTCCTGAGCTAATTTGAGCTTTTGCAGCCACTGCTCATCAGCTGGTGTTGGCAGCAAGGTCCTCTCACAAGTCAACACCTGAGTCTCGGGCCCAGAATAGCAGTCCAAGGGGCGAGGTTGTTCCCTGAAAAGCCCTTGTGAAGCAGTAGCCTAGCATTGCTGCCCCGTTTGGTATTCTCCTCTGCTGCTTCTCATCACCTGTGAGTGCTGAGCAGGCAGGGAGCAGGAAGTCATGTCAAAACCTGTAGCTGTTGCTCCTACCACAGCTTGCATATTCTTCTCATTGATGCAACAGTGGTGGCTTCTGAAGCTGCAACAACGTTTGCAGTTGTGCCATCAGCCCCCCTCTGTGTGTGTCGGACGGACACATCGATTCCTTAACTCTGTCCTTTGAAAGTGGAGCTGGCAGTCAAGAAAGTTGTAGGCTGTGGAAGGAGAGAATTCGGGGGCATTGTAGTAAGAGCAGGGGTGGAATGTGGAGCTGCAGGGGTGGTTTTCTAGGTCGTTCCCTTAGACGAGATCTCAGGATGTATGTTGCAGCAACAGCGCTACCATTGCCTGTTGCTTGGGCAAATCATCACTTAAGAGGTGCTTTGGGACTGCAAATGTATTCCAAGGTCTTTGAAGATAACACTTGATGCATTTTAACTCTTTGGGGTCAAAATGAGTTTATCCTTTCGTTGTACGTCCTTTTCATGGCATGGAGGCACTGTGTTTTTTTTCTCCTTGTGCGCATTTGTGTTAGTGCCGCCTGTAGGCACTGGTACCCAGGTGGGTGGCAGTGCACGTCTTCATCCTGCATGGTGTTGCAGATCCATCAGACCCGAATTTTGCTTTCTAAACGTTACCTGTACATTCTAGGTAAGGCACTGGACTTGGATGTCAAAGTACCTGATTGTAGGAGTGTTGCCCTCTCACTGGTGACCTCACATAGCCCTTAATAAGGATCTGTGTGCTATCGAGTGGTAAAGCAAACCACTGCCTTATGCCCTGAAACACCTGGAAACAAAACATTTCAGGAGTTGCATTATTTATCCGAGAGTGTTTACCGTTCTTCATTTTAATGGACAAGAATAAACTTGTCAACCACGATGACATTTTGAGAAGCTTGAGAGTAGAAGTTTCCGTTACTCATGTGATGTTCCCTGTGGGTGACTGTCACATTAATGGCTCGGTTGCTTTTGTGGCTTTTCACTTGGTGACGTGCTTAAAAAATAAATACCTCTCCTCTATAACAAGGTTTAAAGTGTCTGAGCTGGAAGCTAAAAGGAGGATTGTATCAAAAACGGGTGTTTGCGCTTTTGGGTTGGGTTCTGTTGGTGGTGTTTGAACACATTCAAATTGGAAATGAATTTGGTACGCTAAAGTATTGTAAGTGCGTATTAACTGTAATGTAACAATGATCTAATGATACAGAAATTACAATGAAATCTAAATAAAAGCATAAACATTGTATAGAAATATAAAGTCGTGGAGGGAAATCTTGTGATTTGCTTCATGTCTGGTTTATTTTTTGGTAACTTGATCACTATGTGAAAATTTTGATAAGATTAATGAGTTCTTATAAAAAATTTAAACTCACGAAATAGTGTAAATATATTTAATAGTAAAACATCAAGTTTTATCAAACTTTGGTTCAGAAATGTCTACCACTGTAACTACTCTTACTGTTCTCTTTAGGGGGTTGCTTTCAAATACCTGTCGTATCCAGGTTAAAAAGCTGACCTTTTCACATTAAGAAGTATTAACTAAGTTAAATTAATTAACAGAGCATTGGTTTTCAAGTGAATGTGTTGTGTGTACAGTAACTTTCACAGCTGGAGGTAGCTCCAGCTTGTTTCCCCCCAGGTGTTCTGCAGTACTCTGATGGCTTCACACTTTTTTTTAAGCATTAAACTAAATCAGGTGAATGAATAATTGGAAAAAAAAAAAAAAAGACATCTAAAGACTATAGACCTTATTTTTGAGAGCAAGCAAATGCAAAGAAAGAGACTAAATTGAAGGATGGATAATTTTCTTGCATTACAAAAAATCAGCCGGGCTTGCTGCCCCACCGATACGACTTCGAGAGAATATCTAATCCTGAAAGTAGAGCCTACGGTTAGCAGAGTAACATCAGCCTGAGTTGTTCCAAGTCTCTGCCCAATCTCTATAAAAGGACAGTAAGTCAAATACATTAATTGTTTAAATGGAGTAAGGAAGGTGAGTCTGTAAATAATAAGCCCAGAAGTATGGCTGGGGACTGAAAGAGTGGTTATAAATACAGGTAGATTCTACAGCACACATAGGAAGAGATGTTTTCTTCACATGGTGTGTATCAGAAGACTGAAGACTTCAAGGTGGTGTGAGCTGCTGACGGCAGCTGTGGCAGTTCCTGAGGTCATCAGTTAGTACTTGGATGAGGATCATGCTTAAATTACATAGTAATAACCCTATTTTTGATGGCAGCAGGATTGTGCCATGATTAAAATCTTGGCTTTGGTGCCTGTTAGGATCTTCCTTGCTAGCAGTTCACTCTTCCGACATGCAACAGATCTGAATCATTTATGATAGTTTATCTGGATACATGCTAAGTGTTTGCTGTCTTACACTTTTAGTGCAGTTTTGTTCTTCCTGAGCTCCTGCTGCTCGTAAGTAATCATATTATTCCTTTTGTTATCTAAGGGTAATGACAGCAGAGCTACGTGTTTCGTGATCATACCCTGCAAAAAAGCAGCTGCCCAAAAATCAGTAGGTTCTGTGCTGTAACTGGGATGTTGGGGAAGGAAGTAAATATGATTCAAGTTGCACGTATGAAGAAGGCAAAAGTCATAAAAGAAATAGTATTTCAGAGTTTTTGGATGGGCTTGAATTACCCAGAAAGACTGTTTTGTTGCAGCAACTACACCAACAGCTGAGGACGAACTGCTGGGTGTACTTGTGGTGGATATTCCACTTGACAGGTTTTAGGAAACGAGCATTGCAGTTGTCGTGTTGTCCGCATGCGTTCTTCTGAGTGTTCGAAGTCATGCTGTTAAAGGGAAAGAAATCGATTTCACAAATGTCCCGATTTTATTAATTTCTTTATTAATAATTATGATTGAATGGAAGGAACATGAATGTCACGTAAATTAACTTAAAAATGTTTTGTTGAATGGTGGATAGAAATAGAAATATATAGAATAGAAATTAGAAATAGAAATAGAATAGAAATAGAAACAATAGAAAGTAAATTTATTCAGGACATCTATTCAGGTTGTTCCTGATTCATAGGCTCTAGAGTAAAAGTGAATCTCTGATACCAAGGAAACAAAGGTATTTGTTTAAACTAGTTTTACATGCGCGTTTTGCTAGCAAAAGAGGAGATTGTTTTATTTCCTGAAACATTATTAAGCTCTAGGAGGGCTGCATAGGAGGACATCAACTCCATAGGTACAGAGAGATTTAGTTTAATTATAGCCAGACAATGAATTTCGTAAGAGAATGTTGAAGACAAAATGCCCGATCAATATTTAACTGTCACTAATGTCTCTGAAGACTTCCTTAGGTTGGTGTTTTTCCTATTTATTTACAAAGGAAATTGGTCAGATAAAAAATGAAGCGATGCACTACTGTTTTCCAATCACTTGTCTGAACATGTCACTTTTTAAATGTAAGAGATTTTTCTCTAAAATGGCTCCTTTTCGTTTGTTTTCTGTCTTTAAGATAAAGCACCCTTGTCAAAGAGCCTGTTATTAGTCCCAAGTGCCATCTCGATTCTGTTGACTCTGCTCTTCCAACATTATCAGAAGTTCTTTGTGTACAACCTACAAGCTATAAAAGAGGATTTTCAGGTAAGGGTCAGTTAATTTTGTGTGGAAAGAGACTGCAAAATACTCTCTTCTGTGCCATTTTTCCCAGTCTGTTTCTCCTCTGGTTCTTTACCTTTGTTTACTGTTGTAGACCAGCTCGCTCTTAGCTTTTATTATGTCACCACGGCAGGCCACTGCGTGTAACAGGCCATTACCTACTTTTGGTTGAAGTGAGAAAAACTGATCTGAAACTATCAACATGGCCTTTCACTTCTCTCTTTTGTCTGGGAAATGCTTGTTTTTCTGTCATCTCTCCTTCCAGCCACTGCCAGTTGGGAAGCTTGCTGTGAATGAAGTGTGACTTAACCTTTGTAATAATATAAGGATTTTGGTATGAATGTCAATATCTTGTGCTTAGTTTTTAAGGCTATTGTATTTAGCTACTCTGGATAATATACCGTTTATTTTAACATCAGAGGCCGTAACTTTCACACTGTAACTTCTGCTATAGTAAGGTATGGGAAACTAAAATTTTCCTGTTGAAGAGAACTGCTGCTTCTCATTTGGGAATCCCAAGTCAGAGAATTTGTCACGCTCCAAAGTAACCTGCTGATTTGGTTAACTGTCTCATTAGATATTTGTAGCTTATTCCCAGTTCAAACTGGGAAACCTTATCTTTTAGGTATTACACCTTGTAAGACTTTGTTCTGAGCTTAATTAAGGAATCCTTGATACCTTAATTGGAATCCTTAATTGATATTATGTCAGTTGTAGTTTTCAAAATAATGCATATAGAAGTGACTAGATAAAGTTTTTTTTCTATTTGTATATGGCATGCTATTGCTCAATAGGGAAGTCAGCTTCTGTAGTTATCTTTTCCCAAATGTTTTACAATCAGATAAAAAAATGTACTTAATGTCTTTGAGAATGTTGACTGTAGCCTATAAGCCTTAAAAAAACATAAGATTTATCTAGTGACTCTCCAAGTTATTGCACTCTGTCATCATTCTTGTCAGTAACAAGAGCTGTATTGTAATGGTGTAGACGACAACTCTGTAAATTAATGTCTGCCTTTTAAAAGTGTTACAGCCAAATGTTTGGGGAGAGGGAGGAGAAAGGCTGAGAAACTATTCACATTTTAAAAGGAAATTTTGTGGTTTGGAGTTTGTTTGTTTTTTGAAGTTTGTCTTTAGAAGAGTCTTTCCATTTGTCTGAGCTGCTGAAAAACATTAGTAGCTGTGTCTTATTCAAAGAAACCATCTTTATTGTGTCTTAAAGGGTAAACTTTTGTGAGTATCTATAGAAGCTATAATATTTTTATTGTGATGCTTTGGGGAATTTATACTGTGTTGTTTTTTCTTTCCTGAAATAACTGTTTCATTTATTGTCATAGTAAGTTATTTAATATGTAATTGTGTAATGTGTAATTGTGTCTAATACATGTATCTCCGAGATCAGGGAGAAAATACTACTAAATTCCTACCTGACGCTAATATTCAAGTAAGGAAGTTCGGTTTCGAATACATTCATCCACAGGTATGAGTTTAATGGAACGGGATTTTTGCAGTGGCCAGACAGCCATTCAGTGTACCAGATACTAACACCTCTTAAAGCTGGTGCAGAGCATAGGAAGTAAAGCGTGCAGTTTGAGAGCGCTTTAGATTTGGAAGGCAAAGCATGTACTGTTGAAAACTTGAAGATCTTTATCTCCGTAATGGAGACCCTCCAGAGCAGCGAAGAAGCTGTGTGTAAAAAGGAGTTACGTTAGAGCGATGTATCTTTTAGGCTAGCTGAAGTAAAGAGCAATTAGACTTAGAAGCCTTACGGTCTACGAGAGGGCAGTTCAGTTAATGTATCATGAAATGCTGAGCTGGAGGGATACAGCCCTGCCAGTTTGGTGTTTAGGAGAGGTGCTACTCAGACTACTGGCTAGGTTTTAATGCTGGCCATCTTGACATGGGACAACTAGAACTGTGAGGTCCCACCTCTTTCTTCTTGTTCAGTCCTTTGATATACCAGGGAGATTAGAAACAGAAGTATTTATTGGTTGAGGCTTAAAGACCTTGAGTGGAGAATGCCTAGCAGGCTGTGACTTAGGAAAGGGAGTTAGGAGAGCCAAACCTGAGCTGGAAACCAGCAAGAAAGATGAAGCTTAACAAGGATGGTTTCTGTACGCACATCTGCAGCAAAAGGAAGGCCTGAGGAGACTGTTGGCCCAGTCCTCATTATGGCACGAGGCTGAGGTACTCAAAGAGGTATTCAGGCTGAAGTATTTAATAGTTTCTACCTGTATGTTTTGCCCTCGGGCCTCCAAGGCCTCTAAGCCTCCTAGCAGAGTCTGTGGGAGTGAAGTGGTATCCATCATAGAGGAAAAGAGAGTTAGGGGTCACTTACCCAACCTGTATACTTACAGGTTAATGGGACCGGATGGGATGTCTCTGAGGGTGCCAGAGGAGCTGGAACTGTAATTGCAATACCTTTTTCTAGCATCTGGGAAAGTTCATGGCAATTGGTGGAGGTACCTGATTACCGGAGAAAGGCAAACAAACACCCGTCTTCAGGAAGGAGTGTCCAGGTAACACTGGGCCATTTGGCCTTACCTTGGTCCCTGGGAAGGCTGAGGAGCAAATCTTTTTAGAAGCTATTTCTGTACGCATGCAGGACACAAAGGTGACTGGGAGCAACCAGCATGTATTTACCAAAGACTGCAGTGTATCGGAGGAGATGAGAAAGAGGTTGACCAGATCTTTTCCTAGACCTGTAGCTTGAAGAGCCAGAACACCCACCTGTTCCAAAGGAGGATCAGATAACCTGTGCTTATCTGATTAACTGGGTCTGATCTGGTTGGGGAATAGAGACACCCACAATGACAAAAACTGAAAGCTTGTAATGTCTCATATCAGGAGGATGGCTGCTCCAAATTTGCTCCACCTGCGGGTTTACAACTAGAGATTAGAGTCAGTGCCCCTGTAGGAAGTGAAGGGCTGAGAGGTCCATCTGGTGAAGCACACAAGCTGCCAGAGCCTCATCATGCAACAGCACCAGGAGGAAGTGGCAAGTGAAAGTATCAGAAGATTGTTGCCAGGAACAGAGGCCCCCATCTGCTGTCCTTAGTTGTGGAAGGAGGCATGCTGCTTGCCAGGGGCTCAGATGTGGGACGTTGTGAAAAGACTGTTGAGGCTTGTCAGGCTTTCAGACTACTATCCTCTGCTGCTCTTCTACATGGGCATCAATGACACTCAGCATGGCTATATGGCTCTGAGGATGATGGTCAAGGACGTGGAGGTCAGTGTGCTGTTTTCCTTGATCCAGCTGATGAGGAGGAAGATCTCGAGGTGGAGAGAACAGATGCTGTGGGTCAACAATTGATTGTACAGCTGGTGTCTGCAAAAGGGGTTTGGGTTTTGTGCCCATGGCACTGTCTCTGAGGATCGTGGATTACTTGGAAGAGGTGGGATTCACCTGACCAATTCCAAGCCTCTGAGACCAGTGTGAAAGGCTAGAGCAAAAAAGACTAAAACTCAATGGAGGAGGATCAGGCTAGGGAACATTTAAACTAATTGCACATATGCAAGTCCATGGGACCTGGTGGTGTAGTACATCCACACATTTTGGAGGAGTTGGCTCATGTCGTTGTAAGGGTACTCTGGATTATCTCCGAAAGGTCGTTGTGATCAGGGAAGGTTCCTGAAGGCTGAAAGAAAGCAGGTGTTATGCCTGTCTTCAGAAAAGGCAAGAAAAGAAATTTGAGGATCCTACAGGCTGGTTATCCTCACCAAGTTCCCTGAGAAGGTGATGAACCAAATCCTCTTAAAAATCATTTTCAGGCACATAAAGAACAAGAAAGTGACTGGGGGTAGTCAGTACAGATTTGTGAAGTGGAAAACTCATCTGTTGGCCGTCTTGGTGAATGAGAGGATGCTGCTTGTCTTGACTTTTGTAAGGCTTTTGACAGTCTACCATAACATCCTCAGACAAACTCATGATTAAGTAAGAGAGCAGTGAAGTGGGCTGAAACCTGACTGAACTCCTGGGCTCACAGGATTGTGATCAGTGGCCTGGAGTCCAGCCGGAGGTCAGTCACTAGTAGCGTACACCAGGGGTCAATATTGGAGACACTACTGTTTAGTGTTTTCATTCACAACCTGTGGGATGATGCAAAACCTGGATGACTGGTTGGTGTACTAGGTGGTTCTGCTGCCTTTCAGAAGATCCTCCTCAGGCTGGAGGAAAGGGTCAGTGGGACCACATGAAGTTCAGTAAAGGCAATTGTAAAGTCCTAGCCCTGGAGAGGAATAACCACATGCACCTGCACGAGCTGCAGGCTGACCAGCTGGAAAGCAGTTTTACAGAAAAGTCCCTGAGAGTCTCAGCGGAGACCAAGATGAACATGAGACAGCAAATGCAGCATTGTGGCTAGAAAAGCTGCCAGCGTCATGGGCTGCATTAGGAAAGCCATCACAAGGAGGTCAAGTGGAGCCGTCCTTCCCTTCTGCTCAGCCCTGGTGAGACCATACCTGGTGTGCTGTCCTTTGTTTTGGGCTTGCGAGTACGAGATAGAACTGGGTATTGTACTGGGAAGAGTCTAGTTGAAGGCCAACAATACAGTTGGGGGCTGCAGCACTTGACTTACAGGGAGGTCATTTCCCACCTCTGCTGTTCTGTGTTTCTATGAAATAATGCCTGACCAAATTACTGCTTTTTTCCATGAGGTAACTGGTGCTGTGGACAGGGAGAAGTTGATGGATTTTCCATACCTAGACTTTAGTAAGACCTTTAACCCTGTCTCCCATTTTGTCTTTAAATCTATGTTGCTGAGGTACATACTGAATAACTACATGACCAGGTGGGTAGAAAACTGGCCGGACTCTAAATGATGTTGTGGTCATTGGTGCAAAGTCCACCCAGCAGGTAGGAGTTAGGGGAGGGCCCCTCAAGGTTCACTACTGGAATCAGTGCTGTCTTCATTTACCACCTGGATGATGGGATGGAGAGCACTCTCAGCAACTTAGTGGGTGACCCCAGTTGTGGGGAGTGGGCAATGTGCTGAAAGGTTGGGCTGCTATTCACAGAGACCTTGTCAAGCTGAAGAAATGGGCTGACAGGGACTTCATGAAGTGGAAAGTCCTGCTTCTGGGATAGAATAACCCCAGGTAACAACAGTGCAGGCTGGAGAGCAACTGCTCGGGAAGCAGCTCTGTAGAGAACGACCTATGGATCTCGGTGGACAATAAGTTAAACAGAAGTAAGCAACGTGCTCATGCATCCAAGGCCAACCACTTCCTGGGCTGCATCACAGGATCACAGGCAAGGGACCGTTCCCTGCTAGCTAACAGAGTACTCCAGGTGTGGTCTCACAAGTGTCCAGTTCTGGGATCCTCAGTACAAGAAACATGAACCCGCTGCAGTGTGACCACAGAGACAGAGCATTGGAGTATGTGACATAGAAGGAGAGACTGAGAGAACTGGGTGTGCCCAGTCTTGAGAGAAGAAGGCAAAGAGGAGACACCTTATTGCTATCTTACAAGTACCTGATTCAGAAGCTGGAGCTGGACTTGACTTGGAGGTGCACTGCTGTAGAGCAAGAGGTAACAGACACAAGTTGGAACATGGGAAATCTTGCTTAGATAAAAGGATTTGGTTTATTTTTTTTCTTAACCATGAGGGTGACCAAGAATTACAACAGGTTGCCAAGAGAGGTTGTGGAACCTCAGTCTTCGAAGATGTTCAGGACTTGACTGGATATGGCCTCAAGCAAGCTGATCTAATTAGACCTACTGGGAGAGCAGTACACTGGATTAGATGGTCTTTGGAGGTCACTTCAAAAATTTTTTTTTTGTAATTCTACAATTTACTAGGGTTGTTTTATTTGTACATGTGAACTAGGGACAATTTGAGTTGATTTAAATTGTATATTTGTTTTAGCAGGTAGACGTCTTCCTTGAAAACATTCTATTTTTAAACACTTTCTGAACTCTGTAACGTTCTAGTCCCTTATTTTCCTCCTTAAATGCTGTACCACATTTCTGTTATTTGACTTCAGTATTATATTCACTCTGAGCACAAACTCTTTAAAGAATTTTGTGAGGAAAGCGAGACTTAACATGACAATCTTTAACCTTCTAGATTTGGAGACTTGTATGTGGGAGAGCAATATGTCTTGATCTGAAAGACACATTCTGCAGCAGTCTGCTCATTTACAACTTTAGAATTTTTGAAAGAAGATACGGCAGCAGAAAATTTTCAGTAAGTTCCAGTTTTGTTTTGTTTCTTTTTTTAACAGAAATTGTTTTCTGCACTGTTCAGAATCTTGTAGTATTGGCTTAATATTGCATTTTTATTAGTAATATTCTGTATGGAAATATATGCTAAAAGGTTTTAAAGTGAATTGGGTTTCCTTAAGTCAAAATTTATATTTGTAACATGTTATGATCAGTGGTTCATTCTAAGTAAAGTTTGCATCTGTATCAGTTAAAAGTTATCAGACCCATAGAATTTGATTTTGGAACCAAACTTTTTTATTCTTCAGTGCCTAAACATATAGATCTGGAAATACGCTTTGCTAAAGATTGTTTGTATTGATAGAACTAGTATAGTGCTTTTCTTATTTATTAAGAGATATATTAAGTTCTTATTTTTAAACTGTTGAATTAATTCAGTTCAAACTTTTTCTTTCCAGTCCTTTTTACTGGGTGCTTGGATGCTCTCAGCTTTGTTTGATCTTCTCCTGGTAGAAATTGCTCAGTATGTATTTGGCATCACCATCAGCAGCTTGCCTTCTGGTTTGTAAGTAACTCCTAATGAGCTGGTAATTTTAGGCATGGTTTTAAGGGAATATTTGGTGCACATTTTAATTAAAAAACTTTATTTGTGTAACCTAAATGTAGTCCTCTTTTCAACTACAGTTTAAATGTTTGTGGTATAACTACTACATTTTCCAACATTCGTTTTGTAGTTGTGATCTGGGGTTAACTTGTCCAAAATACCTGATGATGTATCCATTCTGTTAGGCCCAGATCTATGGTCAGCATGATTAGAAAGTGGCTTACAATGCACAAATTATTGCCATAGTTATTTTTGTTCTGTTCAGAAAACCTGAAAACTGAAGTCAGTTTGGTGCTGATTTCTTTCTTAAATAAAAAAAAATAACTCTAATTCGTATCTTTATGTTAATTTTTAACTGCATATACAATTATATGCATTTCATACAGGTATTTCATATGTGTCTTTCAAAAACTTGAGTGCTAGAGCACATGATTTCATTTACTGTTTGCATCTGAAGTTCTTAAAGCTTTAAGGTATTCAGTGGTTGAGTTTTGTGTAACCTATATTTGACATTTCTGCAGTTAATAATAGGAGCTGTATGTGCTATGGTAGAACTGTAGAGCTTGCAGAGCCTTTGTGGTTAAGTTTCTGACAAGCAAGATCAGCCTCGTAAGACTTGAGTTCCCATGTGTTGCATACTCTGAGGTAGTAATAAAAGCTCATGGGGCAAGATTTTGAATACTGAACACTATACTAGATTTTCTGATCTTTACTTTTTTAGTGTGACTCTTGACAGTAGCTAAAGGCTGATTTAATGAGGAAGAAAAAACATATGTTTGGTATTAGAAAAATACATTTCTTGTAGTATGTGAGTATTCAAAGGGAGTCTAATGCTTGACTAGTACTGCAGTTATTCACCGTGTTTGCTACTTTGGTGGTTTTTAGCTGGGATGTAAGCCAGTAGTATGTCTAGACAAATTCAATATTTTCATCTGTGTAAAAAGATACTTTGTGCAAGAGCAGAGTGTAATAAATGTGCACATCACACCCACAGGCAACTAATGAACAGTTCAACTACCATACTTTTTGCTGGTGCTTTTACCTGTGACTGCCAGAGCTGCTGTCGGTTACCAGAAATCTGTGTCAAAGAAAATTTTAGGTGAAAGAAATATAAATGTTTCCTACGTGTTCATTCTCTTTTAATCATACTGACGTACTGATCTTGACAGAATGAAGCTGATTTTAGGAGTGTGGGATATGCAATAGTTCTGTGATTGTTAGGCTGTGCAAATATAACAACTAATATAGGATACATTGCATCACAGTTTTTCAGTGTTGTCTGTGTTTTATTACATTAATAGTCACTTTTTGTTGTCTGGCAATATTCACAATTTTTTGGGATGACAAAAGTGGTGGACAGTTTCACACAGCTACTAGGTTTTAATTCATTTCAGATTTACAGAAGCTGTTGAGCAAATATGAAGAGGTGCCATTATAATTCTGCTTCTCTCATAGTTACAGTGCCACAAACATCTGTTATTTCTGGCTGTAGAACATTTTTCAGTGTAGCCAAAATGCTAGAATATGGAAAAAGAATCACTTGTTTACATTACAAAATTCCCCCAGTTTTCTCTTTTTATATCATTTCGCTGTTCACATTACTGAGTGACCTTACACTTGCAGTTCGAAAACTCTTCCTGCGCACGCTTCGAAGGTAATTGCGATACAGGATTACACTGATGACTCTAGCCTGGAACTGTTTAGAAACAATATAGTACAGTATAACGTCCAAGCATGTACTGAGATTCATGAGGAAGGTGGTGAAGGCTGCCCAGGGATTGTAAGTTGTACCTTCATCCTGCAACATCATGAAGGCGAAGCAAACGTGGAAGGGTACAAAGCAGACGAGTACTTGAGCAATCAGAGTAACTATGATTCTTATGGATCTCTCCTTGGCCTTAGGCTTCAGTTTGGAAGTCTTGCCACGGATAAAATTGTAAATAATGACGAGGTAACACCCCATCATGATAACCAAGGGAATCAAAAAGAAAAATATCAATCGAGAAAAGTTCAACATATTTATTTCCCTTAAATGGATGATATCAAGCATTTTGAGGCAGGTGGTAGAATTTGAGGCTTTGTCTGGATCAGAATGTAGAAACAGCAGTGGGGAAGTTGTTGCAAGGGTCATTATCCAGATTCCAGTGCAAGCCAGCAGAGCTTTTTTTGTATTTTTCAGTTCCTTGACATGCTTGGGCTGGACAATAGCCATAAATCTGTCTACGCTTATAAAAGCAAGCAACCACAGAGCAATGGCTGGATAAAATACAGTCAAAGCGCTGATGAACCGACAGAATGCATCTCCAAAAGGCCATGTTTCTTTCCCATGGTAGACTATCCGAAAAGGCAAGGAAAAGATAAAAATTATGTCAAGCAGTGCCACGTTGATCATATATACAGTTATAGTTGTTCTCTTCTTGGTAGTGCAGCTGAAAACCCATAGTGCAGTGGCATTCACTAACAATCCCACTACGAATATAAAGCTGTAGAAGACCAGTGATGCAATCCTGTATTCTTCAGGGTGGTGATTTCCAGGCATCATGTTGTAATTGAATTTAGGAATAGTTGTTGCACCCCATAAGAACCCTGAAAATAGATGAAGTAGGAAAAATTATTCTCAGACAAGTAAAAACTGTCTTTAAAAACAAATGAGGATTTTCGTAGGATGGGGTTTAATAATGACTACAGATCCATACCATGCCACGAAGAAAGTTTGTGTACTGTCAGGCTTGTGAGGCATAGTATGGATAAGATAGTTTTAATTAAAAATGTTGAACTACTTCAGAGGAATGACAAAGTCAGGATTGCCCCAACTATTTTGAATGTGCTTCAGTAGCTGATGATTAGATAGAAACAGCTGTAATTGAAGTAAGAGAGCTATTTTCTAAAGAGAATATTTTTTCAAGTTGTCACTGTTGAAAAAGTAATGACTAGTTATGAAAAGAAGTAAGTGATCATGGCATGTAGTGACATTTGGATATGCAAAATGAAATATTTACTTTGCATTTTATTTGTGTGGGAACTACTTGGATCCCAAAAGAATAGGTGCATGCTGTTGCTCATAAAAGCCATTAAAAAGCTATCTCAATAGCTCTGTAGGTTTGAATAAAGTATTTAATCCCAGGGCTTCAGAGTGAATCATCTGACGTATGAATGAGATGAATAGGTTTATAGTCTTCCTATTTAAAACAAAATAAAAAGATGGGAAGCAGCACAGACTCCAACCAGAGCCTGTGCGAACAGCACTTTTGGGGAAAAATTGTTTGCTGACCTAGCTATTAGCCAGCTGCCCCAGAGCGCAGCAGCGTTGCTTCCTTCAGCTAGGAGTTTGAAATCTGAAATTTCATTATGCAAGCTCAACTGCTGAGGGCAGAAAGAGATTGTCCCCTGGTTTACTCTCGAGCTATTTGAGGATGCCAGAACATACTTGGTGGTTGCATGGGTGCTGTTGTTAACCCACCCTTCCTCCATTTTCCTGTCTCTCGGTTTTATCACCATTCTGTGAATTTGCATGGGAGGGTTTGTCCTGTTTGACCCTTTAACCAACCCTGCGGCGACTTTTTGAAGAGGAGAAGGAAAGAGTGAGTTTGTTGTTTGTCCGATCTTCCTGCCCATGACAAACAGCTACATAACTCCTACAGCAGCATGTAGGCACCAAAACTTTATCAAGAGAAGAATGATGCATGGTTCCTGTGTGCTTTACTCCCCAGAGTGGAGAATTCATTAAAACAGAAGCTCATTTTTACAGCTCCAGTATTCTACACTTTCACTGTAATGCCTACCAGGTGCTTTATACAGTGGTATAGGAACTTCTACAGTGGTTTGCACCAGAGCCTGCTTGGGGTAGGTTGCATATGTTTGAAAGAAAATTTTTGTAGCACATGCTTGTAGCACTGTTGAAATATTATCTGTCATACCATCCCACTTTTATTGCTGTTACATAAAATTGTCCACATATTGCTAGGAAAAATCCCACGCATTTTAAGAGTTTGGCATTGTTGGAAATGCTTGAGAAATCTTATTTCAAAACAGCATGGCCCCAGCTATTTCAGCAAGGCTTTGTGATGGCATGTAGTATACTTTTGGTAATGTTTAATGTGAAAAAAAATCTTAAATATGCGTAGTTAAAGTCCTCATAAACTTAAAAACAACAACAACAGCAAATCCTCAGAATCCTCTTTTTCTCCTTGTGATTTCTCTTGATAATAGTTGCTTATGACATTGTGCATTACTACCTATATCAAGATCCTGACTGACTTAGCAGGTAAACTGAGTACTAATGTATAGGATAGGCAGAAGAATTTACTCTTTATAGATGAATAAGTAACATGGGTTTGGGTTTTGGTTTTGGTTTTGCTCTTCTCCCCTTTGGACTTGCAGTGACTGTAGTCATTTCTAGTCAGGTCCTGTTTCTGAAATAACCTGCAGGTTGATGTTGATGGGAAGAGGGGAAGCTGAGTCTGACTCAAGCTTGTAACAGGAAAACCTGTGGCTTATTTGCAGGTTATTTCAAGGTTGTGCCAGTTTTGAGATATATCAAAGAATGGACATATTGTAACAGCGAGGTTTTTTAATTTTATTCAGTTCTTGAAGTCAGTGTTTCCAAACATTGTGGGTTTAAGTCCATATCAGCATTGTCAATATGTTTTTATGCAAAATTTACTTTTTAAGAATATAAAAATAAACATGTAGGTAAGAAACAATGATGTTGTCAGCCCAAGTAGATCTTCAGGTGCCTCTGGTTGGAAAGTTCTGCTCTAGGTGTTGTATTTCATAATGGGAACACTTACTTCTATTGATAAAAGCACTTGCTGAAGTCCCTAGAATCGCTGGTTTCCAGGTGTCTGTCTGTGGTAGTTTTGAATGATTGACCTGACATCTGTCTGTATGGTTTGTCAACCTGTTCTAATTTTTTAATTATGGCTGAGGTCCTTAATGACTAACACGAATTGTAAAGCCCGTATGGGTGCTATGTACAAGAACACGAACTTTCAGGACAAAATCAGAATTAATTCTTTTCCTCTAGATTTTTACTACGAGTTAGGGAACAGTGATTCTGTTTAAAGGATCGTCTGTGTACCTCTTTGTCCAAACCTCCCAACCCCTTTTATTTTCTCTGTCTATCCCTTACACTTTCTCGCATTTCCATGAGGAGGACGTGGCCTTCAGTGAATCACAGAGAGACCAAGCAACAAGATTATGGTTTAATAAATGATTATTTTTTGTTTAATGAAAACAAATATTTTTATTTACTGATAATATACTTATTAATGCTTTTAGTTATTAAATATTTTTAATCTATTGTAAAAATCCTGAACAACAGTGTTTATGGGACTGTTTCTGCAAATGCATTCATTTTGCTTTAAATGTTATTTATAGAATGCTGCTGATAATTCAAAGGTGTTAAGTGCATTAACAACTTACATTTCTATTCATTAGTCCTAGAATTTATGCCTGTGTTCAGCCTCTGAAGAAAGAAGTCTATCTTAGCCCCATACAGAAACATCCGAGTTACTTTACTGGTATAATATAATGGTTTGTTACTTACCTTTTGTGCACTACAAAGTTTCTTCAGAGATGCTCGTTTCATAGCCCCGAATCTGTAGAAGGTTTAGACTTCCTCTTCTGTGCTCAGCTTCACTATGCTAAAATAGCTCTTCGCAGGCAGGAAGCAGTGACGCAGTCTAGCCAGTTGTGAGCTTTTTTATTGGTCATACATTAAAGTTGCTTGTGAATATTTCATATACATACGTATGAACTTGCAGTATTTGTGAACTAATAGTTCTGGTACCTTTTATAGTATTTCCAGTGTAGTTAGATTAGACATTTGTACTACATACCCTTTTAAAATATTTTTTTTAATTATTTGTGGTTAACGAAAGCATTTTTGGGTTGATGCTTATACACAAAGGCAACTGCAAGAATATACATCTTGGTTATGTAAAAATTTCTAACACGCACAACGTTAAAGTATTCTCTGTAGACTGCAGTCCGCTTTGTGGAAATCCCCATTTTATTTATATTGCCTTGAACAGCAGTCAGCCTGAAAGTGACAGTAACTCCCTACTTCTGAAATGAGAAGTTTGATTCACTTGAATACATAGCTTGGTTTATATCTGTACTGACCGCGTTTTACCAACATAACAGCAGTGTTTCTATATTTTATTTGCTCTCTGAAATAAGAACATGCCTATTTAACAGCTTTGCATAAAAATGCCATATTAAGAGGTTTTTTAGTTGTTATTAAAATGGAATAAGATCAACAAACTATGTCACTGCAATAGACATTTGTGATGGGATGGGAATATTCACAATGGCGAATAGCTAAGGAGGACTGATTTCCTATGTTTTCTCTCTGTCCACTCAAAAAAAGACCCAACCTTTTAAAGAACCATTCAGAGAAGGAGATATTCCAGGCTTTTTGTACAGTGCTCGATAGCAGCAAGTCTCTGTTAGTCTTTAGGACATTGAAGCACGCTATGCTGAGCTTGTTACCTCTGGTTGCCTCCATTTTCCCCCACAGATGAAGTGAAAAGAGATGTGTGTTGAGAAATGGGGCAGTAATTTCCCCCTGACATGCAATCAAGAATTTTCTAGGATGTGCATGTGGTGCCAGAAGTAACCAAGTCCAGCAGCTCAGATGTAGCCAGAATCAGGTTTGTTTGTGGGAGCATCCTCTTCACTGACTGTAAGAGTGATGTAGGCAGATGATCCTCACCAAGTAACAAAAGTACAAAAAAACAAAAGTAACTTTTGTAAAAAATACCTTCTGTCCTGGAGTCATGTAACTTATCTCTGTTGGATGGGTTTGTGGTAGTGCACTGATATTTGCACAGATCATTGTGACAGCTGAACTAGCCACAGGGTGGGATTTGGTATAGTTTTCGGTGTGTAGATTAGTGATATCTTTAAACATTGGACTTTACTTTTCAGGTGAACTGATACTTTACTTTTCACATGAACTCTGGTGAGGCTGCACCTTGAGTACTGTGTTCAGTTTTGGGCCCCTCAGTACAAGAAGGACATCGAGGTTCTCGAGTGAGTCCAGAGAAGGGCTACGAAGCTGGTGAAGGGCCTGGAGCACAAGTCCTGTGAAGAGCGGCTGAGGGAACTGGGGTTGTTTGGTCTGGAGAAGAGGAGGCTCAGGGGAGACCTTATTGCTCTCTGCAACTACCTGAAAGGAAGGTGTGGGGAGCTGGGGGTCGGCCTCTTCTCACAGGTAACTAGTGACAGGACTAGAGGGAACGGCCTCAAGTTGCACCAGGGGATGTTCAGGTTGGAAATGAGGAGACATTTCTTCTCAGAAAGAGCAGCCAGGCATTGGGATGGGTTGCCCAGGGAGGTGGTGGAGTCATCGTCCCTGGGGGTGTTCAAGGAAAGGTTGGACGTGGTGGCTTAGGGACATGGTTCAGTGGGTGACATTGGTGGTAGGGGGATGGTTGGACCAGATGATCTTGAAGGTCTCTTCCAACCCTTATGTTTTTATGATTATATACCAAACTTTATTTTTGTGTTCATTTCAAAGACCTCTCAATGAGCAGTTGACTAGGCAGTCCTGCCCAGTCCATCCTATAGAAATATAAATACTTCAGTGTTGCTTGATATTTTCGGATTAAGGAGTATCTTAAAAAGCTGTATTTTACAGAGAACATCTGAAGGTCTAAACACTGTTGAAAACTGTTCAGTGGCTTTATCATTAGCATAACGACTGTGGAGCAAGCTCCAGAAGGATGAGTCACTCATACTGTTTTCAAGTTTAGTGAAAGTTCATTGAAATTCAGTGACACAGATATTTTTAAAAGGTTTAAAAAAGAGTGTGTAGCTTCTGAAAGAAAATAACTAGGCTTTTAAACTCTTGCAGACAAGAGCATTTTATTTTTTGATAACTAATCTGCAGAACTCCTAACGTCCCTTCAACCTGAGCTGCACCAGGAACGTACCTGAACAAGCAAATGGAGAGACGGCAGTCCCCAGAGCTAAAGAGGGAGTACCAAGTTAATTCCGGGTTTGGATCAAACTAGGCAGATGTTGAGGCTGGGATTGGAAAAACTGTATGGAGTAAAGTCCCTCTTGGCTTGCTCTTTTCTTGGGGGAGGGTTGAAAGGAGGACATTTTACAGCTGTGTCTAATTTTATCTGAAGAGCGTTGGCTGACTTCTGACTTAGCTCGCTGCAGTGGAGGCAATGCCTTGTGAAGGCACCTGGATGTAATTTGGCAGTTTCCATACGACAGCCACGTTGAGTTTAGTGGCACTTAAGCCATCCGGCTGATTGGCCATAGCATGTGAGCTACAGCCTGAGCTTTCACTCAGGCTTTTCGCAGCCTGCCCAGCAGAGGAGCAGCAGGTACAGCCCCCTGAGTGCTGACAGCCTTGAGGTCCTTCCCGCTGGGCAGGGAAGGGCAGCTCTGCTGGGCACAGTTTGCTCGTGGCACCAGCAAGTGCGTGCTGGTCCTCGCCTAGATGCTCAGGGTGGCTGCAGCTGCAGGGGGGTAAACACTGGGACAGGAACACATGACTGAAAAGTTGCACTGACTGTGGTTTGAGAGAGGTAGCTGGCCCCTCTGCTGCATTACGTTCCCCTGGTGCCTTGGTGTCTGTTGTAGGAAGCACCTGCTGCTGTTTTTGTTTTCTGCTCATTCTGTTCTGTTTTGTCAGCTAGAGATGAGTGTCTTGCACCGGTTTCCCTTAGCAGGGTGAGTACTTCCACTGCTCCGGTTTTTACTGAAGTAAATGCTCAGTTCCATTGGTTGTTGGTTTTGTTTTTTTGTTGTTGTTGTTGTTTTGTTTTGTTTTGTTCTGAAGTTCAGGGAGAAAAGCCAAGCCAACGTATTTCATGTCTGAGGATAAGGCAGGGTGCACATGTGGTCTGCTACCCTGACTTCACTAACAGGTAGTAAGCTGTAAAAGAAATCAGCTTCATCACTTGCAATGATGTGAAAGTGCAACGCTGAAGGCATTGTCTTTATGCTGTTGCTTTTACAAGAGTGATGTAGTGCTTGTTTTTCTTTCTTGGTGCTTTACTCGTGGTATAGCAGAGTGTGTGTTGCCTGTCCACTTACCACGTAATGTAAGCTTTATCTGTCTGATACAGAAAAGTTCTGCACCTGAAGGGGCAGAAAAAATCCTCTCTTTTTCAGCCTGGTGTAAAGAGCAGGCTTAAGCTTCCGTTTACCTTTTCCTTCTGAACTTTGCACCCTTTGGACCCATTGAAAAGAAAGAACTGAAGCTTCTTGCACAGCCAGTGGTACAGGAAGGAGCTCTCTTCCATGTGCCAGTTTGTTCACTTACCAGCTTGATGTTGTGGGTGAGCTCACAAATGCAATTTTGGGTTACTGTTCTCTACCTTGATGAAGTTGTGCTTCGCTTTTAATTCCCGTATTGTGTTGTACCATGGTGAAAGGAATAGGCTACTGGTTAAAAGTTGTAGTGGCTCTAAATGCATATATTTGTTGGAAATGTTTTCAGATTTGCCATATGCATGTGACTTTGAGGCTGGTTCGTGGCATAGCTATCCCTCCTCTTTCATTCAGCAACTTGTGAGTGAGTATAAATGCTGTGTGCAGCGTTGCTGATGGGGATGGGCAGCTGAAACAGAGCAGCTGAACAGGGCTGCAGCCTGGTTAGCTCTACCTGACATAATCTGGTTACTGTTGCATATTGCTTTTTCATCTGTATTTAGTTGGAATTCCTGATTTTTTCCTTTAAAAAATCAATAAATTGTCTCTCCATATTTCTCCTAAGGTTTTTGATTTTTTTTTTCTTTTCCTTTCTTCATAGAGCCCTGACACATCCCCTGTCTCTAAATACCCTAAAAGTACACAGTGCGTCAGACCTGCAGTTCCTCTGTTCAGCAGTGTCAACCTCTGAAAGAAGCAGTGCTTCCAAAATGTATTGAAATGAAAGTTTGCATCTCTTAGATGTCTAATGGTAGAGTAGTAGACTAGACTAGTAGTAGACTAGCAGTTTGTTACACAGCAGCAATCTCACCAGGTATGTAGTCACATATTACCTCATGGCAAATACCAAAGCAGCTCCAAGCTTGTTGATGAATTCATATTGCTGTTGGCAAATTTCTTAAAATGTTGCCTTGTGGTCTGCTTTCCACTAATGTTCTGTTGCAATGGTAAGCAGTTTTTTTTTCCTTTCCAAATTTTACAGATTTCTCATGACAAATATTTTTTAGTTACTTAAAATCTGCCCGAATATTCAGCTTTTCAGAAAATCTGTATGTATTGTCAGGAGCTCTGTAGTTAAGTTAGTTCTTCCTGTTCAGAACTGTCTATAGGACCATTTTCAAATATTCTTTCTGGATTAAGTATATGGGGTGTGATATTTTTACTCTTAAACTGCTCTTAAAAGTCTTAGGTGCGTAGGAATACTGTGTTGAAACTTGATATGCCTCCCAGGCATAGAGTTAATGCTTCAAGAGAAATTTCTTTGTGGAGAGCTGCTTGTGCTCAGCTTTTTTATGGAGGCTGGTGTAGAAGTAGGGAAGATTGTTTTGACTCCTCCAGAGTTCAGGAGCTCAGACAGCCTCTGCTCAGTTACTACCCTGAGTATGTATAATCGTAAATTAAATAATTTAAAAGTGCTACATATGGTTTAGCATGTCAGTGAAGCATTTAATCCAGAGTACCTGAAGTCGGAGTGAGCTGCACGAGTTACTGAATTAGGGTGAGCATTGTCCTTTAAATTCAAGGGCACCTTGCTCCGTAAGGCATTCCCGTCCACGGTGCCCAGCCCTGGCAGGTAGCTTGCTTTCATGAAGTGACAGTCTGCTGTCACTTCTGTCTTCCTCTGTCAGTGCCACCTGTCTCTGGCACAGATTAATGAGCATGGTAACGCGTTGAGGTTGTGGAGCTTGGTGTGCTGCTGTGGGTGGGTTGGAGCTGACTTGAGAGGAGGTGTTCAAGAGGGTGAAGGGGCTGGTGCTGATAGTCCAGACAGGGCAAAACAGCTCAATTCCTGCCACGTAGCAGTGGGGCTCCACAAAGCAGGTTTGTGCAGCGTTGTTCTTGGAGGGAAATGGAGGAAAAGGTGAGTGTGAACATGCTCAGAACAGGACCTGGACACTGGGACAGATCCAACTGATGCTGGGAGCTGGCAAAGGAAGACAGCAGAGCTAGCTGCTAGCAGATGATTTCCAAGAAGTCACTGATTTTGCGCCTGACTTGCAGACCTGCTGTTCTGTCATATCATTTTGTTTGTTTGTTAATGCTGTGTGAAAAATACCAGTGGAGGTGTGCTACACAAATACACAGTGAAGGCTGATTACCAGTGTGCCATTTTTTTCTGCTCTTTTAAATGCATTTATGCTTTAGGCTTGGATAACATCTATCATATCCCAAGTATGTACAGAGCCAGGTCCTGTCAGAGGACTCTGTACTTTCTTACTAACTACCGTTCAACTGCAAATCTCTCTCACAGGAAGGTGCTGGAACTCCTGAGATTTATCCCAACAAGAAGCCTAGCAGAATAAGGCAGGACATGGGTTTGAAATTCAATAATGTAAGCATTCAGTTTCTGTGTTGTTAAAGTTGGCTTTAAGAGAGGAAGAGCCAGTAAAGCTAAGCCTGGACTTGTGTAGCTGTTATTTTCTGAATACTTCCGTCCTATGCGTCCAAATCATACTGGGTGTGATGCATTTTATTTTTGTCCTAGAACGTCTGGTAAATTGTTAAGTAGGAGATCCTGAGTTGCGTCCAGTTCTGAGCTCCAGAGTACGAGAGAGACCTAAACATACTGGGAAGAGTCCAACGGAGGGTTACCAAGGGGATGAAGGGGCTGGAGCATCTTCCTATGAGGGGAGGCTGAGAGAGCTGGGACTGCTCAGCCTGGAGAAGAGGAGGCTCAGGGGGGATCTCGTCAATGTCTGTAAATACCTGAAGGGATGCTGCAGAGAGGATGGAGCCAGGCTCTTTGTGGTGGTGCCCAGTGCCAGGACAAGAGGCACTGGGCACAAACTGGCACCCAGGAGGCTCCCTCTGAGCACCAGGCAGCACTTCTGTGCTGTGCGGGTGTCAGAGCACTGGCACAGGTTGCCCTGAGAGGCTGTGGGGTCTCCTCCTTGGAGATCTTCAAAAGCTGCCTGGAGATGGGACTGGGCAGCCTGCGCTGGGTGGCCCTGCTGGAGCAGGGCTTGGACCAGATGGCCTCCAGAGGTGCCTTCCAGCCTCAACTATTCTTAGATTCTAGGTTTGTTTTCATTTGCCTGTAATTAAGCTCTGTACTGTGTGTGGTGTTGCACTGCAGCAGGAACAGGAGTGCAAGGTTCTTTTGGACAAGGTGCACTGGAAGAAGGAAGGGCAGTAAAGGCAGAGGGGTGGGGGACAACTCTGTATGACTTCTTCTTTCTACTTCGACAGCATATATAGGTAACCATAAGAAATATAGCAGCTGCCCATAGCTCACAGTGCCCATTACTGTCTAGATGATGTAGTTTATTTCCAAGATGAAAGGGTTTAAAGCATCATGACTTACTGTGTGAGCACTTGGCACGGTACCTTCTGGTAGTGATGTCAAATCTGGCTTTTCTTTACTGCCAGGCAGTTCATGGCCTGATTCTTATATTGCCTGGTGCTGAGATCTCTGGCATTTGGCAATGGGGTTTAGCCTCCTGTAAGAAATAGTTACGTGAAATGCATTTTGACCGATGTGGTGAAGTTTAATTACTGCATCAATGCTGCCATCTATGGATCTTCAGCTAGTGTAGCAACAGATCTTTAGAACAGCAGAAAACAGGTATGACTAAGTAATTCCTTTATAATTCCTTTATACACCTCCAGTACTCAGCCAATGGTACAGGAAAACCAGTTATAAAGATTGAAAACCATTTTGACTGTCCCATGGAAGGGAGTTACTTCATGGTCTGTAAGCTTAGATCATTCCTGTAGCTGTGGAACTGCAAATTCTGGTATTGTTCAAAGAGTTACATTTTGCATCCTGCAACAGGTCCCCTTGTATTTCTTTTTTTTTTTTGGACAATAAAATACAATTCTGAGAATGAATTGGTGGATATGTCCTTACTGGGCATTGTCTGAATTTATCCTGGAAAAGTGGAGAATCAGAAGACACCTAGTGGAGGAAGAAGAAATTGAAACATATCTGTCATTCTTCTGGAGCTACTATGTAACATAAGGATAAATATTAAAAAATGAAACAACCTTGTGCTTTTAAAGCCAGCAACTCCCTGGATTTGTTTTATTTTGTTTGTCTGGTATGTCTCTATCAAAATTGGATGCAATAGCAACAATTTTCTTACTGCAGCACTTTAGTTTTTCTGGAGGAGTGGGTGTTTTTGTTCTAAAAGTTTAAATTATTTCATGAAAATGAATGATGCCTTCTTTCTTGCTGGTGGGAGTAGAAGGCCTCCTTTTTAGCTTAATAGTGGCCCTTGAAGGTTATTTATAGATTGCCTGGGGATGGTCAGCTCTAAGAAAATGATCTCTTCTTTCTGTCCTTACTGGAACGGATTTTTTTTGTTTGGTTGTTTTTTTATTTTTTTTGGTTGGTTTGGTTTTTGGGGGGTGGGTCTTTTAATTTTTTTTATATATTTTTTTTTACCCCTTCCTCTTTCAGGAAGTAGCAGCACCTTGTTTGTTCCTCATGTTCAACCCCAGAAAAGGAAGACAGGAAAGTGGAAGTCCCCTTGGAATTCAGAAGGAAATCCTGCAGCTAATTGTAGATGTCTGTGCCAAACAATTCTGAACAAATGATGATTTTGGCTATTGTTTGTGACATGACTTACTAATGGTAGTGCCCCATGTTACTTGATCTGAAGGAAAACAGAGTCTTGAAGTAGTCATTACATCCTAAAAATATCAGTTGTGTAATATTCATAGAAGTTCTGCTATGAGCATGGATTGATTGCTGAAACTTTTTTGTTAGGGATCTGGTATCCTATAATAAAGCAGGTAGAATATCCCTCACCGTCACGGAATGAACTGCCATCATTCTAATGATGGTCTATGAATCTTCTTCCCTCTCCTCAGATCTGTAGGGTAATTGTTTTTTGATTGGGGTAGGGGGAAAAAAGGAAGAAGGACGGACAAATACTCAAATGTAGTTGGAGTTGTTATTCATATGAGGAGATACTGTGTCTGTTGGGTGTTTTTGTAAAATAGAGTATATCATTTTTGTCTTAGGACAGAGAGGGTGATTGAGTAACTTCACAAAGGAGGCCTTGCAGTTGCAGATAGTTTAAAGAAAATCTTAATGGTTTGCTAAAGAAATGGACAAAAGTTGATTCACTAAGTTCGGTGATTTTCTGAGAAGGCACAATTACATGATCGAGTCTTTAAAAACAAATAGGCATGAGACAAGACAGTGTACATAGATACAGTAAGAAAACTACTGTGGTTGCTTCACTAAAGTATTAAGAAATTAGAATGCTTTTTTTTTTTTTCAGAGTTAAAGGACTTTGCAGACTATGTATAAATAACAGTTTTTGGTATGACTTCGTTTTAAAATTTCCTCTTTGCTTTTATTTTATGCTTACTGAATATATCCATTTTGTTTAGTCATCACTTTGCTTCAGTCACCTTGGTCTGTAGTTGGAAAAAAAAAAAAAGAGGTTGTTTGGTGGTCTTAATGGGGAAGTATTTTTGCAAAGAAATCACTTCTTTGCTGCAGCTTTTCTATTTTGTTTCTGTTTTGTCATGAACAAGCTAAACAGTTTCCTGCCTTGGGCCTTGGAATATCTATAGAGTTGTTGTTGGGGAAAAAAAGAAAAGATGAGCTAAAGCCAGGGATCAAAACAAGGTGTGAAAGATGTCCTATCCTCCTCCACCAAATAAAGTGTGGGAAACAAGTATTTTCAATATTGTGAAGCAAGCCAAACTTTGTGAATAAGATGAACATTAAAAACTCTTTTTGCTAGCCCTTAGCCTTTGAAGGTGTTACAATGTCCATTACAATGTACTGAATATAATGTAGTAAGTTATGTGATGTGCTGGGCGTATGGGATCAGGTATCAGGAGCTCGTAGGGAAGGCTGAAGCTCTCACTTGCCTGTGGTGCCTTACCTCTCCCTCCCAAGCTCACCCAGCTGTCAAGCTTATCCCTGCAAATAGTTCTGGGAGGCTGATGGAACCCTAGGCCTCTCTCTGCTGTTCCTTTACAGCAGGAAAAAAAAGGGAGCTTTGTACAAGTAGGACTTGCATACTTTTAAAAAAAGAAAAGCGAAGAAAACACTGCAGATGAAACTAAGAGAAGTCATTACTCTTTGAATTCAGGCACTTAACATAGGGTTCTGGATTACTACTGATTAAAATGCATTTCCTCTAAGACAAAAGTCTGCAGGATGAAATCATAGAATCACTGAATATCCTGAGTTGGAAGGAACCCACAAGGATCATCGAGTGCAACTCCTGCCTCAACGTGGGACCACCTAAAATAAAACCATATGTCCAAAGCAACATATGGTCCAAAAGTATGTCATAGATGTATACATTAGATACAGAGATAAAAGCCAATCCCCATTACAAGTTGGACTGTTCCCAGTATAAGGTTGCACTTCCAAGGTTATATGCTTCTCAAGGGCCTCTTGAAGTAGCTGTCTATCGTAAATGAAGAAAAGCTGCCCACTCTTCTTGGTTCAGTAGAGTGCCTCATGAAGGTCAGCTTACCAAAATAAACATCAAGGTCTTCGTCAACTTCTAGACTGGGCTCTGTTCTTTAGATTCATAATTCATTTTCATTCTACACAGAACGTATCCCAAATTCCTGTATCAATTGTCAGAAAATCTTGATGTTTCTTGTATATTTCCTCAGCTTGATATTTCATCTAAACTACTATATTTCACAGCACCACAGGATGACTGAGGTTGGCAGGGCCCTCTGGAGGCCACCAGGCCCAAGCCCTGCTCCAGCAGGGCCACCCAGCGCAGGCTGCCCATGGCCATGTCCAGGTGGCTTTTGAAGGCCTCCAAGGAGGAGACCCCACAGCCTCTCAGGACAACCTGTGCCAGGGCTCCGACACCTGCACAGCACAGAAGTGCTGCCTGGTGCTCAGAGGGAGCCTCCTGGGTGCCAGTTTGTGCCCAGTGCCTCTTGTCCTGGCACGGGGCACCACTGAAAAGAGCCTGGATCCATCCTCTTTTCCTGCTCCCTTCAGGTATTTACAGACATTGACGAGATCCCCCAGGCTGAGCAGTCCCAGCTCTCTCAGCTTCTCCTCATAGGAGAGCTGCTTCCGGTCTCTTGATCAATTTGGTTGGACCCTTCCCAGTATGTCTAGGTCTCTCTTGTACTGGGGTGCCCAGAGCTCGACAGATGGTCATAGTGAACAGCAGACGATGAGAAGACAAGGTGTCTAGGAGTAAACACCAGACACGAGTCTCAGTGTCCTCTGTGGAATCATTAAGGAATGTTTCCATGCCAGAAATAAAAACTGGAGTTTTATTTGCACCGTAGTGTGCATAAAAGTCCTGAGACAGTAGCTGCAGGCCTGAGGCAATAGGTGTTGTGCTCTCTTATGCTGGGAAGTCCATGTTCCTTCTGCAAGTAACTTCTTTGGGCTGTGGTTAAGAGAGGTGAGTATTTGCACTAATCCCAGTGAATGTTCATGCAAATATTCATTCAAAGTAAAGGAAGGACTACTTGCTAATGTCTCTGTGCATACTTCCATCCATCTTCTCATCTGTTTCACAACCCCTTCTTTGTGCTGGAAGTGTGAGATGGGTAAATGGGAAAGACAAGATGTGCCTCACTCCCTCCATGCTATGTTCAACCAGCAACAGGAAAAGACAGTCACCTTGCTTTTTTTAAGCTTTTTAGCTTAAAAAGGAATCCACTTTGCTGGTATTCTTAAGCTAAAAATCTTTGTCCTTAAGAGCTTAAGTTATGTGCTTCCAGACTATGAATGATTTATCACATCCCCCCTAAAATCTTGGGTCTGCAATCTGTACCAACAAACTCTATCAAAGTAATTTCTGGTCAGTACAGTAGTAATAGTGAAAAGAAATTGGAGTCAGGGGACAGGATCAGAAAATGAGACCTAGCATATTCACAGCTCTCACAAGACTGTAAAGACCTTAATACATGGGGCAGAAGGGACAGAGTAATGGTTTAAAAAAATATAGTTATAAATGCAAAGTGATATGTTATCAGTGTGAGGGAACTTGAGCCACCCAGACTCTGAACTGAGGCCTATGACTTGCGTTCGGCTAATGGAAAAAGCTGTGTTAGTTCAAAACGCAGATACCATTTCCCTATCTGTATTCTCCACCCCTCTACCAGAGCCTTCTAAAGGAATGAGCAAGAAAACACTTGTGGCTTTGCTTCACCTGCTGAAGGTGCAGTTTTAATGCACGGGTGAGCTGCTTCACGTGTACACCGCTGCTTACGGAGCAAGCCCTTAGCCTCAGCCTGTACTTTCCTATCTACCACTTGCAGCGCAAGTCATCTGACTTCCTACAGGCAGTGGTTATAGGGAGATAAAATTATGTTAAAAGAAAAACTCAGAAAAACATATATTTCTAAATTTTTGTAGGGATTGTTTTGCACAGGCCGAAGTTTCTGAGCCTTCCCGCTTCTGGGTGGATGAATGCCAGCACCAGAGCATGGAAAGCAATGGGAACATGTAGCTGGAAAGTCAGAAGAGGGAATTCTCCTTCTATGACTCTGTACCACGAGGTTCAGGGGTGACTGCTAGGATGCTTGTGGTTAAAGCATGGGTTGCTGTAGAGGCAGTAACCTCTGCCAGAGGAGGGTGGCAGAACACTATAACCTATCCAACAGGCTTCTCCTATGTCACTACAAGCCCTGTATTTAATAACTGTGAGAAGAGACCAAAAAGCCGTTATCAGCCAAAATCTCTGCCCTATACAAAGCTGTGCCATCTGAGATGTTAGACCTATCTCTGTGCTGCAGCTGGGAATGTGAGGTCCTGTCTGATACGCTCTTCTCAGATTGATGCATGTGGACGCACACAAAATACACAGTTTTATAACATCACTTAAGAAAAAGGAAGCCATATGAGGTAGTTTGACAAAAAGTATTGCAAATTGTTGAATGTATCTGGTATTAAGGTGGTAACACTTTTGAAAGGGCTTCCCTGAGATGAGCTGCCCCTTCAAATTCATAGAATCATCTAGGTCAGAAAAGACCTTCAAGATCATCCCTACCTATGGCAGGGGGGTTGGAGTTAGATGATCTTTAAGGTCCCTTCCAACCCGAGCCATTCTATGATCATCAGGTCCTACCATCAACCTGACCTACTGAGTCCCACCACTAAATCATGTCCCTCAGTGCCACGTCCATGCATCTCTTAAATACCTCCAGGGATGGGGACTCCACCCCTTCCCTGGGCAGCCTTTTCCAATGCCTAACCAGCCTTTTTGAGAAGAAGTTCTTCCAAATATCCAATCTAACCCTTCCCTGGCACAACTTGAGGCTGGTTCCTCGTGTCCTATCATTTCTCACCTAAGAAAGGAGACCAACAGTTCTCAGTGCAGCCTCCTTTCAGGTAGGTGTAGAGAGCCGTGAGGTCTCCCCTCAGCCTCCTCTTCTCCAGACTAAGCAGCCCCAATTCTCTGTCACTTATCACAAGCCCTGTTCTCTAGTCCCCTCACCAGCTCGTTTCTCTTCTCTGCTCATGCTTGAGCAGCTCACTGCCTTCCTGTAGTGAGGGGCCCAAACCTGAACACAGTGCTCAAGGTCTGGCCTCACCAGTACTGCTTACAAGGGGACGATCACTTCCCTAGTCCTGCTGGCCGCCCTGTTTCTGATGCAGGCAACGCTTTTCCTGATGCAGGCAGATGCAAGAGTGGCGTTTGTAACTGCAGGCTGACACAGAAGTGAATGTCACCACTTCCACACTTATTTTCGTGTTACTTTTCTCAGTGGAAAGTGCCAACCATGCTGTTGTTAGAGCTCTGTGACATAAGTGTAATCATTCAGATTGGAAATGTGCTGTTTTTGAGGGAAGAGAAACTGGTCTGCCCCGCTGCAGGATTAATCTCTGCAGTCAGTATTCTGTAAGCAGCTTATGGAGTAAACGTTACGTGGGGCTTGGCCAGCTGGCTTATGATTGCCTGCTCTCTTAACCCTTTCTAAAGATAAACGAGTTGTAATTGGATTTGTGTACTGGGTGGTTTCAAAGAAGAACCAATATCTGTGACAAAGGACCTGTGCACCAGGCATGTTGCTGAGAGACTGCTTGCATCTCTGAATGATTTATTACTCGTCTGTCACAGTCGGGGTAGCAGGTTAGAGAGGAATGTGTTTTGGTGTGGCAATTCCCTTTATTCTTATGATGTGTGAGGAAACAGAAATGGTAATACAGTTTGATTTGTGTTTTTTTTGTTTTGTTTTGTGTGGGAAGGCTGCTGCTGCAGAGGGTTTCTTCGTACCAACACTTCGAACTTTTTAAAGTGAGATTGAGAGAAGAGGAAAGATAAATTGATGATTATTATCTGTTATATTATATAAAACTTTGTGAAGTAAAAACACAATATTTCAGTCTGCGATTATATACTTTTTAAACACTAAATTAATTTAAAAATTCCATCAGAAATTGTTTTTCCATGTAGCCAGTTTCTCTAGAAGGGAGGTGGATATTAAGAGTGGAAAACTTGTTCTTTTCAATAGGATTTTGAGCAGTCAGTTGATAATCCTCACTCATGCCTGTTGCAAAATATTTAAAAAGTTAAAATTGAAGCCAACTGGGGAGAGCAAATGTTGATGTTGCCCACAGTATTTCATTTACTCAGTACTGTTACCAAAGGCCTGGGGAAGCACAGATGAGAATATTCAAAAAGTAAGATCTATATTTTTATATTAAGGCATATTTTTATTACACCAGTTTGTTTTCAACAGATAAATTTATTAGCTTCTGAGGCATCTGTGGCTTTGTTAGCACTGGTATTTAAGCTTTTATGTATTGAGCACAGGAGTCACTAAAAATGTTTAGCCATTTTTCCCAAGTTTGTGTAGTGTTAAGTGGTTGCTATATTTTTGTGTATGTTGACCATCCTTACCACCCTAAAAGACGGGAATATTTTTTTAAAATTCATATTTTATTTTATTTTTTTGTTTTCTTGCAAGCACTGCTTCCTTCCAGTTTCTCTCAGAGGTAGCACTGCTTGAATCTCTGTTACAAATTTTTGGATAGCTCAGAATCACAGATCCAGTAAGGTTAGAAGAGACCTTCAAGATCACCTGGTCCAACCATCCCCCTACCACCACTGTCACCCACTGAACCATGTCCCCAAGCACCACGTCCAACCTCCCCTTGAACACTCGCAGGGACGGTGACTCCACCACCTCCCTGGGCAACCCATCCCAACACCTGACTGCTCTTTCTGAGAAGAAATGTTTCCTCGTTTCTAGCCTGAACCTCCCTTGTCCACTTTGATTCTACTCACAACAAAAATTTACTCATTTAATTTTTTAACCTAGTCCCATTTGGTCTCTTTGATTTGAAAGAATACCTTTTCTGTTTAGAGAGAAGGATTTGCAACTCAGCTCTTGTCCTACTGGTGTTGCGGTTAGAAAAGCAATAAATGCAATACAGGGTGTTTTTGCACTGAGGAGAGGCTGGTTCTTTCTGGTTCCGTATAAGAAAGGCACAAACACTTACAAGGCAGGTAACGATTTACTCCTAGCCCAGAAAAGCTGTTAGCGAGTTGTGAAACCTTATGTCTCTTCTGATGCTGGGAACCTTGAGCTGATAGAGCCTGAGGCTGACCTCTGGTCGGGGCACAGCACGTGGCGCAGATCCTGTCTGTGGTGAGGTTCACCAGCTCTGAGCTCACAAGTATTTCCACAGGGTCTTTCTCACGGCACAGATTCATCTGTCACTGACAGCAGTGAAGCCTTGAGCGAGGACTTCGCTTCTCACATTCCCTTGGACAAAATGCTCAGTTATTCTTGTCTCATTGATAAAGCTACGGTCCTAGAACAAATTGTGTATGGTATTTCATGTGATGAGACAACACACTATACCTATACTTATGATTAAATATGCATCGACTACACATGCGTTGACTAAATATGCATTCAGTACACATACGTTGATTAATTACACTACTGATTAGATACACCTAGATTAAGTAGTGGTTATTTATGTGAGGCATACACCTGGATTAGTGGTTGTGTGGTTCACTAATTCTTTATAAAACACTCGTCCACTGCTGGCTACTGCAATAGATAAACAAGTCATTATTGGTAAGGATACTCCTGCAGTTTGATTCAAGATGCTGCTCATTTTCTGGTACCTTACAGATCAGAGAAGCGTTGCTGTTCTAAGCAAAGGTCACTTAAGACCTTAACTTTTGCTTTTTGGGTGCTCTGCAATTTTTGGTGCATCTTGCTGATACATCCTGGTATTTCTCCTCACCCCCTCCTTGCAACTGCTGTCATCATCCTCTGCATGGGATCGTCCTGTTCTGAGTAGTTGGATTAGATGGAGCATAAATCATAGTTCTTATTTACGTAGACATTTTTTTTTGAGATACTGACAAAGTTAGATAGAACTGTGAAGAGAGAGTAGCAAAAACTTCTTCCATCAAGCGTGTCTGTGGCCATCGAGGCACACTTGTTTCCTGTTTTTGTTTGTAACTAGAAAGTGACACCTTGTGAAAGAGCATTACAAACAGATTTCTGAGAAGTAATTTTAGAGTTCAAGTCCATCATTTTGCCCTGCTAATCATACCTATTTTGACAGAGGATATAAATTAGCTAGTAAAAGTTGCTCTGTCTTGGAAGACTGAGTAAAATTTGAAATATAAATTCCTCTCGTCTCCTCTCCTCTTTTTTTTTTCTTCTTTTTCTTTTTTTTTCTTTTTTTCTTTTCAAGTTGTGAAGCCCCATCCAGCCTGGCCTTGAGCACCTCCAGGCATGGAGCATCCACAGCTTCTCTGGGCAGCCTGTGCCAGTGCTAAATACATTATGGTACTAGCTCTTTATTGATACCTGTTCCAAAAATATTCTAATAATTAGTCATTTAATTTCAGTAGCAATTTCCAAGCAGCAGCACAAGAAGCACTGCAAAGGAATATATGATGGTGGTGGTGCTTGGCTGCCTGAATGGAGATGCTGAGCTGCACGGTAAGTGCGTCCTCCGCATCAGCAACCACTTTACTAGGAATGCAGGGCTGTAGCCAGGGGAATCAGTTTTTCCACATTCAGCTTACACATGCAGCAGAAGACCGGAGGCAGCATATAGAGGCCTTTTATCGAGGCAGTAAAATCAGTCTGGACACCAGGAGACATTTCCCTGACCTTAGGCTTTCCGTCTGTGGTTGTCTGTGTGGTGGTCTGTCTAGCAGCGTAGGTTTGCCTAGCTGTGGGCAGCTCTCCTGGCGCTCCTTTGTAGCAGAGACTGCTCATGGCCAAGGGCGTGATGAGGGTACTAGCTGAATGGCTGCAACGGTGCAGCAGAAGAGCAAAGCAGGAGGGTGAAGAGATGGCCTGGCTGTGCCTAGAATTGAAAGCTGCCCATTTTGCAGCCATTCCTGGCGTTTGTGGTCGCAAGTTCAGCTTGCCAGTGGCGGTATCGAAGCTTCTGCTCTAGCTTGTGGGTTAAGGAGGAGTTAAAGATGAAAGATCCTTCATTTAATAAAATTAATGCTAACATCATCAATTATACCAGCAAACTTAGATGGCTTGTTGTTTTTTTTTTGTCTCCATAGAACTGAGATACTTTCTTCTAGGCCGTGTTTTTGTTAGTGACATACAATGTATTGTGTTCTTATGGATCTCTTGCTAGATATCCTGTCTGATAATTCACATTGTTTTTTCTCTAGAACAAAGCCACGAGGAGAGATAATGAGATGTCAGGTATCAGAGATACAGAAACACAGAGTCATTTAGGTTGGAAAAGACCCTTAAGATTTTCAAGTCCATCATCCACCTAACTACCAAGGCCACCACTTAACCATGTCCCTAAGCACCATCTCCTTAGTGTGTAAGCATAACAACAGAGAAGTACTTCAAAAAAGCATATATATTTATAAGCACAAAGAGCAGAGGCTTATAAAAATGATTATAGATGGAAAGGCAGAAAGCAAGCTTTCTGTTTGTTTTACCAGAAAACACTGCTAAAACAAATGGTATCACTTCAGGCTTTAACTGGATTTACAACTTAGAGCTCTTGTGAAGTTAAAGTGATAGTTTCTTAATACAGCAGAAAAAAAAGTAATAATAATAATGGCAACATCCTGTAGATTATCTAGATTATTATGAACCTGAAACTTTGCCCTGTATCCCTCTTTTAGCATAACTAACACTACTATATATTTCTCTTATTAGCTAGCCCGGACACATTTAAACTAGTTGGTTTGTGCTCAGCTGAGTGAAGGAATAAGATTTTGATGAGCATTTTGGTTATTTCAAATAGCTTCCACTGTACTTTTTTTTTTTTTTTTTTGGACAAAAAAGAACCAACAAAACTTGTCCTACAGTTGCCTCTGCAGTCTGATAAATTGTCAGGAGTTTTCATTTCTATGTCTTTCTGTTAAAAATGCCTCATGCATGCAGCTGGCAAGTCTGCCTCCTCTCTTCCTGTCCAACTGGACACTGTGATCTATGTTATTGTTACATCTAAACAGAATTACTGTAGCTTTCCATAGTTAGAAATTGCAGTATGGAGGTTTCATCAGGTTCTTAACTGCTTAGTAGCAGCAGTTGCTGCTAAAACATTATCTGGCTGATTTGTAGGCTGGCAAGTTAAGAACAATCAATTTTCAGCATCTCTATATTTAAAGTAGGCTGCATCAGAGTGCCTTCTGCTTACTAACCACAACTTCCCTCGAAAGTTACATGCCACAGGAAGGATGAAACTGCTACGTCTAGCTTATTAGAGTGAGGAACATAATTCTCCTTGTGCATGCTATAAGAGTATGTATATTTTTCTGGAGAGGGTAGGATAACCACAACTGTTGTTGCCTTCAGAACAGGTGCAAAGCTTGCTTTTTTAGTTTAGCCCTTTCCACAACATCTGTCACAACTGAGGAAAAGAAAAGAGGAAGAGGAGGAACTCTTATTTTTGCACTGAGAAAAAAATGAATGTAGCTTTTGGGAAAGAAATCTAGGCCATGTCTTGACCTTTCTGTATTACAGAAGAAAGCCAGAAACAGCGTAAAAGCTTAGAGTACAATACTAGACAAATTTTTAGGTTATATTGTTTGCTAATTTTACCACAAGGCCGGTGAGTTTCATGCTGCTTTCTTCCATGACTTAATCAAAGTTTTGACCAAATTTACTACAGTCATAGAAGGATGCAAATTGGAGTTTCAGGAGATAGTCTTGTCTAACCTTGGGAGTAGAAATTTAAGTCAGGACTGCGTCCAGTCAGGTGTTGAATATCTGTTAAAGATAGAAATTGCACAGCCTTTCTGTGCAACCTTTCATGACCAACGTCATGGTGAAAAAATGCTTCTTACTGTTTAATGGTTCCTTGCTGCAACTTGTGCCCATTGATGTGTGTCTCCATCTTTGCTGTACCCTCATAACGCAGCTGAAGATGCCTACTAGGCATCTATCTGCTCTCAGTCTTCCCTCTCCACACTGACCAAACTTGGCC
Source organism: Cygnus olor (assembly GCF_009769625.2). Lineage (NCBI taxonomy): Eukaryota > Metazoa > Chordata > Aves > Anseriformes > Anatidae > Cygnus > Cygnus olor. Next base: position 153,093,289 of record NC_049169.1, on the reverse strand, counting down.
CTCTCATCCTCTCCTCATGTATCACATGCTGCAGCCCCCAATTGTTTTTGGTGGCCCTCTGCTGGACTTGTTCCAGCATGTCAGTGTCCTTCTACAGAGCAGCCTAAAATTGGACGCAGGACTCCAGGTATGGTCTCATGAGTACTGGATAGAGGGGAAGGGTCACTTCCCTTGACATTCTTTCTAACACAATCCAGTACATGTTTGGCCAGCAGGTCACGCTTCTGGATCCTCTTGAACTTAGTGTCCACTAAGACCCCAGACCTTTTCCGCCAAGCTGCTCTCTATCCAGTCAGTGCCCAGCCTGCACTGTAGCCTGGCGTTAGGCCCTCTCAGATGCAGGACTATGCATTTGACTTTGCTGATCTACATGAGATTGCTTTGAGCCTATTTTTATGGCCACTCGAGGTCTTATTTTTCTTTATTTAATGCATTTGAGCAAAGTGATCCAAATTTGGCAGCCATGAGGTAGGATCCCAGTACTGAAACTCACCTGCGTGCTACTGTGTTAAGTAAAGTGGGTCAGCGCACTGTCGATCTCCCTGTGTGTAGAGATACCCTGTTCTCTTCTGCCACCCAGCTCTGACACAGCTGAATTTGCCTTCTTTCTGTGTGCTTGCCTTCTTTCCTTCTCTCTGTAATTTGGATGACATGACCAACAGCTTTGAGCTGCCAGTTCATAGGAGAAGAGATTAGATGACTTGAAGGAAGGGGATTTGATGCACGTCTGTGAAATCATGTGCGATGCGGACAGGGTAAATCAGGAGGCAATGTGTTCAATTATTTCCAGCACAGCAAGCAGGGGACTTCAAATGAAACTAGCAGGTGTCGCAAACGAAAGGAAATGGCTCTAGACACCATGTAGAGTTAAATTAATTCTTGCTGCAAGGTGCTGCAGACATTAACGTTTTATTTGAGTTGAAAACGGGACCAGACAGACTGACGGAAGAAAACTGGATTGTGGATTGTTGTATGCAAAGATAAGGCATCTACTTCAGGAAGTCCAAAGACAGACCTTGCAGGAAGCCAAGACAGTATTTGGGGTGTTGGGGGGGAAGGGTTTGGGTGCGGGGAGGAGAAAGAGGAACTGTGACCATTTACTACACAAACAGCAATTCCTCGGTTTTTCTTCAGAGAACGGTTGCGTCTTGACTATGTTCACTTTGTAGCATAGCCTTAGCCTGCAGGCTACTGCTTAACCAAGATGATACCAAGAATCAGGTGATTTGGCATCCATTCACCTCATGTGTATCGAAACAGCATAGAAATAGACTGCTAAGACACAAACTGTTGAGCTTTGTCTTGAGTTCTTCTGCTCTGTACCACATGCATGGAGGTTGATGAGAGAGGCAGTGGTGCCTGGAGCAATACCTGTTCTCTTCTTCTGGGACTGCAAGCCACAGGAGATTGTGTTCTTTATCTCCAGACTTTCAGTTAGGCTTCTATATCCTCTAGCCCAAGGTGGCTGGGAGAACCTGAGTATTTGCAGAAGTAGTCCTTAGCTTTGCCTTCTTAGCTAAAGAAAAGGTAATTTAACAAACTTAATGTTCTTGTGCTGAAAATGCATGTCTGTTTCATGATTTTTCATGTGATGAACCTTCACTTGGTCATGTATGCTTCTTCAGTGTGCAACAGTAAATGTCTGTACAGCTTTCTTTTTCAGGCTTAGAGGCAGTTAAGATGTACCCTTTGACCCCCACCATAATTTGTCGTTTTTATTTCTATGTGCTCTGTCACATTCTCTACCAAATAAAATATGAGAGAGGTTTCAGCAGTGAAGATACCCCAGGCCCGCCTCCCAGCTATCTCCCCTTAAGGGCAGGATGTTGGTGGCACCCATACAGATGAAATTTTCAACCCTTTTCAAAAATTCAGGGCCACTTTTTATTACCTGTGTCCCAGACTTCTCTTACAGTAGGAGAAGCACTTGGACCCTCTGCAGTTTCGTACAGGCTCAGCTACACTCCTGTAAGTCCTTCCCACTCCAAACAACAAAAACCCTTCATGACAGTAGGCATTGAGCTAAGTGTGCATGCCTTCCCACTTGGGTGCCATAGTCTGAGGGAGCCGGGCAATATTTTCAAAAGATTGCCAAGAGTTTTACTGTATAACTTCCTATAGTAATCTACTGCACTTCCTCAGTTTGTCGTCTTGCTGGGGAGACTGTCAAATCTCTCTCATCCACAACAGTCCATGACTTCTGTTACTTGCCTGTAGTTAAACAATCCAGTGCTGAGAGTGCTACCTCCCAGCCCTTGAAACCCTTCTGTTGTTCCGGACCCACCTCCTGAGAATCTGCTTTTGGCTCAGAGATCTACTAGATTTGGAGGCCAATCCCGAGCACCTGAAGGGAGAAAGACTTCACAGCTACTGCATTTAACTTTAAAATGGGTCTTGAGACTTTTCGTTTAGAATTAAAAAATTGAGTAATCTATAAAACAAAACTAAACCATGTTTCTTACTTCCACTTCACAGTCATGAATACCTTTTGTTCACTCTGGGTAACGACTATTAAAAGTTTAAGGTTTTGCCTATTAATTCTTAGCATTAGTAATGTTTGCAGAGGCCTTAGGCTTGACAGTAGAGCACCTCTAATTTGGCAGTGGGCTCTTAGAAATACCTTTTTTTTTTTTTTTTTTTCATAGATAGATCTGATAGCTTGTAGAGTCCTGATTTCTTCAGGCTTTAAGGTAAGTATGTACATAAATGGTCCCCACTCAATGCCTGAAACTTACACAGGCTCTACAGCAGCCAGCGTTCTTTTCTCTCAGGACCACTTCCATGCTCCCATTAACCTTATTGCATATGTGTAAGTTGGTCATTGTCTACCGGTGAAAAGTCTTCTGCTCTGCACTGTGCAGATGGCAGCGTGCACCTCTTCTGCCAGACTCAGGGTGAGGGTTTTGCAGGTTTAGCTCCATTTTATTTACAAACCAGATGTTAATTCTGGGCAGGTGATGGTGAGTGACTAGTTTTGAATCAGTTTTTCACTCCCCCCCCCCTTCATCTATTAAACTCGATCTCAGTTCATGACTCTTTTTGCTTGAGGCAGTTTTTCCCCAGATTCGTAACCAAATCCATGAGTTGGTAGAAGTGGTGTTCAGAAGGAGTGTGAACATGGAGGATAATTTCAGCTATGTCCCTGCTTGGTTAGTGAGCACATGAGCTAGCCTCTGGACACTGAGTATGGATTATGTATTAATGTCTTGGAGCAGAACTTCCACGTAGACCTATGCGATAGACTGATACTAGCCAGCAGCTCAACACCCACGCTTCCGTTTGCTCACTCCTTCCTCCCCAGCTGGATGGCAAAGAGACTAGGAAGAGTAAAAGCGAGAAAACTCATGGGTGGAGATGAAGACAGTTTAATGGGTGAGAAAAAAAAAAAAAGTGCAATGCAAAAGCAGTTGCTCACCACCTCCTCCAAGCAGACTGATATCCAGCCAGTCTCTGAGCAATGGACACCTTTGAGCAATGGACACCCTACCCCTTTCTTCCCCTACTTTTTCAGTTTAACCACTACACGTAGATTTTTGCAGACGGTACTATTACCATGTTGTATAGCAACAAACTGCATAGTGTGAGATCGTCCCAGTCCTACAAGGAAGCAGTACCCATTTGAAGATAACTATGTCTCTTCTGTCAGCTTTCCAGGAGCTTTGAATACGCCAACAGAAAGGCTTGGCTTTGGTGGGTTTGGTTTCACGACCTGATGAATCTCTCTGTTTGGAAACCCAGAATGCTCCTCTGCTTTCTGTTAGGACTGCTGATCTTCACCTGAATCTAAAATGTCTTCCCTTCACTGCCTGGATTTCAGATGTCCCAGGAAATCATATCTTTCCAGTAAGAAATGGCAAAGAGGACTCTACCTGGTCTAACTTAGTGAAGAGGCTTGTAAAATGGTGATTTCTTTGAAGTTGTTTTCCCCATCATGAACTCTTCTATTTACCCTTGGTTATCTACTGGAAATAAAGAAATGTGGCCTTTCACATAGTCTCATCAAAGTCTTCTTAGCAGCAGCCCTAGCCATACGCTCCTCAGTCTTGAATTGAAAAGTATTCTATCATTTTGTCATGAACTCATGACCGGACTTCACCCTCCAAATAGAGACCCTTTATGACTTCAGTCAGGTCCTCATAATGAGTAAGCCACATGAACCTACTTGTCAGCTGCTTGCTTTATCTGTGAAAAGGGTGAGCGAGATCCAGATCTGTACGGCCCAGCCTGTCACATGGAAAAGGTCATCAAAAGTTTTTACCAATGATGGATTCTGATTTTCTCTTGCAAAGCTCATGCTGCTTCAGCCACGTGTTGCATGGCATGGCATGCTCTTGTCTTGTCAGACCAACAGAATCAATCAGGTCTTTCCTCCCTCTTCATGGGAAGTTCAAAGATCCAAGGGATGCTCAGTCTCTTAACAATGTCTTGCACTTAGATATCTGACTCATTAATAAAGAACTTTAATTTACTGTAAGGCATTGTTCCATGAGACCTCAAACAAAGGACTTAGAAGTAGCTTGAAGTACCTACTCAGAAAGAAGCAGTGGCAGACAGTATTTCTTGGGTATCTACGTGGTCACACTTACTGAATGCTGTATGCTTACCAAAAAGATGTTACCTTTGGAAGAGCTGCCTGGCAATCCTCCTTAAATTTCTGAGGGTCCTGCTCCAGGAATTTACCGGTGTGAATGTCTTCAATGTTAATGACTAATATTCTTTCAAAGGAGAAAGCCAGGATACTTAATCGTTATTTTATTTCAACGGATTCTGTTTATGTGTTTTGCCTACTGCTTCCTCAGCATCAGTTGCATACTCAGTGTTGGAGAGGAGAAGAGATACCAGATATGGCTTTACCCCTTCTATTTTTGTGTATGTGGCATGCAGTAAGAGAGGAACTTGAGGTGTGCCACCGTGGGTAACTCCTGTCGTAAAAATATTCAAACAAACAGTGCTGGGGGAAGAATGCCTGCAGAATGAATGGAAAAAGGCATCTTGAACAAAACTGATTTGGGAAGAGCTCTAGGTTTCCAGTATTACTGGCCTCCCTTGTTCCCATGCAGCAGGTTGTTACCACCTCTCTGGTGATGGCTACCAGCCCCACAGCACAACTGGGAGAAGAGCTAAGACAGATGCTCTCTAAGCTATTTTAAAGCAGTGTCCCAGGACAGCTGAAACCACCACGACTACATTTGGCAGTTTCAGATAAGCACACATAAAAGAGTCTCCTCACTGATAGGAGTTTGCAGGAGCTGCGAGTGCTGGCAAGCAGCGAGGGGAAGCAGTGGCATCAGCTGCCACAGCTATAAATTGTCACTGTCTTTGTCTTTAGGACTCTGGTCAGGAAGCTGAGCTTATCATAGCTTTTAAAGATCTTTATTTTATTGTTTTGTTCAGTATCTGAGAAATAATAGAATAAGGAGAAAAAAGCTTTTTTTTCAAACTGGTAGCTAACTGGACCAAAACACTTCAGCAAAAACAGTAGTTTGATTCGAAGTTAGCTGTTTTGTTTTCAAAATCACATCAACGTTCTCAAAGTCTAGACATGAAAATAACAGAATGACTAACATAAGAAAACAGGGACAGGGAAACTCAAGATTTTCAGCATAGACCTTCACTTCGTTTCCACTTAAAAGTGAATAAATACTTGCATTATGGGGTGGTGTGATATATATATTTCAGTTATATTTTACATACAAATATTTAAAAAATAACTTCTTGCCTTTAAAAATTTATAATCACAGATGAAATGCAGACCAAAAGTAAAAACAAAACAAAACATTAATGAACTAAAAAGAGCTTGTAATGGTGTGGTGTTAATAATACATATATTTTATTTCTACAACTTCTAGGCAATCATGAGTGGTCTTCCTGTGTTTTTATCAGGTTATCATTTATTTACTCCTATAGCAACAAATTCTTAAATAATATTTTCAAATAGTTTATTAAAAAAGCCAACAAGAACAGAACTGCTATAGCATACAGAATGAAGCAGAACTTCTGTTGAAAACAAATTTTCTTACTCCACTTTCCTGTGGCTGCATAGTGTCTTTTGTAACTAGAAACTCAATTTTGACAATGTAAGTGGTATGAAATTCAGGGTCTTTTGCACTTTCTCTCCCATTATAAAGTAATTATTAATAACATTTCCATACTGCTGTTCAGATTCGACCCTTCCATGTTTGCAGGTAGGTGGAGGTCAACACCTAAGGAAGGAAGGAATTTCAGAGATGACAAATGTAACATACTTTGATGACTTTCCAGTACAATCTCAATGCTGGAGAGATACAGCTGCAATAAATATCATTTATTCTGACATCTGGCATAGCTTTTACCAGTAATTATCGGGCATTTTTTATTTTTCCTTTTTCATCACATGGTGCAATTACCAAGTTGTGTTGGTATATTAATAAGACAGAAGACAAAAGAAAAGACGTGTGGGCCAGGAATAAAGCAGGGAAGGAAACTGTCACGTTACGGAAGGGCATGACAGCAGGAACCCAAAACCTGCATCCTGGATGTATATTGGTAGTCAGCCAATTCCAGTAGGACGTGTTTAACTCATTTGGTCTTTTCTCTGGCACCATTTCAGTGTGCCCAAATGGATTCCGGACGTGCTCTGTGAAGGCATGGTGGGAAAGCTCATCCTTTCCCAGCCATTCCTGCTGTTACCATTTATTGATCTCAGGTTAACAGTTTGTCTTGTGTCCGTGTCTGACTTCAGCAGAAGTTTTGAAGAACCGTGTATCCATGTTCTTTTAACCGAGACACTGTAGTTTTCATATTTTAGTCTCTAGCATCAACTTCTTTCTTGTGTGTTTATAAATAATTAATATACGACTTTGAAACTCTGTAATACACACCGGAAAGGAAAGTTTTCCTTCAGGAAAAGGGTTTGAAAGATAATACACCTTGAAAAGATGCGTGATTTAACATATGGGAGATATCTAATATTGGGAAGAACCAAAGAGTTCATTAATTTTTCATCTATTATATTTGACAATAGTATCTCTGTGAATTTTCCATTAAGGCATACATGCTCCAGGTACTACAAAATACAGTTTTACCTCCAAAGGACTATAAACTAAGCACTAGAGATAGTCAAACTGTACAGAAGTTGTCCGTTTTGTCTAGAAGTTTGATTCCTTTGCTTGTGTGACTGAGATAACAAAACCATTGCTCTAATTGGAGCTCAGCTAGGAGTCTTGCAATTTCCAGATGTGCTAGTTGTAGTCACTCTAAATAGTAAGCTATATTTGGTTTGATCCTTTCTCAGACATACAGTTAAACTGACTCAAGTCTTTGCTTGATTTAATAACATCCAGGAGTACGTATGTGCAGTATGGAATTTGGACATTCACAATGGTGTGCGTTTCCTGGAAAAAGTAATGAGATCAGTCAAAAGGACGTAGCTAGGAAATTGTAGCTTTGAGTTTTCCTGCTGTCCTGTGATCATTCTTTTTCAGTCTAACACCATTCCTTGATTTCCTGACAGTCTGAGAAACGGAGTATTCCTTAAGCTGCTGTACAGGGAACACAGAGATTTTTATGTGAACCCAGGATTTTTAAGCCTGCTTCACTGCAGTGTACTACAGACTTTATTTTTCAGGTAACTTCCCATTGGTGGATTTTGCAAGTACCATCATTTGTGTTTCTCCCACATCCCGTGAGCTTTCTTCATGGTGTGACCTGACAGCGCTTGAAATTGATATGCTCACTTGTCGTCTGAGTATTTTCAATACAGTTCTTTTGTATCCTTTGCATGCAAAGAAATAGATGAAAGGGTCTAGGCAGCAATTAAAATTCATCAGAAACACAGTATAATGGAGTGACTTCTGGAAAATTTGCTCTTCACTGCACAAGGGTTGGTTCTGAAGCTTCTTAATCATGTGTTGTATGATTGCAACATGATAAGGGGTAAAGCAGATGACGAACACTATAATTACAAATATGATGGTGTTGATGGCTTTTTTGTTTATCCCTGATTTTTCAGTCAGTGGATTTTCCTTGGCTGTTTGAAAAAGCTTGCAGCTAATTTGAGAGTAACAAAATAGTATAATTCCAAGGGGAATAAGGTACCCTACTAAACAGGCAGCAAGAAGTATAAATGGTAGATGGGCTATTTTTTCAAAGTTTGGGTATTCCATACATGTAGTCCTTCCATTTTCTTCCTGTGTCATGGGTTGTATAAGTAACGGGAAAGTCTGGCTGAATACAAGAAACCAGATAAACACACAAATACCCTTGGCATATTTAATCCTTCTGATCTTGTATCGAAAGGGATGGACGACAGCAAAAAACCTGTCAATGCTCAGAAACGTCATGAAGTTTACACCTGCATAAGTGTTGATGTAAAACAAGAGAGCAGTTATTCGACATAATGCTTCTCCAAAAGGCCAGTGGAAACCCAGGGCGTAGTAGGCTATCCTTGTAGGCAAGGCGATACAAAACAATAGGTCTGAGAAGACGAGATTTGTTGAATAGAGAGTAGTAGAATTGATCTTCTTCCTGTTTTTGAAAATGACCGTGAGGGCGATTGTGTTTCCAAGCACTCCAAAAATTAAGATGAGGCTGTAGAAGACAGACAGGAGTATCCTTGCTGTATCTTTATGTTCATATAAGTCACAGGTAGAACTGTTTGTCTGAGAAGTTGTGGAAGTGTCCATTTCTGCAACCGCTGTTTTTGCAGGAAGCTCAGTAGACCTAACATGAAAAAACAAAAGGGGACATTTTGTAATATGTGTAGATAAACTTCTTCTGCAAAACAACGGTCAACCTACATTGCAAAAAGCAAGATTGTAAAAAACTGAAATGAAACTTCATTGTGGTGAAAGACTTTCAAGCCTCTTTCCAAAAACAAACAAACAAACAGATGGCTCTATCTGGCTTTTCTATTTCCATCTCAATGCCTTCTCTCCTGAGAAAAATGAGACAACGGGCAAAGTAATAAACCAGGGATGCCATATACTTAGAAAGTGAAGCTTACAGGCAGATAGGCAGGAGGTGGGCGGCTGTTCATAGCAATCCCAGAGGAAAAGGGAGTCTGAAGATACCACATGATAAATGAGCATATGAAGTCCCCAAGGGTCAGTCAAGCAGACAAAATCTTTGAAATGTATTGCTGATAATTTTTAGGTAGTTTTTATTTCTAACGATTCACTTTGTGATGGTTTAACTTGTTTGGAGAAAATATTTTTTTTCAGCATTCCTGCTTACCATACTGATATAATGATTCAGCATGTTTAATGCTAGTGCAAAGAATTGGCTTTTACAGTCTAATTCAAATATTGTTTATATATATAAATTGATAAGACTACTGCTTCAGTCTCTTATTAATCATGCTGCAAAAGAGATAAATCGCAGCAAAAGTATTTCGCGTGTTATGATTTAGTGCATTTTGGAAATTGTTTAACCTGAATGGTCAAAAATGACATGGAAGAAATGCAAAGTGGCAGTGATTTGGGGGACTTAAAATAAAAAAATGAGTTGGCAGAATTTTAGAAATGGAAAGGACCCTGTCCTGCTGATGTTGCTTCCAGTGCAGAGTATTTTCAGTTGTGTTGTTATACCTAACAGTTTCACACCCTAGGCATAAATGGCAGAAAGGATGGGGCATCTAATGGTACTCCTTAAGCAGCTGTTCTGCAAAATAGTCCCTAAAGTCTGAAGAATTTAGCTAACAAATCACAGAGAGAACTCTCTGTTATAGATTAGTACCATCCTTAAAGTATCTGTCATTTTTATGGTTTTCCTTCTTAGCTGTTCCTCATTGAAACTGTTCCTTAAGTATTTGATCACCGTGAGTTCGTAAAGAAAAGGCATTTTGCACTGGGTTTATATGGCAAGGTTTTGGTAGCAGGGCGCTGCAGGAGTGGCCTGTGTGAGAAGAATTCAGAAGCTGCCCCTTGTCAGATCAGACCAGTTTCAGACAGCTCCAAAGGGACCCACCACTGCCCAGAGCTGAGTCAATAAGCGATGTTGTTTGCACCTCTGTGAGAGCAGATTTAAGAAAGGAAAAAAAAAAAAAAAAAAAGTGCTGCACAACAGCAGCTGGGAGAGCGAGGAGTGAGCACCAGCCCTGCAGTCCCCGAGGTCAGTGCAGCAGGAGGGCAGGAGGTGCCCCAGGCACGCAGCAGCAGTTCCCCTGCGGCCTGTGGAGAGGCCCCTGGTGGAGCAGGCTGTCCCCCTGCAGCCCATGGGTCCCACACGGAGCAGATCTCCACGCTGCAGCCCGTGGAGGAGCCCCCGGTGGAGCAGGTGGATGTGGCCTGGAGGAGGCTGCGGCCCATGGAGAGCCCCCGCAGGAGCAGGCCCCGGGCCGGAGCTGCAGCCCGTGGAGAGGAGCCCACGCAGGAGCAGGGGTCTGGGGGGAGCTGCCGCCCATCTGTGGGGGACCCGTGCTGGAGCAGTTTGCTCCTGGGGGATGGACCCCGTGGTACGGAGCCGTGTGGGAGCAGGTCTTGAAGAGCTGCTGCCTGTGGGCAGCCCCCGCAGGCTCAGTTCGGGAAGGACGGCATCCCGTGGGAGGGACCCCATGTGGAGCAGGGGCAGAGAGGGACCGTGAGGGAGCTGCCGAAGCGTTGGGGACTGACCGCAGCCCCCATTGCCTGTTCCCCTGCGCCACTTGGGGGGAGGAGGAAGGAGAGGGTGGATGGTGAGGAAGGTGTTTGTAGTTTTGCTTTGTTGTTTCTCACCGGTCTACCTTGTTAGTAATAGGTCATAAATTACATTAATCTCCCTATGCTGAGTCTGTTTTGTCCATGACGATAATTGTTGAGTGATCTCCCTGTTCTTATCTCTCCCGTTGAGCCCTGTTCATCATCTTTTCTCCTCCTTTCCCTTTGAGGAGGGGGAGTGGGAGAGCGGTTGCGGTAGATAGAGCTCAGCTGCCCAGCTGAGTAAAACCACCACGTGTTTCACACTCTTTTGACTGTGAAGAGCGGTTGTATCTTTCAGTTCTTGCTGGAGAGACTGCATGTGAAAAGAAGTGAGATGATTTTATTCCTTGCGCTCTCCAGAAAACCTGTAGGAAAATTTCCAATAGCCAACCAGGCACATTGCAGTCACAGACTGTGTATGTGTTCATACACTCTTGTAAGAAGGTGATCACCAGGAGAATATTCTTGTGAAAGTCTTTCAACATCACTGCTGCAAGCACCATCACCTCAGAATTATACAAAGCTCTATTTATGCAGTTACATATATTTAAAAAAAAAAAAAGAAGAACAGAAGAAATTATTCTTATGTACAGTCTGGGATGCTCTCAGCAATCACTCTAATTGGTCCTTTTCAAAATCTTCAGGCCGCTTGTGTCTTTATGACTGTGATGTGTCTATATTTCTGCAGATATTAAATATTAGTGCTAGTTTTGGTATCAGACATCTTTGCCATCTGGATGACTCATACAAACTGTCAGCCTGTGTATCTGCACTTATATGGATTAAAGCAGCAGTCAAAACAAGATTGCTTCTGCTTTAATGCAGAATATCTGGAGATAAAAGCTGTTGTAAACCGATTTTTACATCCATCTGATATCTTTAATTAAAGCATCTAGGTTATTTCCGAGGATCTGCCTTTCAATGCACAATATTTGCAAACAACTGTAACCTGCTGTACCTTAAAGAAGTCTTTATAGAAAATACTTCTCCATTTTACATGTTTTAAACTATACCTTTTATAAAGTATTAATTATCTTTTAGTTAACTTGTGGAGGCATTGAAAGGTTAGTATCTTCTTTCATGTTTGAGATTGTCCTATTTATTTCAGGTTGTTCACAATTAATTTACCCGCAACACGTATTGTAATTCAGTTTGATCAGACTTCTGCCTAGGTTAGCAGGGGTATGTAAGGTTCCCTGTAAACACTAAACCTGCAGATAATGGATGATGGATCTCAAATTCCTGATTTTTACCTAACTGTAAACTCCATATATTAAGATGCACGAGTAAGTTATATTACATGTGATTAAGGAAGAAACTTAGCATCTGAATACTATATCAAGTCTATACACTAGCTATCAAGTCAATATCAAGTCTTGTACAGGCTGTAGGAAAGACAGGTGAGTGATTTCCGACTGATAAATGTGAAGTGTTCTGATTCTTAAAGATACCAGGGAAGCACGTAGCATGTGTCAAGATGTGAAGACTGCATTCGGGGTTGGAAGTTAAATCTCATCTGGGAGCACTGTGGCTTGAATACAGGAATTGAATTGGTAAAAATCAGCTCTGTAGCTGTTGCACAGATTTAAGAATGTCTGGAATGTCTAAGAATGTGTCTTCCATATAGAAGCACGTAGCATGGTTCATTTTACTTAAGTGTAACAGGCTGATTTTTGCAGAAAATGTGGGGTTTTGTAGGCATCTGGATAAGAGTTGGTGAGGTATTTTGGTTTGTTCTGTCTCTCTTACTTGTATGTTTCGGACTTCAGACTCGCAGCATGACATGTATCTTCTACCCATGTCTTCCTTGAAATTTAGGTAAAATCATTTCTTAAACATATGCAAAGAAAAATTATGTAAGATTTACATCTTACAAGATAAACAGTTCTATAGCAGTGACTACCTACAGTATATTCATGGCATAATTTTATTTTCTGTTCACTGTAATGTGATAGTTTTTGTTCATAAATAATATGTAAGGTTGTCACATACATTCATTTGTCTATCAATGTTCATAAAATGTAGAATATCTACTATTCAAACACATTTACATATGACTTAGGAAAATATCTATAATTTCAGTGACTTTTTTTCTGACATCAGTAGAATTTCATAAAATGTCATCTACTTTGTGCTATAAAATAGGATCTTCTACTTTATTGTAATACAGTCATCTAGAAATTGTTATTGCTCAAAATAGGATGTTCACCCTCGTGTAAAAACATAGCTATATTGAAAAGGAGTCCAGCCAGGAGAGAGCGTGTCTATCCATGGTGCTAGCATGGATATACGTAGGGAGTGGCTAACTTGAGCAGCTCTTTCCCTTTTCCCATCCTTCCCCACTCTATCACAAGGCAAGCACAGGTACGTTCCTGGTCCCTAAAGAAGTTCCCTAGTTGCACGGTGGAACAAACTGGCCACAAACAGATGAGAAGAAAGCCAGAGAACCACAGCTCGTGCACTTCCAGGTCAGCGTGCACGTCGTTGCTCCTTGGAAGAGGATGTCAGCAGGCTCTTCGGCTTGCCGTGGGAGTCAGCCCTGGGCAGGGATTCCCTTTGATCCTCTGCTATTCCCAAAATATTTTGCCTGCTAATGTAGGGCACACGTTTTACAATACTCTAGATTAGTATTAGTATTCGGTTTGTATATAGCTATGTGTGGGCATTTTCAAGCAGTCACTGTGATGTCTAGCTGCTACATTTCCTGAATATATTTCGTATTTTTAAAAAAACAGTTGAGATACTCTATCTGTCTTGGGGCTCAAACAGATGATAAAGTTGCTGCCATATCACAATTTAATGTACGTCAGCTGAGCTATGGTAACTTCTTTGTACTTCTGAGCTCTTGTTGTTGTTGGATGAACTCCGTTTCACCTCAGCAGGCATTTCAGCTTTTCTTGTCAATCTTGAACCAGGCTGCTTTTAAAATAGTGATTTCTTCCTGAAAGGGCGTCTAGACTATTGAGTAAGACGAGATAGTTTTCGAGCCCTATTCCTTGTGTCAGGTTGCTATTTATTTCTTGGCAGCAATCCTTAGTGATCGGTCTACTATACATACACAGCATATGCCATACTTCACAGAACATATCTGAAAAAACAACAGCAGTCCTGATTAGGGTACTTACTGCATTTTTTGCATTCCTAGAGCAAAAGTGGAGAACGTTGCCTCTCTACTGCTGCAAATCTCAGACCAGCTGAGCAGTGCAGTGACTTGATTCTTACTGATTTTAGTGAGCTGTGTGCCCTAGAACCTTACGAGGACATTGCCGTGCACTGTCACGAATGCAGACACACCGCTGAAGCTAACCTTGGGAGTCACTACCAGAGCGTTTGCTCTTCTCTGTTGACAGATTAAATACCCCTCTCCAGCGGTCTACGGGGTTTGTTAATGATATTATTTTGAAGTATGTATTTGGAGGGAAAAAAATAAATTGTTAATTTACTTTACCGATTTAGTAATTTTAGAAAATATTGCCACAGTTTTCTGGCAGAGGTATGTAAGAAATTTTAAGGCATGAAGTTTTTAAAATTCCTGTCTCTATATGAGTGTTGTAAAGAAGGTTATTTATGCTTTTACTTTTTTCTGAGTCTGCAGACGTGCAGTCCTCGATGATACTGATAAAGTTCTAGTGCAGAGAGACCACTTACTCATTTAATGTGACCTCCCATGTAATCAAGGTTATGTTAGTATTTTAGTTGTTTGTGTATGGATTCCACTGTCTTGATTCGCAGCATATTTTCCACAAGGGTATTTGGTCTTGACTTGGAGAACTTGAGAGGGAGAATTAGCCCTTTGTATTGGAGTATTGTTTAGTCAACCTCCCTGTCAAAAATGTGGGTGTCTGTTATTTTTCTCCAAAATCAATTTGCAGATACTGTTTTTGTTGAGCCTTTCCTCTTAGAATAAAAACTGCTTTAGCAAATAGTCCGTCTGCCCACAGAGGTGTTTATACAGTCTTGTTGTTTTGGCAATTCAAGGTGAGCTTCTCAGATGTCTCGCCGTAAGGCAAAATAATCTGTGACTTCTGCTCTAACTCCAGTTCAGTCCGCTACGGGAGATGGGATTCCAGGTGCTGGCATACTTGAAGGTGTCCTCACCACTCTGTCCCTGTTTTTTCTGGTCTGTGGGTTAGGTATCAGAGGGAGGTGGATAGCATTGCACTGGGAGCTTGTTAGCTCACTGTGATCCTGGAGTGCTTCCCCAATTCACTGTGTCCTAGGGTAACTCCAGTCTGTGGGCATGGCCACGGTTCTCAGCTTCTTCCTGGGAGGACCTTACGCCTGGGAGAGTCTAAAATTAATATTATGCCCAGGCTTACAACCAGTGTGGCTTGTGCCTTATTGTTCTGTCTCTTGCCATTTTCAAGTTTTAGCATTGTATTTGCTTTCTGATCGTTGATGAAATACGTTGACATACACCCACTCAGTAATGTTTTTTTTTTTTCTTTAACCAATTACTTGATGAGATTTGTTAGCTAGCTGGCTTTTAATCTGTTCTCTGTGGTTGCCTGATGTTTTACAGCCATAATATCTACTCAGAAAAAAATCACAGTACCAGGTCAAGCTGCTTATAAAATCTAAAATGTGTTAAATCTGTGCAGGTGCCTTTGTCAGCCAGTTTTGTAATCTCATCAAAGAAGGAAATTAAGTTCTTTTAGGAGATTGGTTTTCTGTGAAAACGTTTGACTGGCATTAGTTATTTGTTTTACATCTGTAGCACAGTACACAAGAGCCCAGCTCAGGGTAGACTTCCCACTGTGAAGGGTATTGGATGAATGGAAATGGTGGCTCCAGTTTGGAAATAAGTAATCCAAAGCCCAGGTTCTCTGAGATGTGTCTGTATGATGGCCTTTACACGTAGGATACAGGTGTTGCATGTATTCAACTATTAAAGTGCATAAACCTAAGCCATGAGCCAGCAATTGTAGCGTTACAAACTTAGATTATGTGGTTTAAATAATAAATTTAAATTATAAATTTGTGTATGAATATCTGAGGGGAGGGTGTCAAGAGGATGGAGCTGGTCTCTTTTCAGTGCTGCCCAGCGACAGGACGAGAGGCAACGGGCACAAACTGAAGCACAGGAAGTTCATTCTGATTATGAGAGGGCGCTTCTTTACTGTGAGGGTGACAGAGCACTGGCACAGGTTGCCCAGAGAGGTTGTGGAGTCTCCTTCTCTGGAGATATTCAAAACCTTCCTCGATGCCATCCTGTGCAATGTGCTCCAGGTGATCCTGCTCGGCAGGGGGGGCAGACTAGATGATCTTCACAGGTCCCTGCCAACCTCGGCCTTTTGCACTTCTGTGATTCTGTGAAATTATGTGCAAGCAGTGATACAAAGCTGTCTCTCTGTAAACTAAATGAGTTTTCCTCCTGTTATCATCTCCTACTTTCGGTATAGGAACACCGTCTGTTTTTTGTTTGTTTTTGTTTGTTTGTTTTTAGCAAGAGAGAGAATATATAAAATACTTCAACTGCATATTGTAATCTAATGTGCGATTCGTCTGTCTCTCTCTTTGTAATTTTTTCTCTTTTTTTGTGATGAGTCCCTAGTTCATCTGTCCAGCAGCTGATTTAAGAGGGATACCAATTAAATTCTTGGGAAGGCATGGCAAGTCGTTAGAAAGCTCTATCCTGGCTCTGTACATAGTAGGATTTAGTCACTTTGAGACATTGTTGCTTTAACAAAGTGCAATGGGGAATAACACTGTTTAGGTATGCATAAAGAGTATAAATGAGAGTCGTCCTCTGTAGGTCTAAGCCGTTAAGTCTTAGAGAATTTATAAACAGTGGAAGATGGGAACTATGCAATGCTGTGGTAGTGTAAGTTTAATGTTTTCCTTAATCTCTAAAATTAATTTTCTTTTGACCAGTAATATTTACTGGCTGAAATTCTAATTTAACATACACGTGGTCTTCACTGCAGTGTAAGTTTTATGTATTTGAGAAAAACGTTTGTTTCAACTAGGTTATGTTCATTAAGAAGTGTGCCTGCTAAGTTGCATAGTAGAATGCTTTGTTGTTATAGAAAGGTTCAGATACCTAAGAAAGCTGCACATATCTAGACATGTATTACCAGCTTGGGAACTACACGTGGTTAATAAAAGCTGAGGCAAGAGACAGGCGTGTCCTAAAGCTTCCTGTTTCTTTCTAATGCTGTAACCCTCACGTTCTTTTAGTGCATTATGTTAATTTACAGTTTTCAGAGCTGTTGAGTTTTGTGTCCAAAATTGCAACGAGTAAGCCTGATGACTGAATCCACAGGTCACTACCCATGGCTAATTTCGGTGAGATAGTTTCCAGTCTAGTGCTTTTACTCTTTCGTAGTATAAACCCAAATTTGAGAATCCAAATCGTGCATCGCACGAATTAAATTCTCTTAATGATGGCTATGAAGAATTAAAATATTCTTTAAACATTTCTAACAGAATTTGCAGATGCAGACTGTATGGGATCTTTATGGTTCAGCTTTCATCTACTACTCTTTTACAAAGTTGCATGACGATTACATTTTGTGTCCTAAAATAATAAAAGTTACGGTAAAGTAATGAAATGGAAGTAAAGTTGAGTTGAAATGCTGCATAATTAGTTAAAGTGGAAGACGTGTATGTGTCTAGCTCTTATCTGTTGGATCTGTCTTTCCCAATGTGATCCCTGCTATGGAAGTGTGAGAATTATCCAACCTAAATCATATTTTCCAAAGATGCATGTTAATGTGAAGAGCCGTGCTCATGATGAGAAGATTAACCTCCCTTCAATTTACTTGCTTAAATCTATTTAATGTAAAAAAGAGAGAGCCTAAAAAATAGCAAATAAGCAAAAGAAAAACCTTAGCCACAACTACATTCCTGCAACTAGAAGGAAAGAAAGGTGAAAAAAAGATACAAATAAGGAATTTGTATCTTAGTAACTAGAAAAAATGCATGTTTTTTTTTTCTGCCCAGATCATATGGAACCTGTGCAGGTACAGTCTTTAATTAATTTTAGGGATTAAAACTTCATGACTTTAGTTTAAATTTATTATTCATTGCGTGTGTATGTACTCCACAATCTCTGAAGAGAAAGAGATGAGATTTGAGCTGTTAAAGACTAATTGCCTGGTAAGTTGTCAGTCCCCTTGTCTCTATTCCAGAGGAGCCATGGAAATGTTAGGCAGACCTCTTATATTATGTGCTTAAGGGCATGCATGCCACCTCTATGTTTTATTATAAATGGTAGTTGAGTTGCTGACTGTTGAACAGTCTATCTTGTTTTGCCAGTATTACATAAAAAATATATCCTGTTTAATAGGAAGGTGTATAAAAAATGTATCACTTGTATTTCTAAAATATTCTGCTTCACTATTCAGACATGAGAAGAGCGACTGAGGAGCTCTTGAGCAGAGAATAAAGACAAGTAGCGCGTATGAATGAGCAAGCTGTGCATTCACTGCCATAGTACAGATTTGTTTTAAGGCTTTCTCCTAGTATTAAAGTATTTTGCAAGGTTCAGTGAATGACTTAAGAACTGCAGTGTTTCGCTTAATACTTGAACAGTAGTTATTTTGCATTAGTATCATTTAAACTACTTTTACTGAAAAAGCTAAGATAATGCAATATCAAACATTTCTTTCTGATTGTCAAAATTATTAGAAATGTTATTTTAAGAAATCAGTGGTATAAGAAAACATTTGAAATAACCTGTTGATGTTGTGGATCATCTGGCATTTTAATAAGAAATAAGAAATAACAAGTAGCATATTAATATGGCAATGTAAAATGTTACAGAATTTATTCTACAAGCCTTGTCTCTCCTACTACATGAACATATTCATAATAATGCAATAAAGAAATTATCTTTCTGGAATTGTTTGCTGTTCAGTGAAGAAAAAAAAAGTTATTTCTTGTCTGTACTTACATATCCGTAGCTTCTTAGATCCTCTGAGCAGCTAAGGGCATTAGCAGGATGGCTTGACTGTGAAAGTTTACCCTTGCACATTGTTTTCAAGACTGATTACGTGAGTCTCTTTTGTGGGAGGGGTAGATTTTTTTTCATGTGCTTAAAAAAAAGCTTGTTTGTATGCTGGTCTTGATTTGCTGCCTACAGTTTTATGGGATGTGAAAGCATCTATTTTTAATTCTTTTGCAATTAGTCTGTTCAAAGAGAGTAATTAGAAACGCCTCCCCCCCACCACAAACTACGCGTTACTGACTTTCATAGAAGGGACTTTACCCAGAGGTTTTCTTGACGAATTGTTGACCAACCGAAAAATCCTGAGTGAAAAACGTTGTTTATATTACATCTGCATTTAAAAAAAAAAAAAAAAAAAAGGAAAATCAATAACCCACAACACCAAAATTTAGTTTGGAGCAAAGAGTAGTATGATCGGTACATGCTTTAAAATCGCTTCTTACTGATCAGATCTGACACAGCACAAGAAAACCTCAGGCTTGGGGCATGCTGATATGCTGTGTAAAAACAGACATCTCAACAGCCCGTGTACATTCCCAGCAGTGTTTTAGAATCGTAATGATGAGGCTTTACAGAAATGCCCTTTGAAAATTTG
This sequence comes from Cygnus olor, assembly GCF_009769625.2. Taxonomy (NCBI): domain Eukaryota; kingdom Metazoa; phylum Chordata; class Aves; order Anseriformes; family Anatidae; genus Cygnus; species Cygnus olor. The sequence continues at coordinate 153,074,088 of NC_049169.1, read as the reverse complement.
TGAGGGAGTTGAGGAGCCTGGCTGGTTCTAGAGATTAGTGAGGATGTGTAACTTGGTAAGCTTATTGCATTTTGAGCAAGGATACAAGTTGTAGTAATACACACGCAAGGTATACACATTAAAATAAATAAACAGCTTTTAGAACACACGTCGGATTCTGCTAAAATGGTATCGGTAAGTATAGGTGGGAATAGGAAAGGAATGGGATGTCAAGCTGCGAGGTAACCTGTAGGCACCTGGAATAACCTTGTTTCTGGGTAAGGAACCTTGATCTGACAGCGAAACCGTGTGTTTGCTGAAAAGGTTATGGAGATCAGAGATAGATGGAAAACCCTGCCATTTGCTGTTAGAGGCGGTGGCTGAGTGTTACGTGGGATTTTCCCCACAAATTCATACTGATCGTTCATGACTGCGAAAGGCAGTTTATCTTTCAAGTGGCCTCATTTAAGTGGCCTGATTCTCAAAAATGAGCAAGTAGGCACGATGATGCCGGTCTTGGCGGGTCCAGCGCATGCGGAGGTGGGATGCTTCTTGGGAGAGCTCGGGCGGTGTTCACAGGGCGAGCTTCTGGTGACACTGCCACGCTGGAGGTGTGCAGGGACAGGACCTTGCCTGACGTGTCTGCCTCGTCAGGAAGCCTGAAGTAAATGCAGATTTTGCGACACAGTTCAACTTCACTAAACGTATCTCATCTCACAGGAAATGTCCTTGCTATAGCAGAATGAAAAAGAGCCTTGCTAGTTACTTTTGTGCTTACTTGGAGCTTTTAGGTGGCACCACACCGTGATTTTCAGTGCTAAGCTCCCACTGCAGGCACGGCGTGGTTCTCCTCAGATGGCAAGGAGCTGAAGTGCCTGATGTAGAATGTCCTGCTCCTTATTTTTTATGTGCATTTATCCTCCAACACCACATTAAGAAGGTCTTTGAGAGAACTTACTGGGCTCATTGTCGATTTTTTCTCTATTGTTTTCAAATTATTTTTTAATTATTTAGCTTCATCAGAGAATAAAATCTCTTTAAATGAAGACTTAACTACTTTTTAAAGGGAAATTACAGAGGGAACTTGCTTCATATGTACACAGAGTCATACTACAATGTGGTTCCCTGTCCAGCAGCAAAAATATGTGGTCGAAATGAGAAATTTCTAGATACAAAGGCAGGTATGCTCAGGGGCTGACATTAATACCACAACTTCATATTAAAGGAAATGATCATTTCAAAATAACTGTAGCATTATGAAAATAATACCAAAATGCATTTCCTGCTCTGATCTGATAAAATATTACTTTTCTTTGATTAATATACATTACTAGATTGTACCCTTGGAGCTATGCGTGTACATTAGCCACCAATCCAGCCCAGCCTCACAGGATGTTAATTGCTTGATCTGGATGATACAGATCGCATTCCTCTCCACCGTTTATCTTTCTAGCTATTTGGTTTTTGTCTTACACTGCTGCTGTTTCTCCAACATCTGCCTGCCCCAGAATTTGAAGATTTGAACCCAAAAAAGTGGCATGTGTCAAAAAGTGTGATTTGTTTGTGTTTACCTTTGGGATGCAGAATTCTACTGTTTTGCTTTTGGCATGCAAGGAGCGTAACATGTAAATTAGTAAACTAATATGTTACTTTCAGAGATGGTTACATCAAAGCAGTGCAGTTAATATTTTGACTACTGTGTTATGATGCCAATGATAATTTATTTTTCTGTCTGCTTGCTTAGTCCCTACTCTATTTGAGCAGTTCGTAAAAGCAACTGAATTTAGCTTTACTGTTCCGTATGTACAGAGCTACTATGCCAGGTAAGAAGTGACTTCTGAAATTATGCAGGGTTTTTATGGATCAACCAGAAAATGAATTCAGCCAGCCTGAGTCCCAGTTCAGTTTCTTATCTTCTGTGCAAAACTGCCCTTCCTTCCAAAGCTCTTTTTTTTTTTTTTTTCTTTTTTTCTGGGACAGAACTCAGGTGTCTTGAACTAATGAGTAGCTGAACCCCGCCCTTTTGTGGACAAATGTTATTTTTCAAGTGACTTGAATTTGAGGAACAGCAAGTGGTGACTCCTCAGTGAGTCACAGTCTTACTGTCTGCTCTCCAGAGGCTAAATAAAACGTGTTAGGTTAAACTGGAGAAATGAGGTGTAGTTAAGCACCCAAGCCAGATGAACTTGTGACACTAAAATTTTCAATATATGTTCAACTGTTCTTCTTCAGCAAAATACCCATCTGAACCCCTTCAATGTATTCGAATGCCTCCACATGCCTTCTGCCTCCCTCCAAGTTCTGTTCCAGACTTAGTCCAATGTGAGATTCACTGGCAGACCCCGCCTTTTAGAAAGGTGCAAGCTCCTCTTTCTTGCTGAACTCAGGCTGTGGGTAATGCTGTCAGTCAAAAAAAGCAGAGCTACCTGGTAAGCTGTCACCATCAATCACTTGAACCACTTGCTGCAGATAGCGGATGCAGAGCAGCAGTTGTCAGTGGGTAAGCACAGGTACCGAGCTCTGTAACACCTAGTTGACATTATTAAGGACAATAGTTGTTGCTGTGATGTTATTCTTGATTAGGGTACAGGGTTTGGTGAGCCATGCCTATACCTATCATCAGTATCCCCCCAAAATGGTTGGTTTTGGCCTTCACAGGAATGGCAGCGTGCTAACCATGTATTAAAGAAAGGATCGTGACAATTTTTTTTCTTTATCCTTATAGTGCTATAGCCTGTATAAGTCTTTGGTAGTCTGCAAAAATTGCTTTCACAAAGGTTGTCTATTGAGAATACCTTACTGAAGAAGTTTTAAGTTGTGTATTGTAGCAGGCTGGTAGTACAGAAGTGATCATGTACTCTAGGTCAGCCAGCAGATAGCTGAACAGGGCAACAGAGAACAGTTTTGTGAAAGAGTAACAGATATTATCTTAAGCTTTGCAAAACAAAGGTTGAGAGGCGATATGATTAACTGATCTTTGTAGAAGGAGCTAAAGAACAATGTTAACATCTTGTTAGTGGTAAACAAATTGCAAGCAAAATTGGAAGAAAGATTCTAACCTGCAGAAAAGGAAAGTTCTGGATTATCTTGCTGATGGGAAGGGAGGGAAAAGAAAGTGACACTGGTTTAAAATGGAACTGAGCAGTTTATGGAATAAATCATTAGATAGTCTTGGCATTAAAAACTAAAGCTTTTTGTAGGAGCAGTAGATGTCTGACTTTTATCTTCACAAAGGAACCGTAAAGTGATCTGTTGGTCGTATATTTTAGTGAACCCAAAGTTGCAGTGATTCTGCTGAGATGTCCATGGAGAGGAGGAAACTTTCTTTTCTCCTCAAGATGCACAGCTTCACTAAGGGTTGTGACTTGGTTGTCTTGTTAGTTTTTGGTTTCTTTTTTTTTTAATCTTTTTTTTTTTTCTATATTTCTGTGAAATATTGGCAATTAAATACAGGAATATTGGGTAACATACCCTACTGTTTCTGCTGGTGTGAAGAAGCTTCAGGCACTGGGGTGTCCTGCTCGTGTCTAGCAGAAATGTTGAGTGCAGTGGATGGTTGCTTGTAGTCCTGGGCTCCATCAGTTAGAGGATCACAGCTGTCAAGGGCTGTCATATTTCAGGGAGTTACCTGCTTTTAAGGAATATTTTTTGAGACTGCTTAACATTTTCAGAATAAAGGCTGCCACCTTACGCATAATTTGGCAGTATCTGGACAGCCTGTAGAAATGCAGAGTGCTGAATAAACTTGGTAACTTGAGTTACTGATAAAGCACACTTTGTATTATGTGTGGCTGCTTTTATAACTGATATTTTCAGTCCCACAAAAATATGCGGTTGTGAATTTGTCGGGCTGATGTTTTTACAAAGGGCTTAAATGATGTGAAGCAAAGAAAAAGACAGTACTGCAGTTAGTAAATGTAGTGAGTCATTCTGAATAAAACAACAGGTTATTTCTGCAAATTTTAATCCCACAGAACTTCCATTGACAACAGCAGATATTTTTGCAGAAGTAACATTTAGTTAGCTACCCGTCTTTTCGTATGTTTCAGAACCATTGTTTCCTATGCTTTGTGCACACAAAACATTTACTAACGTGAAATGTTTTTTATTAATCTGTGTTTAATAATCACCCTTTTAAACTCTGAAAAGCCTGTTTCTCTCATGAGAAATGCTAGCCCTTGATTCTTTGTTCTATGCCAGTAGTTTGTACAGAGGCTTATACAGTTGTTTTTTCTCTCAGTGGTACTGTTTCTTCAATTTTTTTCCTCCATGCAAAACCAGTCTCATTGCTTCATAGGATGTAGTGTTCTCTTCTGTTTTGCTGTGCTTTTTTCACCTTGAATGTTGAAATCTAACACGCTATTCAAAATGAGACCATAATTGTCCTAGGGCCTGCTATTACAGTAGGCCTTTGAGATGGACATGGTGTCTATATAAAGTGTTCAAACTCCAGAATTTAATCTTTTGGGTTTCAGAGTTCTTTGTTTTGTTTGAAAATGTTATTTTCTAACCAACATGACTAAAATTAACTTCCTAAACATGAGGTAGGCATAAACTGAGTTTAGTCAGCATATGTGTCTGTGTCCCTTCTTTGCACGTGAACGTCTCAAGTTTCTAGCAGAAGCCAGTCACGGCACTTGGCAGGATATTTACCATGTTGTTCCTGATGTTCCTGTCAGTGTAAGGAACAAAGGGTTGAGGCATGAGGAGAAAGGCAAAGAGAAGAGGAAAAGAGAGAAGTGAAGAGAAAGAGAGAAGTAAAGTAGTCCTTCAATAAAACTAGATGCCGAATCTGACCATGTGTTACCAAACAATTAACTTAATGAAAAGAGCTAAGTACCAGTCCTTTGATTTACAGCGCATGTGAGGTGGGTCAACCACGGCTGGTCACCAGGTGCCCACCGTGCTGCTCTCTCTCTCTCCCCAGTTCCTCAGCAGGACAGTGGGGAAAATAAAATGGAAAATGTTGTGGATTGAGATGAGGACAGAGAGATTGCTCACCATTTACCATCACAGGTGAAACAGAATCAGGTTGGGAAAGATTAAATTATTACCAATTAAAATTATTCTAGGATAGTGAGAAATAAAAGCAAAACTAAAAGTACCTTCCTCTCAATCGCTTTCTTCCCAGTCTCAACATCACTCCCGACTCTCCTACCTCCTCCTCGTGAGCAGCACAGGGGAACAGGGAATGGGGGCTGCGGTCAGTCCCCAACACTTCGTCTCTGCCACTCCCTCACGGTCCCTCTCTGCCCCTGCTCCACGCGGGGTCCCTCCCACGGGATGCCGTCCTTCCCGAACTGAGCCTGCGGGGGCTGCCCACAGGCAGCAGCTCTTCAAGAACTGCTCCCACACGGCTCCATACCACGGGGTCCTTCCCCCAGGAGCAAACTGCTCCAGCACAGGTCCCCCACGGGTGGGCGGCAGCTCCCCCCAGACCCCTGCTCCTGCGTGGGCTCCTCTCCACGGGCTGCAGCTCCGGCCCGGGGCCTGCTCCTGCGGGGGCTCTCCATGGGCCGCAGCCTCCTCCAGGCCACCTCCACCTGCTCCAGCGGGGGCTCCTCTACCCACGGGCTGCAGCGTGGAGATCTGCTCCATGTGGGACCCATGGGCTGCAGGGGGACAGCCTGCTCCACCAGGGGCCTCTCCACAGGCCGCAGGGGAACTGCTGCTGCGTGCCTGGGGCACCTCCTGCCCTCCTGCTGCACGCACCTTGGGAGCTGCAGGGCTGCTTCCCTCACATTTCTTCATTCATCTGACTCACAGCTGCTGCAAGGTGTTTTTTAGCCTTTTACAAAATGTATTATCACAGGGGTGCAACCATTGTCACTCATTGGCTCGG